>NW_022681458.1:98841974-99289474 GCF_009764315.1 Trachypithecus francoisi
AGACCTTTTTAGAAAAACATGTTTTTAGCACTATCTTCAAACTTTCTGGTGGAGGGGGCGGCGGGGCAGGGGGAGGAGTGGCATCAAAATGCTATGCCTCCTGTTATCCACAGCCTAGAGTTTTTATATTTGGAAAGTTTAGAAAATTCTATCCTCATTTCTCCTTCTTTGAATGGCACAAATAAATACACTACATAAATTTTTCTGGTTTGAAAGGCTCTAGGCGATAACTTTATTAATTCAACCTGAAAATATCAAGCCATTAAATTTTGTCTGGGTAGAATAAATCCCTGTGGCCTCTTTTAAAGCAATGTAGGTCTCTGTTGCCCATGGGGCATATCTGTGTCCCAATCCACAAGAGATAGGACCAACAAACAATGAATGCGCAACCTAACTCTTTCTCCTTGGAAAGAAGAAAGTGTGCACGAAGTAGGGGAGGGTGGGCAGACCCTGCCTTGCCCCTCCTGTTACTCCCTTCTCTGTCATTTTTTTCCTAACTCCATTTCATAGGCAGGCTCAGAATACCTGAGTCTGAAAATATCAGGATAACAATTGTGAATTGTGACAATCACTACAATGTCCCATATCTGAGGGTTTTTTTTTTAATGCTGTTTATCCACTGACACTATTGCACATTAGAGCTGCATAATCCTCCAACTCTAGGGAAGAATAAAAACTTTTGATTTATCCTAAGATTCTTCTCCAAGGTCGTAAACAAGAAATTCCCCTCCACCACCAAGAGATGCGCATTTTAGTAACATCAGATGTATTCTTCTCTTTTATCAAATACTTAACTCTTCCCACCCTCTTAGTTCTAAATCTAACCTTTCCCCCCTCTAATATGGGGCAGGGGAGAATGAGGAAACACTGGAACAACTGAACACCCCTGCCTGTTTTCTCCAAGAGTCTTTTGTATTCTAGCATATCTGTGCAATCTTTTCTTTTTTCTTCACATGACACTGTAGGCTTAGGCCTGAAATAACTGGGAAGAGAGATGCGTATCAGAATTTCTCCGCAAGAGCTAAACAAAACATACATCTTCCTTAGCGTGAATTGGACTGGGGGCGGAGTGGGAGGACTTGGAGGAAGGAGGAAAGAAGGGACTATATTTGAATAAATATGAATAAATGTATTAGATACTTTTCACAATCAGATAACTTTTAAAAAGGTCATTTTTTATCTTTCTAATAATGTAAGCCTTAATAAAAGCAAATCTTAGTCACAAATTTGAGGAGACTGCCCAATAATAAGTTTACATGTATTTGAACTGAAAAATTGTTAACCATGCTTTTGCTCCGAGATGTGTGAGGCCATCCAGGGGCTGTAGGGCCCTGGATATACACACAAACAAGTGTGTGTATATCTGGAGCCCCACGCATTGTAATAAACACAGCTGCATTTATTTGAGTATGTGATCCCATGTACATGTAAAAACATTCAAACACACTCAGCAGATTTATTTATTGTGCAGTGGGGCAATTATTCAAATAAACATGCTCAATGCAATTATTTGAATCTCACATTGCATGTTCATCAATCATAGCACTAAAACAAGAGGGGGAAAAACACCAAAGAATTCACATGGGAAAAAATATATATGTGAAAACCACCTTATTATAGATGTTATAGGGTAGCTGAGGTTATGGCTCCCTTCTTAACTGTAACTCAACTATTCTGTATTCAATGACATTTGTTTCTAATGATTAATTGGTTCACTCACTTGATCATTATATCAGAATGACCACAACATTCAGATTCATATAATAGCAAACTTTATAAACCTGTATTGTGTAGAGATGTGAAATCTCTATATTTCAAGAGCAGAAGAGTTCTTTCTAGACACCTTACATCAAGGGGACACTGGTCCAATTATTATCACTTATATAAGCACTCCTATAAATTTTGAAAAATTTTATACATGCAACAAAACATTCCTACATTTGAAGACATTAAGAAAAATCACAGGTGACTCATCTGATCATTTTATATATTAATAAATATTATGACATATATGTGAACACATCACAAATCATATTGGTGTACCAAGAGGCAATTTATGCCTCTCTTAAGTATGTACTGACATAACCTAATATACTAAAATGGGAAGGGGCTTTTAGTCACTGAAATATGCATCGTGTAACAAAGATGAAGAAAATACATGGCTTGTGCCCATCATAAAAAAAGATTCAGACTGAAGGCTTAGCTTTGGTTTTTTCAATTAAATTGTTAAACTGTGCACAGTGATTTTTTTTTAGAACTTGAGACATTTGTGATGTTGGCTGTTTAAATCTTTGTTACCTTCGCTGTGAATTGAAATTGTACATATTTAGTAAATCATGCAGACAAAACAAACTTTTTAGACAATATTTTTATTGGAGAGTTTTCTTTTCCTGTATCCATGTTAAAAAAAAAAAAAAAGACCTCCTTTCCCAAAATAAAAATGTCAATACTAAATTTAAAGAAGTATAAAGGAATGATTGCTTCCTTTAGAGCAAAATATTTAAATAAACATGGAGATAATTGGCAACATGTTCTTTTTGGGCTAGTAGGCTGTGTCCAATTATTTGGGTCTGATGTTTCAGAGGGCCTCTGTTTCAGGGTTGAAGATGATATATTAATCTTGGAATTAAACAAATGCTATTAAATACCAGAAATAAATCCCTCAGTCTTCATTTGTATCTGAAATATGGAATTAGTCAGAGAAATGACACTGAGATGATATGATGCTGAATATACCACAAGCTAAAACTTCCTCTATTAAACGAGTCGCCTACTACCTATAATCTAGCATGACATGTTAAAATGCTCCAAAATATTGAAAATAGAAAATGAACACTACTGTTCCCATTTGGTCTAGAGATTAATATGACAAAGATTCTAATACTTTTAGTCAAAGAAAATGATGAGTAAAAAATACATGAAGATTAAAGCGATGACAAATGATCTTTTAAGTATTCTAATTGGTCTTTCTCATTCATAGCTTTGATTCCACAGAAACTGCAAATCCTGATGATCCTGATTTGTAAGTGCACCCAGTCAGCTTTCTCTCTTTCACTCCATGGAATATGCCTGTTAGATTTGGAACGAAGGATAAGCCCCCAAAATGTTAAAAATAGACTACTGCCCTGGCAGGAAATTTAGCATTGGCAAGCATGGAACTCAGAAGGAGCTGATCTAACATAAGGAAACATTCAGAGAAAGATTTGTGCATTATGATCCTGTTCTGACCATTTTCAGAGCAGTCAAAGGGAAGTAAAGTGTATGTGGGTGTGCGCATGTGTGCATGTGTGTGCAGGTTTGCTAAGTTTGTGTGTGTACACTTGAATAGCTGTGTTTAAAAAAAAAATACTGAAGACATGGAAAGAGTCTGAAAGGAAGTGCTTTTCAAACATTTTACATTTTGTTATCTTACATCGAAGACATTTAAAATGTTGATACTGGAAAAATAAAAGGTTCTGAAGACAGCCTCACCAAAAAAATCTATGTAATTTATAAGATATACCAACAACAAAATAGAGAAAATAGTAAATTATCTTTACTCATTTTATGGGAAACTTAGATTTTAGGTATTGACCTTTCCTTAAACATGAAAAAATCACTTTTATTCATTCCTAAAACGGTATTATAATAGGGTGAAGAAGTATAGTCATACCCATTCTAGTTTTGTTTAGGAAAAGAGAAATACAGCCTTCAAATTACTTGAAAAAAATATGGATGAATAAAAGAATGTAAATTTAGAAAGGAAACTCAAGAACATCCCTATGCTCACCGAAAACATTATGGTATATTTAGTGACCACAAGCAACCCAGACCTTGGTTTTTACATCTCTTCTAAAAGACACCACTTCCAACACAAACAACATTTCCCAACCCTGTAGTGCAGACCAGGATTGGTGCAGACATAAAGGGAGAACACCAACTATTGAATAACCCTCAACCACTTCCTGAGTCCTGAAACATTCTGTGGAGGTTCTACCACTTCATTATTGAACATGCTTAGAAAGTGTGAGCTCATAGGTTTCCGGTTGAAGGTACATCTAAGCAAGAGGAGAAAAAGAGAAGTACTAACCACCCTGCCCCACTTGCTTTAACCCTTAACACACTAGTACTGGAGGGAAAAGTAGGCTTAGAAATAATCGGCCAAACACCCAAGTAGAGCCTTTCTTTCCCTTGTCTGCAGTGTAAAGTGCTTTTGTATTATCAAAGACAATTCCATGACAAGGGACGTTTCACTTACTTTAAAATAAATTAGAGGGAACCGTCCACAAAATTTTCTAAGAACGAGAGTTCTAACCACAAGAGCTGCTTAATGTGTACTTCCTTAACTTTTTAAATGAAAATCAGAATAATGGTTTGTACAAAAACTTTCCCAGGAATTGTCATGGCCCCTCACATCAGATGCCTTCATTTACAAACTGGCCTATGTTAACTCCTTTATGGCTTGACCAAATTATAACACACTTCGTGTCTACCTTAAAATTGTCAAAACTCATGTTCTCATTCTTCAGTAAAACTTTCATATGAGTTTAGTAAGAAGAAAATCTTTATGTTTGTAACTTTTGGAAAAATAAAAGCAGTTAACTAAGCTACTACCTGCATTTTATAGTTGAGGAAACTGAAGTCTACATATCCTTGAGATCACATAGGTTGTTTGTCTCCATCCCACAATGATCTCTAGAAAACAGTTAAGCATAGATTGTCAGAATCTCAGTCTTCTGCACCACTGTTTAGTGTTCTTTCCAACATGTCACAGTAAAACACTTCTTCAAATAGCTATGGAAACATTAGAAGGAATGAGTTAGTTTCTCTACTTCCTGCAAGAAGTTTGTCCTGTTTTACAAGAGCTCTTCCATGCAAGTGTGCAATGAAAATAATCTATTTTAGAAACCCTTTGTTAACTCTAAGATGTCACGTCATCATCTCAGGACTATTAATTGCTTCTGGGTTAGAGTCTGTTTTAACTAAGAGCGAGAGACATTCTCAGTTTTGAAAAATGCTCTTTAAAAATTACCAACTGCTGTTGCTACATGTTACCCACTCATTTTGTTGAAGACTCTTGACAGTGCTCATGGCCATTGAAGAGTGGTGGCTCCATCCAACCTCTCTACCCACAGCTGTCAGCCTGAGCCCACTTTGTGAGTCCTCAGTACCATTCTTTCTCTGCTCACGACCTTTCTGAATCCTGAATGCACTGAATGGTCCAGACGTGGTCCAAGGAGGAAACAAGGCAGCAGGTGTACGCAGTAAGAGGAGCAGTAGGATATTCATAAATCTGCAATCGGAAAACAACAGACAGAAACAGACCAAAAAGTTAGAGTGTGAAGGAATCTTAGATGCTCTCTCTTCCAAAGCCCTGGCTTTTCAAATTCTGGCGTTCCAAGGAAATAAAACCCTAGATCACCCCATATTTACTGGCAGAGCTGGGACCAGAAGCCAGGTCTCCAGTTATGGCATAGATGTTTTTATGGCCTCTATTGATACTTCTACTACTTGTGTGATGCTTTCATTCTATTATATTTAGTGGGCCTACAAATAATACTAATAAATAACAATAGTTGCAACATGAATAATGGTTCAATGTACTGAGTACCTACCGTATGTAAGGCACAATACTAGGTACTATGGGCTACCCAAAAATGAACATGACAGGATTACTGACCTCAGATTTCTTACAATCTGGCAGAGGCAGACATACACAAATAAGGATAATACCAAGTTCCAGGTGCCTTAGGAAAGGACTAATGTGGGAGTTCCAACCATGTTCCCTTCTGTACCCTGCTGCTTCCTCTATTTAAACACAAAATAACACCTTTCTCTCAATAATATGTATATTAGAGAGTGATACTGTATGAGAAGCACTTTGCATGTCCTAGGGATACAGCGGTGAATAAATAGACAATATCCTTGCCTTCAGGGATGTACATTCTAGTGGGGAAAACAGAAAACAGAACCATTATATGGACCACTTCAGTTAGTGCTGTTTTGTTGCAGATAAAAGAAGGTGATGTGATCCTAAATGAGACGGAAGTAGCAGACAGTCAGCTGGGGGTGGGCGGAGCATTGGGAAAAGCCCCTGAGGCAGTGGTGATTGACTTGAGCCTGAAGCTTGTAAAGAAGTCAGCCATGGGAATATGTGCAGTGAGAGTTCCAGAAGAAGGAACAGCAGGTGAAAATACCTGAGTTTGCTTTTTTGGAGATGAGTTTGGCTTCTTTGGAGAATAAAAAGAAGGCCAGCCTAACAAAGCATGGTAGACAAGGGAGAAAGGTGGAAGATGATGTCAGAGAAGTAGAGAAAACAGTTCCCAGGTCATGGGAAGAGTTTATAGTGCTATCTAGTAATGAGCACTCAGGACCAACTCCATAGAATTCAGAGGATCTGAAGGAATAGAACCTCTTAAGGTCCTTTGATCCAATGCCATGTTTCCATAGGTGAGAAAACAGTTTATAAATCTATGAGGTTCGCTCTGTGGGAGCCCGAGGCCTCCTGAGTTATTCTTCTCACTGACTTGTCCAGAAATGAGCACAGCAGTCTGTTTGTGGCCTATTCATAATTACCTCCCCTATAAAACGAACAGTAACATGACATTCTATGCCCTTCCGATTTTAGAATGAGAGGAATCTCATTTTTCAGACTCACGCAAGACCACCTGCCTTGTGTCTGGTCACAGGCAGATCTGTCAGCCTGGAAAACAGAAATTGTTTGGCTCAAAGGAAGTTTGTATTTTGGAAACGAAAGCACTAGATACAGCAAACAGGATGCCATGGTGGTACGTTACCCTGGAAGCACCTTCCCCAATCAGCCTGTCCCAGCACTATCCCCACAGTTGCCAGTTTGCTCCAAACAGCTGTGCTAGAATCAGGCATGAGCAAGAGCCTCGGCCATTTCCCCTTCCTCTGAACTCCTAAAAAATACAAAAACTCACAGAGCTGAGAGAGAAGCCAATAAGAAGTAAGGAACATGCAGCAGGTGGTACCATCTGTGCCCGGCTAATTCCAGCCAAAACAATCTGCTCCCTAGAGTTCCCAGTTGTGGAGAAGGGAAGAGAATCTGACAGCGGCAGAGCCAGGGGAGGGGGTGTGGGAGGGTAAGTGCCGAGGCTATTATTCCAACACTCAGCCAGTCAGAGGAAGTAGATTATTGATGCCAGTGAACTATTATCTCTCTCCTTTTCTCTTTACAACCACGGTGGGAGATTCCTCCAAAGTCTCGCTAAGTTGGCAAGTCTCAGAACCCACACCTGTGAGACAGACATGCAGGCATCACTGTGAGTCTGTCACCACTGAGGTGGGAGGGACAAACATTCTCCAGCAAGACTGGGAAGCACAGCCCTCCCCAAAATGAGGAAAAACAAGAGGGAGGAAGATTATGTTTATTTTATTGTATTTTCCTAGCAACTGAATTCCCTTCCGCGCTCATGTTCACTCTTTGAAAATTATCCACTGTTTAAAATGGGCTTAGAGTCCGCATGCTTTCTCCCCAGGTTGGCATTTTCTGAAATAAAATTCTTTCACTTGCTGGACTTCCTTGTGAGGGACAAATCTCCTCCCCGGGTGCACTTATAATCATGAAATGAATCAACGCAAGCAATGCAAAGATAGATCAAATTGTCTGTAGCAGTAACTTTTCCTTAAGAGAGTAATAGACAGGGCTCATCCTTTTCACAGATTGAGGAGACAGCCATGATTACAGAGTCACAGACAGACCTACGTACTGAAAAAGAAAATGTTATCCACTGCAAAATTTCCACCAGCATCTTGAGGTTAAAGTGCTGTCTCCATATAGTCATCTGTCAAATGCAAATACCTGGGAGGGGTGATATTTGCCTATTATCACCTATCATCATTTTCCCTTGGATTAATGTATCAATTCTATAGCTGAGAGTTGAGCCCTGAGGGAGTGGAGCATAAGCAAGTTTGATTTTATTGGATGAAGAGAAAGGAAGGTCTGAATTTCAGATACTGCCCCAGAAAATGGTACCCTCAGAGGTCCCTGAGAAAATAAAGAGCTAGAAACATTCAGGAATGAAAGGCAAGTCGAAGTGGAGGAAAAAATGGGAAAGAAGGGGAGATGGTGATCTTAACCCTCTGTTTGGACTGAATTGTGTGCTCCACCAAAATTTATGTTGAAGTTCAACCCCTGATATCTGTGACATGAACTTATGTGGAAATAGGGTTTTTGAAGATGTAATTAAGTTAATATGAGGTCATTAGGGTGGGCCCTAATCCAATATGACGGATGTCCTTATGAGAGGGAAATGTGGACACGGATACCCACAGGGAGATGGCCATGTGAAGACAGAGGCAGAAATTAGAGTGATTCATCTGCACACCAAAGAAGGCCAGGGATTGCCAGTTGTCACCAGAAGCCAGGAGTGAGAAATGGGACAGATTCTTCCTCAGGTTCCCTGGAAGAAACTCTCCCCTGGAAGAATCTGATACCTTGATTGTAGACTTCTGGCTTCCGGAACTGTGAGAGAGGCTTCGTTGTTTCTAGCCAATCCGTTTGTGGGGCTCTGTTACAGCAACCCTAGGAAACTCACGCACTCCCCAAACAACCCACAGCCAGGCCCTTTATCATTCACTCTCTGGCTGGGTCAAAAACTCAAGATCAATTTCTGATCTCACCTTTCTCTTGGTGCTGGGGCTTTAACTGATAAAACAAATATCAGCAGGAATATCCCTTTTGGTTTTGAGATGCATATCATCAGGAAAAAGACACACTGCCTGCTCTTTTCCCCAAATGTCTTCTATAAGGTAATCTTTTTAATTAGGATAATTAAATTCTTGTTTCAAAGGGCACCAAAGTGCAAGCATTATCGTCTGATTTCCTGTAAAGAGTATTTTCCTATCTCCTGTTCCACATGGTGTCCATTAACAGAAGAAGCACTGAGTGACTCAGACATTATGGTTACAGGTTTGTGGCTCATGTCAGTGCTAAGAAGAGGGAAATGAGAAAGGAAAACATGAATTGGGAAACCATGTCAGAGGGCAGGCCAAGATAATGGAAGAACCAGAAGGCAAAGGAAAAGGGTGTTGTTGTATGGGAACCAAAATGTTGCTTCAGGTAGGAAATGTCAGAGAAAAATAGAATAACATTTAAAATTAAAGGGCAGGGAAGATCTAAGCAGATTTTTTTTTTTTTTAAGTTTGAGTTTGATCATAGAAACTAGTGGGATGTACCCATTCCTCTAGATTCATTACTTCAGTATGATCTTCAACTTTTTCAGCTCCAAGTTTCTGGTGAAATTGACTAATAATTCCCACAATGTACTTAGGTCACCATGATTTGAGAAGGATTTTGAGAGTTCCATGGGTAAGGCAAGAGGGGAGTGAGGCAAGTGATGTGTGTTTTGAAATATTGCTCTGGCAGCCAGTGGCTTAAAGCTGGGAATCAGTGAGACCAGGTGCTAGGATGAGTTCTCACATGTGCCTGTGAGCTCTTTTCTGCCCCATTACTCCGTGCCTGCCACTGCCCACCCACCTATGAGTGGACAATAAAAGATACAGGTAAGAAAGCAAGGGAATGCTTCACTGAACATTTCTCATCTCTTTGCTAGAAAAACAAACCCAACCCTATATCTTCTTCACAGAGGGCCGGCATGCTATCCTTTATATTTTCCTTCTAGAAGATGGTATATCATCTTGAAAGCCTGGTTTAATTTGCTTTTTCTCTAAGCTTTGTGGTATTTTTGTATGCCATTAGTCAGTTATTGCATGTTACTAGCAATAACAGTCCCACCTAATGTATTTAATTTGTTTTGAAAATCATAGCACATCTTTACACATAGAAGAGGCAGCTTTTAATTCCATTGATAACTTCCTCCTTAAAAGTGCTCTTTTAAATTCCTAACCACATTCTTCTTGGTTTTCTTCCTACCCACTGACCAAGATCTGCTTTTTCCACTCAGCGCTTAAATGGTAGCATTTGCCAGGGCCCCTCTGGGGCTCTCTGCTCTCCTCATTCCAATCACTGACTCTTTCAACACCCACAGCTTCAGCTTCAACTCCTACCTATATACCAAGACCCAAAAATGCAAAAATGCAAAAATGCAAATGCATTGCCCCAGTCAGACTTCCTCCTGGGCACTAGGCCTGCACATCCAAATGAATACTGAGCATCGCTACCTGATGGTCTCAAAGGCACCTCAAGCTTGACATGTACAAAATGGACATGGCAGCACCCTTCTCCCTTCCCCCTGCAAAATGTGGTGAATGTCACCCACCAGGTCACTCAGGTGAAAGTCATGAGAGTCATGCTGCTGGATCTCTATATGAGTTGCCAAGTCTTGTACATCAGGCTCCCTATTAGCTCTTCTTCCTGTCTTTCTTCCTCCATCACCATTGTCACTCCCTTATTTCAGGCATGCATCGCATCCCAGGAATTGCCTAATAGCCTCTATACTCACCACACTGGCTCTGATCTCACCCAAGGTGCTGCTTGGTTCTAATGTGGCAGGGAATGGAGCTATCACTGATGGTTGGTGGAGGGCTAGCAGACGAAAACATGCCATCTTTTAGGTTCTTTAAATATATTTCTTGGCCGGGCGCGGTGGCTCAAGCCTGTAATCCCAGCACTTTGGGAGGCCGAGACGGGCGGATCACGAGGTCAGGAGATCGAGACCATCCTGGCTAACACGGTGAAACCCTGTCTCTACTAAAAATACAAAAACTAGCCGGGCGAGGTGGCGGGCGCCTGTAGTCCCAGCTACTCGGGAGCCTGAGGCAGGAGAATGGCATAAACCCGGGAGGCGGAGCTTGCAGTGAGCTGAGATCCGGCCACTGCACTCCAGTCCGGGCGACAGAGCGAGACTCCGCCTCAAAAAAAAAAAAAAGATATTTCTTGATATTCTTCATACAGGCATTACTTTAACACTATTCCATCACAGTCTTAACAACTGTTATGTTTATGCATTTCCTTTAAAAAGATCGAAAATAATGCGCTCAAGAGAAACAACTGGTCTCCTCTCACCCCCTTGACACTGTACTTTTGGTCGCATTACCTTCTAATTCATTCCACATTTTTACATTAGCCAAAAGTGCTCTTTTGGTGCTTTTTTTTACCTTCATGTCTATCTTCTCTGGAAACCTCCTAAACCTGTAAGATCCTTAAAGTCAGGGACTATGTTGTCTTTGTAGTCCCGCTTCTGTGACTTACTGCCACCAAGTAGATATTCAATGAATGTTCACTGAATTAACAAGTACAAATTTGATCATGCTAAAGCCCTACATCAAAATCACTGTGTGAGTCTCCATAGCATCCAAAATATAGTTCATATTCCTTAGTGTGGCCCTCAGGAGTTGACCCCTCCCTGCTTTCCTTTCCATCATCTCTTACTATTCTTCCAATTGCATCTGTGTGAGCACACTGCCCTCTATTTTCTTTCTTTCTCTCTCTCTTTCTTTCTTTTTCTTTCTTTCTTTCCTTCCTTCTTTCCTTCTTTCTTTCCTTCCTTCCTTCCTTCTTTCCTTCCTTCCTTCCTTTCTCTCTCTCCTCTCTCTTTCTCTCTCTTTTTTTTTTTTTTTTGAGATGGAGTCTCACTCTGTTGCCTAGTCTGGAGTGCAGTGGTGCAACCTCGGCTCACTGCAACCTCCACCTCCGGATTCAAGTGATTCTTCTGCCTCAGCCTCCCAAGTAGCTGAGACTACAGATGCCCACCACCATGCCTGGCTAATTTTTGTATTTTTAGTAGAGACAGGGTTTCACCATATTGGCCAGGCTGGTCTTGAACTCCTGACCTTCTGATCCACCTGCCTTGGCCTCCCAAAGTGCTGAGATTACAGGCGTGAGCCACCACTCCCAGCCACCCCCCTCTCTTTTTAAGACAGGGTCTTGGCCGGGCGCGGTGGCTCAGGCTTGTAATCCCAGCACTTTGGGAGGCCGAGGTGGGCAGATCACGAGGTCAGGAGATCAAGACCATCCTGGCTAACACGGTGAAACCCCATCTCTACTAAAAATACCAAAAATTAGCCGGGCGAGGTGGCAGGTGCCTGTAGTCCCAGCTACTCGGGAGGCTGAGGCAGGAGAATGGTGTGAACTCAGGAGGCAGAGCTTGCAGTGAGCCAAGATAGTGCCACTGCGCTCCAGCCTAGGCGACAGAGCGAGACTCCGCCTCAAAAAAAAAAAAGACAAGGTCTTGCTCTGTCACCCAGACTGGAGTTCAGTGGTGCAATCATGGCTCGTTGCAACCTTGACCTCCTGATCTCAAGTGATCCTCCCACCTCAGCCTCCCAAAGTGCTGGGATGGCAGGTGTGAGCCACTGCACCCAGCTCTATTTTCTTTTTGTCCATCAGAACATAGCTCAAGGGTCACCTCCCTAAGATGATCCTCCTTAAAACCCTAATCTTAGAAATGCCCCTCCTCTGGGCTTCTGCAAGGACCCTCTACGTGCTTCATTCATGCACTTCTCCAAGGGTTGGTTTTCCCAAAGACAACGTCTTCCTGAAAGGAAGAGACCATGAGCATTTTGACTCCAGTGCCCATCTCAAAGCCTGAAACCCCAGAAGAACCAAGATAATGTGGGAGTCCTTTGAAAACAAGCTGGCAGCAGCACCTAGTTCTCCACTGAACTGGGTCATTAGCCAAGTAGAAGGACAATTCAGTGACAAGACAGAAAATAGCATGGGGAGTGAGGGATGTAAACATAAGGGACTATAGGGACTATGGGCACACCCCAATATAAACCAGAAATTCATAATGTAAGGCACCTGAAGATGTTTAAAATGATTTACAAGGCTAGAGTGAGGCACAACGTTAACCCACATAAATTAACTATTTCGTCTTTCACATAACCACTAACTACGTGTAGCAGCATCAGCCCCAACTACTGACATCCAGATGCTTATTGATTAGTAAAATTAGTGAGGCAAAAAGCACCACAATCTGAGTGAGGTTGGTTAAAGGGAAATGTGAATAAACAGGCCTTCTATCTAATACTGAGTTTGAGCATAGCCATTAAACTATTTAAGCAATGACTCAGATAAGGAACATGAACTGTATGAAAGAGGAAGAAGCCCAAAATAATCCGGGATGCCTTTTCTTCAAATTCTCTGGAGTTTTCAATTACCTCAGTTTCCTGACAAAGCTTTGCTGATGTCAGTAATTTACGGTAACAATCAGCAAGATAAGAGCAGGTTTGTGTGGGCCAGAGGTAAATTTGGGTCTGACATGAGTAATATATCCTGCAATGAAGGACAGTGGGAGGCCTGAGAAAAGGTATGGTTTTCTATTAGCAATTTTTAAACTAAACGAAAGCCATATGCATCTATTATATGGCAGGTGAATATGCTGTCCTCATCTGTTTTTTTCTCACGAAATGTAACTACTTCCTTAACTCCTAAGTGGCTTTTTAACTAAAGACTCCTCCATAGACGCTACAGAAGTTCCACAGAAGAGATAGACTAGAAGATGTGCTACGTTTGTAACTGAAATGTTTATGCCAGAACACACTGTGAGTACCCTCTGTGTTTAGAGAACTGTGTGTAATTACAAAAGAGGTAGCAGATACTATTCTTGCTTTGGACAGTGTACAATTATTTAAATGAAGTTAAGACAAACAAATGGAAGGTCATAGACACAATAGCCCTTTTGCCAACAGGAATCCTCTGTAAACTAAGATATACAAATAAACTGAACTTCTTAAGTCACAGACACAATTTCAAAACTTTTTTCTCCAGCAGTTGTGACAGTACCTGGCAAATTTTATCAGCCTCCTTTGTCACAGAGCATGAAACCTACAGATCCCAAAGGCCCTAGCTGGGTTGACAGAGAACTTTGCAGTTCCTCTGGGTCAGTATCGCAAGCTTCACTTCTCATTGTACAGGATTGAGTGTGCACCAAACACAGGCTTTCCTTGGAAGCTGCTTTTCTCCAGTCTTGCAAAATTGGTGAGATGGACTGGTACTCTCATGATTTTGCTTTTTGCTCCTAAAGGCAAGTACACCAAAACCAGAACATTTAAACTGAGAGTTCTGGTGTAGTTTCCTTGTCAATCAAATGACAGGTTGTAAAGGATTCTTAGATTCTTTCCTAAAAAGTCCATGATACAGGGCAGGTTCTGGTTAAGGGCACTTTCTTTGCTTAACACACTTAGAGTTGTGAAGTGAGAGCCTAGGCTTTCTAGTGAAAAGACCTGGTTGGAGTCCCAGCTCTGTCCCTCCCTAGCTGTATGACCGTGGCTAAGTTACATCCTTAAACCTCAATTTACTTATCTTTAAAATAGGAGTAATATCAATAATTATTTCACAAGATGATTGTGAGAATCAAATGAGACAATATATGTGCAAAGAGTTTGCAAATAGCCAGCATCCCAAGCACTCGTTATGGGGCAAAAGTATTGAGAGTTCATTTATTTCATTAATTCTCCTCTGACTTCCTCCCACAGTTGTCCTTCCTTTCTTCCCTTTTGGGTTTGAGGGAAGCTGCCCTTTGATAACCTATTCCTATAGTTAGGTCCACAGAGAGTTCTCTAAAAGGAACACAATCATTTCAGTACATAGAAATTTTCCAGCATGTAATTTTTCGGGGGCCAGGACAGTCTCAATTTTCATCCTCAAAGAGACCCTTTGTTTCCTGGTGGGCGTTAGCCTAGGATTGCTCAAAGGGGAAGGAATGCTTGACAATTATCAGTCGAGGAAGGGCCTCAGAGCATGAGAAATGAGGAGGTTGTTCTGTGTGATTCTAGGTATGTGGTGGCTGTACTGCTCTAAACAGATAATCCAGAGTGATAATGAAGTAGTCACAGGGTGAGGCTTCGTACGGGAGGCAGCCGAGGTAGGGCTCACAAATTGAACCTTCCGTTAGCCTTTTTGCATATTTTAAAAAGAGACTTTTAAATGGTGAGATAGCCTTGCCTGGCAGATTCATCGGCCCATATGGGGACCTGTTACATAACTCGGGAGGCTCAGGAGGGGAAGCTGCTAGAGATGAAAGCTGAAGATCCAAATAGCAGGAAAAGGTTTTTAGTTTATGATTATTGTTTTCCTTCAGCTAATTTTAATTCTGATGAACACAGGTTTTCTTTGGTACTTTTTGTTCCTCAAATCTTTTTTTTTTTTCAGCTGTATTGTTCAGCCAAATATTTCTGAAGCCTCTGTGAAAACAACACTATGATAGCTCATGTAAACAAAAGTTTCCATGAGAATTGACTTGAAAAATATATGTAGATGGCAACCTGAAAGACCATTCCTACAGTAAAAATGAAATAATTTGACTGATTAATAGATAGATTGAAAGAATATTAAGGCTTACAGTTATTCAAAATGGATTAGAATTATGTTAACTCTTACCTTCCTGTTTACTTACTTTTTATTCCTCTAATAATCTAATAGGTGGTATGTCTTGATGTATTTTGATTCTCTAATGGCAGGATACATCTCCAGTCAAACTTTTCTAAAAAGGTCATTTGTAAACAAATAATTACTGATTACCAGTAAATGCCAGTCATTGTGCTAGACAACAGGAATAGATGTGGAATAATATGTGGAAGTCCATATGCAAACAGATTATTACAGAGGGAGCAGAGAGGAAGCAGCCTTGAGTTGCTCTATGAGATCTCTGCCTAGGGGACCTAGGGCAGCTTTCAGAGTAAAGGGGTTATTTAAAGAAGAATCATGGGAGTTTATCAGGTTGAAAATAGAGGGCAATGCTCAAAGGCATGGAAATGTGAGGAGTGGGGCATGCTAAGAAAATGATGAGCTCACAAGATTCCTTGACTTTTAGTTATAAACGCCTTTGAAAGGGACCACAAATTGACTGTATATTTAAACTATAAAATAAAAAATCCATACTACAATAAATTAAATTATATCTACACTCATCAGTATTAATTACCTATTTCTCGCAATTGCCAATTAAGAACTCAGAGCAAATAGCAATATTAGGCATGACCTATGTTGCAAATGTACAGCCTCCTTGCATCACAGGGGGAAGAGAAAAGGAAATGACTTGAGTCGCCCTCTGCCCAATATAGGTAAATATGGCTGGAATGTAACCATACACGAGGCAAGTGCCTGATTGACAGGTCATTGCCACTTGGACTTTGACCTTTCACCTAAAAAAAAAAACACCTTCTAGTGACTTCCAGATGTAAATGCTTGACCATTAGCATTGGCTTGACCATTCAGTCAGTTAAGACTGAATCCTTATTTCCCATAAGCTATGTATAAATGGGAGACTTATGAGGATATTTCATCTCATTATTGCAAACAACATGAAAGAAATTTGAGGAAATAATTTAAGCAGTTTAATAAAGTTTTTATTCTATCTCCCATTCCTAAAAGTGGTATTTCGAAGTTAGCCTTTCTAACAGGAAATAGAATAGCTTGACAAAAGAAACCACAACTCTATCTAAACAGGCAGCGTATTTGTGTGGTGTGGAGTGATACATATGTTCACTGCCCTTTACTGGTTAAACTGTATTTCATTATCGTCTCCTTATTTCCACTTCTAATTCTGGCAGAACTATTTCCTATAAACAGGTCAGCTCTCTAGCTGTTTTAAACATAAGCATTCTTTTAAAATGCCTGATCCCAACTTTATTAAGCAGTGTTTTCTCTCATTCTTAATTGTAGCCCCTCAGGCACACACTTAACAGGTCTTCTGCCATAAATGGGGAGAAAAATAAATTTATTACCAATTCCATTTGCATCATGTATATGGATATTTATACCATCTGTGGTTAAAAAATACTGCTTTGATTAGAAATACCTATTTTATATTATCATAGTGTAATGATCCTGTAGAGTTGATCATTATAACATTGTATGATACTACAGAATGAACACATCCTCCCAAACCAACATTAAGTTTTTAATCTAATTCATTTTATTAAAAGCTACTATAATTTGACTAATGTAAAGAACAGATATTTGATGATCTTTCGTGTTACCTTATTTGGTTTTAGTTTAACCTTTACCGGATTGTATTCTTCTCTGTATTGGCTTAGACCTGTTGAGGTTCCGTAGGTGTCCTCATGTTCCAGAGTGCTGAATCGCGTGATGTGGATGCTGAACAATTTTAGATAATGGCCACCAGTGAAAGTGGCATTAACCAGGAAACTATAGCCAGATGCCTTTGGCAATGTCCAAAGTCAAAGATAAAGAATTGCCCTGGGCTGCTGCTTCTCTTTCCTCTTCTTCTGTTTCCCCCTCCTCCTCCTTTGTTTTCTTTTCCTCTTCTTCAATATGGACTAAAAATCGACCAACTACTCTTCTCTTTCAGGGTACTATTCTTTTGCATCTGAAAACTTCAGCTAGGAAAAAGTACCATCAGGATACCTTTATATGATAAGGAAGTCCCCAGTACAGAAGGTTTTGAGAAAACCAGGCATTGTATGCTTTGTTCTTAAGAAAGCAACATCACCAGGACATAATGAGTAAGAGCTGCTATCCATCTCAAAGTTCTGTGTTCTCAAATTTAAGAATGTACCTGACAGGAATATCCTGAGGGGTTAGGAATCTATACCCTAAAGAATTATCTTACTTTCTAAGACAGGATTAACATGTAACATCCAGCTTAGTTACTTCTTTAAAAAATAAAAAGCTATCTTTATTTTTAAAATAATTTTTTTCAATTATCCTTTTCCTTCCAAATAAAGGTATAAATACTATTTCAAATTTTCTTTTAGATAGAATTTGAGGCAGTAAAGATACACTAAAGTTATTAGAGGTGTCAGAGAATCAGTGTTTTGATGAAAAAGTGAGTTTAAGGTCAAGGTTAAAGAGAGGTCCTTTCAGATCCCTCTTAGAACCAGACCTTTAGACCTAGGCCTAAAGTTAAAACAGAGAGAGGAGAGAAAGAGAGAGAGTTCAATTCCTGTTTATTTTTAACAGGGGTGGGTGAAGAGGTGTATAAATAGGCAGATACAGCACAGTGGGGCCACAGGATCCAACAGAGCTTGCAGGTGATCTATTCTCTGTGGGACTCAGATGCCTCAGTTGAGAACTGCAGCTAGTGAAGAACCAAGCTAGTGAAGAGGTCACTGATCTGGAATCAATGGTCTAGATCAGAGCTCTCAGATGACAAGAGAAACCTAGGCCTCTTCTATTACATTAAAATTTGGACAAAATATGCCAAAACAGGATTTATACAAACTTTAATGTTTTAAAATTGCTTATATTTAATAAACTAATGTTTTTAACACTCACACATATAAAATGACTATATTATGATCTCATTTAGTTAAACGTGTGAAAGGTCTAATTTTAAGGAAGCAAAAGAATGATAAGTTGTGGCCAATCATGATTCACTCCCTGGAGTGGGATCCATCCCATTTTAACCATATGGCTGGGAATAGGGGTGAGATATTTTCTGGGAAAAATTAGGCTACTGTGAGGATAAGGGGGGACAGATACTGAAAAGGCAATTGCAGATTCATATGATTATACTTAGGGTAGAACCATTTTGCTCCTTTCAAGAAAGAAGTATTAAAAAATATAATATCCCAGCCTCTAGAAATAGCTGCTACAACCTGAGAAGATGTTCTTTCCAAAAGTGTGAAGCCAGGAGTACATTTATGGTATCTAATGGTTCTTTGCATTTTTTTTTTCTGTCAGGACACCCATGTTGCATACGGTAACTATGTAGAAAGCGTTTACCATACCCCAGTAAGTTAGGTTACAGGTCATATGAAATTTCTGGCATTTCTCTCACACCCAAGGCTTTGCTTCATACTGGAAGGCAAGTGAGTCAAAGTGAGGATTTCCACCCCTTCCTTTATAAACTAAAAATAGTATTGTCAAACTCCGATATTCAATTCTTATAGATAACAGATACCTTTTGCTCTGGTTCATAATTGATTGAAACCCATCAAGATGCTTCGCCACAGTGGTAAAGAACTGCTGCTCTGGAGGCAAGCTTCTCTGGGCCTGAGCAGGTTGTGGCATACTAGGATATTTTTTTCTGGGTCACAGAACTTCAAGAATTGGTTATGAGTTCTCTTAAGAGTAAAAATATCCCAAACTGAAAAGAAGTTCTCCCTAAAACATGGAGAAAAGAGCATAGGTTTTAGAGTCACAGGGACATAGATCTCAATCTCAAGCCTGCTTCGAACTTATGTGCAAATTTGAGCAATTTTTTGCCTTCTTGGGCATTAGTATCCTCATCTAGATTGACGGTGCATGAATTAAATAATGTCAGATATGTTGGTAATAGACATGCAATACATAAACACGAGCCACTCACCCCCATTTTGGGGTCTAAGTATCTCACAAACTAACTCATATGTCTGACAGAAACTGCTTGCAACAAATTATTTCACATAGGAGGTAACAGATGCTGCTGTTTTCCTCCCCAACAGCTCTTCCCCATTTCTTCCTGTGGCCAAAATCCTGATGTTGTTCAAGTAGGAGACAGCAGGGAACTAATTTAAGGAGACTTTTAAAAAGGTGGAACTCTCCTCTACTCCAAGTGGATGAACTGTGAGTGGTCTAAGCCAATCACAGTGCAGGATAATTCCATTCACAAGATGCCAGTGATACAGGGGTAACCCTTTTGAGCCACCAAAAGGAAAGGGAAAGTATTCTGAAAGACCTCTTGGAAAAATTTCCTCTCTGATAAAAGGAGAAAGATGTGTAACAAAACTCTCCCTAGCCTTTTTTTTCCCACCTTTGAAATAAGTTCTGGGAAGACAAGATTATTTAGATATGAAGCATCCATCTGGCAACCATGAGATACTCAGGAAGAAAGAACAAAGGATGCCAAGAGCCCACGTCCTTGATTATATTGTTTGGGCACCACACCAACTTTGAAACTATCTTCCCCCAGACCTCCTGTCATATCATCTCATTTAACCTTACTCGTGAAGCCACTTTTAGTTGGTTATTCTGTTACTTGCAGCCAAAAGCATCCTAAATGACACAGAGGCCTTTGCCAGTTTTGAATTAAACATTTCAAACTCATTTAGACTACAACAAAAGTTTTTAAACCATTGAGACATTGAGGTTACTTTCTTTGATGCTGGACATATATAGAATTCTATTGCCTTTATCATCCATATGTATTTACATATGTATTTCAATAAGCATTTATTGAAGGCCTCCAATGTGCAAGGCACCGGGATAAGCATCACGGGGGGAGAGGAGGCTACAAAAATGAATGAAACCTGGATTCTGTCCTAAAGGAAACTTACAGCACAGTTGGATAGATAAGGAACAATAAAACAAAAGCAATATCCATAGTTTTGGCCTTAAAAGGAAGCTGGAATCCACCTCTGTAAATCACTAACACATGCACCTATCACATTTTACATTTTATTTTTATATGCCCAGAAACTTGAGCTAAAAGTGGAACAAAAAGAAAAAAAAAAAAAAAAAGAATGAGGTAGTAGAATAAAATAAGAGACACTGAACAAAAGGGGCTGAATCACACTCTCACACTCAACTACTGAAGTTGGAATATGGGGGCAAATGGGATTGATGCCTTAGCTTGGGGCCTCTGGAAAAAAGACAGTGAGAAAGCCAGTTTGCTCTACCTGGCTCTCTTTCAGCTCAGGAGTTGGAAAGCCAATACTGAACTGGATTTCTAGGTTCTCTGGCTTTAGTACAAAATAATAAATAAGACTCTGGCAAATTGTGTTAGATTCTTGTACTGGGTCAGCAATTACTATGTGTGAGAGTGCTTCAAAATGACAATCCTCTATACAACACTCCAAATGGCTTTTCATATGTAGAAATATGATGCACTTTGTTCTTTGGTGTTTAAAGCTTAACTAGACAGAAATGATTCTTCATCATCTACAAAACAGCTAGAGTAAGCCCAAGACAACTCCCCAAAGTGGAATAAAATTCAGGATTAAAAGGCAGCATGTTGGCCGGGTGTGGTGGCTCACGCCTGTAATCCCATCACTGTGGGAGGCTGAGGCGGGTGGATCACCTGAGCTCAGGAGTTCGAGACCAGCCTGGCCAACATGGCGAAACCCTGTCTCTATGAAAAAATATAAAAATTAGCTGGGTGTAGTGGTGCACACCTGTAATCCCAGCTATTCAAAAGACTGAGGCACAAGAACCACTTCAACCCGGAAAGCAGAGATTGCAGTGAGCTGAGATCACGCCACTGCACTCCAGCCTGGGTGACAGAATAAGACTCCATCTCAAAAAAACAAAAACAAAGACAAAACAAAACAAAAAAAAGAGGCAGCATGTTATAGTGATGAATAAAGATTACAGACTTGAGGTCCTGACAAATCTGAATGCAAATCCTGGTTTTACTTTTTTTGTTCTTATGATCTCGGGCAAGTTATTTACCACTCTGAGCCTCAGTTACTTTTCTCATTCATAAAATGGGTTAGCAAGCACTCATTCATAGGGTTATTGCAAAGACAAATGAAGTGATATACGCAGACAGCAACTGGCCTTAGCATGTATTAATGTTATTTCTCTTCTTCTATCTTGATTTTGATCTTAGATATAATTTAGATTTTTATAAGTAGAATCAACTCATAACTAGAGAGTAGCAATAGCAAAATAATACAAAATGGCAGATGATCCCAGACTTCTTTATGTTTTCATATTTGAATGCTTATCTGTAATTACATTTGATTAGGGATAAGTTTTAAGAAAGTTCACAAGACTTCAAAAAATTGATATAAAACCAATTTGGTTTTAGCTGGAAAACTTCATTTTGTCTATTTTATGGAATGACTTTTAATAACCAATACGAAGTGGCTGTCTACTACGTGTCTGATGTTATACAAGGAAATGGGAAAACCAGGTGGGGATTTTTTTGCAAAAAAAAAGAAAAGGGCATCCTCAGTCTCCATGAAGAGCGCTGGTAAAATTGGAATTCTCTCCCTTTCTCTCTCCTCTTTCTCTTTTCTTCCAGTTTATAACTCACATGCCTCCAGAGAAGAAGAGCTGAGTGCTTGGTTCTGGAATGGGACATGATCATTTTTGCCTTTCGGATTCCTGTGGTATTGTCCTCTGTGGAGGATTCAACAGGTCAGCTAATTGTCTGTAAGGAGTGGGATGTTATCCAGCAGAATTTCAGGGAGAGGAAGGGATGCAGAATCTCACAAGAAAAAAGACAGAGTGAGAAACCAGGTATCTCTTTCCAGAGCATCAGGTGGCGCAGACCCACCTGGGAAGTACGATGTATGAGGATGCAGTATGAGAAAGAGGTGAACATAAGATAGCAAAACTGTGAGGGAGCTCTATGGTGGAGAAATGGGAGAGACATGATTCCAGCAGGGGAAATTTTAGGGAGTAACAGAGAAGCCTAAATATTGTTCAGAAGCTTTCTGTGTGGTACATGTTACAAAATCCCTATTTCACCTCTTTACTCATAGTAAATAGGTTCATTATTCTTCTGCACCCTGTGGCCAGACTGGAGTTTCCCTGAACATGACACTACACAGTGACCAGTCTGGGGAGGAGGGCTTACACATCACTGAAGTAGTTAGATAAATAGAAACAATATATAAGGAAGAATAATATTAGTAGATAAGGCCCCAATCCCCAACCCCATCACTTTCTGCCTGCACCCTGTCTGAACCCTCACTATTGCTTCCAAGAGTGTCATTGTGAAAAAATATAGAGCTTTCAGAGAAATGTTGGGCTCAGAAGTAAAGAAAAGAAGACATTTTGAAAACTTAATAAAAGGTTTTTAAAAAGTAAATATAGTACAGAGGATTAGCTCATGTTCAATAGGGCAGAAGGATTAATGTGCCATTTGGTATTCCTCTCCTTAAAAATTTCCTTTCTTAGAAAGAAGGAAAGACCAGGCCCAGTGGCTCATACCCATAACCCCAGCACACTGGAAGGCTGAGGCGGGTAGACTGCCTGAACCCAGGAATTCAAGGCCAGCCTGGGTAACAAAGCAAAACCTTGCCTCTACAAACAAATGAAAAAATTAGCTGGGTTTGGTGGCACACGTCTGTAGTCTCAGCCACTCAGGATCCTTTGGTGGGAGGATCACCTGAGCCTGGGAGGTCGAGGCTGCAGTGGAGTTGCAGTTGTGTTCAGGCCACCACACTCCAACCTGGGCAACAGAGTAAGTCACCATGTCAAGAAAGAAAGAGAGAAAGAGAGAGGGAGGGAGGGAGAGAGGAAGGAAAGGAAGAAGGAAGGAAGGAAGGAAGGAAGGAAGGAAGGAAGGAAGGAAGGAAGGCAGGTAGGCTCATAAAAATTACTCTGGCAAAATGAAGAGTGTCTCAATGATTCACCTGTATACATGTGAATTGGTTGAATCAGATGTCTGTCTTGTTGCCCAGAGGAGAACAATATCTGATGATAGGGGTTTGATTAGAAGAGACTGGGAGCAGTTTTGCCAGAGTACGGGACAGGTGAGCCGTGGTAAGTAAGGAGCTTAAGGCAAAAAGTGAGCTAGACACTGGGAAGAGAAGTACCTGAAGGCAGAAGAAGGGAAGGGAAATCATAAAAAGACCAAGTTCCAGCCTCCCTCTTTTCTATCAAGAGATCATGCTTCTGGTTTGTATCGCTCATTTGATAACTCTGTGATTCTTACAAGTCAGTGTGCATTAAAAAAAACTACATAGGAAGGCCAGGTGCAGTGGCTCATGCGTATAATCCCAGCACTTTGGGAGGCAGAGGAGGGTGAATCACTTGAGACCAGGAGTTCGAGACCAGCTTGGCCAACACAGTGAAACCTCAATGCCACTAAAAATACAAAAACTAGCTGGATGTGGTGGTGTGTGCCTGTAATCCCAGCTACTCAGGAGGCCGAGGCACAAGAATTGCTTGAACTCAGGAGGCAGAGGTTACAGTGAGCTGAGACCATGCCACTGCACTCCAGCCTGGGCAACAGAGCAAGATTCCGTCTCAAAAAAAGAAAAAAGAAAAGAAAAGAAAGAGAAAAATTACATGGGAAGCTTGCTAAAAGCATACCTTCCTGGGCATGATGCCTCCAAATCCTGATTTAAAAGGTTTAGGGTGGGACCCAGGAATGTGCAATTTTTCATGGATTCCGGGTGATTCTGATTCCAGTGTTTCTCATACACTTAGAAACAATGGCATGTACTACCTGGGGCCAATTGATTCATCAGTTTTGACAATATAAGTGTCCCAGAGTACAGGGTACTGGACTTAAACTGGATGCAGCCAAAACGTCAGCCCTCTTCACATGTCATTCTGTAGAGATCTACCCATTTTGGTTTACATACTCTGAACAACATGACTCTGATTTTAAATGTTGGTTCAGGTTCAAATAACTCACTGTAGAAGGGACTGGGGAGTCACAAAATACAGATGCAGACAGTGCGCTTCAAGTATATCATACACTGCAATGACTAATAAACTTCTGAGTTTCAGAAGTAGTTTTCAATAAGTATATCACGACATCTTTTTTTTTCTTTTTTTTTTTTTTTGAGACGGAATCTTGCTCTGTTGCCCAGGCTGGAGTGCAATGGCCCAATCTCGGCTCACTGCAACTTCCACTTCTTGGGTTCAAGCAATTCTCCTGCCTCAACCTGCTGAGTAGCTGGGATTACAGGTGTGTGCCACCACACCCGGCTAATTTTTGTATTTTTAGCAGAGTTGGGGTTTCTCCATGTTGGTGAGGCTGGTCTCGAACTCCTGTCCTCGTGATCCACCCACCTCAGCCTCCCAAAGTGCTGGGATTACAGGCGTGAGCCACTGCGCCCAGCCATCACAACATCTTTTGATTGTGTGCTGCCAAATTCAAAGATCAATGGGTCATTTTTATTTTTGCTACAATAACTGATGTTGCTGATTTTACTATATATTCCAGAAGCAATATTGAGCTAGGTAGGTTACATATTGCAGTGCAGAGCACTAGGTAAGCAACAGATAAAGTTTCAAAAGTAGCATGACAGCAGCCTGTAATCTCTGAAAGTTACATATTTTCTGAAACACTCAAGGACCTTGCCTTGGAAATATTTTCAAGAATCCTGAAAGGACAACAAACAAGTCTATGCAACCAGTGACGTGACACTGATAGGTTATTAAAGGTTATATTTATAGATGCAAAGGAATCTCTCTGAGTGAGCCACCAAATATTCTAGAATCCAAAGTGTCTGGGAACACTAAAGCTGCAAACCATTGCACTACAGTGGGATTTGGTGTTAACAAGCAATTGTGTCTCACTAGAGTATTGAATACAGCAGACTCTGCTTTCAATCCACAGAACCTGAGGACTGGGCTAGAGGAAAGGGGAAGAAGTTGAAAATGGACACAGCCAGGGCCAAGAGGATGAAGTGCTGACTCCATAGGTCCTCTATCAATTCAGAATGACTTGGATGCTTCTGGGTCTGATGGGTAAGGCATAACATCAAATGTCTCCAACAAGTGATAATAGTTATAATCAATTGTAGCTAGCTTAAATTGAATTCTCTGGGAATAGACTCTGAGTCTGAGAGTGGTGTGCAAAATGGTCATTGGGATGTGATCTCAGGAGATAGACCTGCCTGGAAGGGAGGGAGGGAGGGAGGAAGGAAGGAAGGGAGGAGGGAGGGAGGGAGGGAGGGAAGGAGGGAAGGAAAGAAGGAAGGAAGGAAGAGGGGAGGAAGGAAGGAAGGAGAGAATAGGTGGAAGGAGAAATTGGTCTGCAATTTGTTTGCATCTGAGTCTACAGCTGATCCTACAGCGGGAGCTGAAATGGTCATTCAGAGTTTTCTCAATATGAGGAAAAGGAGCTGATTCTTTGTAGCTGCCCAATGGCCTCTCCACTGAAAAGGGCTATAACCTTGTTCTTTGCCACTATTTTCCTCAAAATAATTAACATTTTCCTGCTGAATTTGAGGTTTAGTAGTCAAATTAAAAAGTGTAGGCCAGGTGCGGTGGCTCACGCCTGTAATCTCAGCACTTTGGCAGGCCGAGCCAGGTGGATGGCCTGAGCTCAGGAGTTCGAGACCATCCTGACCAACATAGTGAAACCCTGTCTCTACTAAAAATACAAAAAATTAGCTGGGTGTGGTAGTGTGCGCCTGTAATCCCAGCTATTGAGGAGGCTGAGGCAGGAGAATCGCTGGAACCCAGGAGGCAGAGGTTGCAGTGAGCCAAGATCGCACCACTACACTCCAGCCTGGGTGACAGAGCAAGACTCAGTCCCCCCCCCAAAAAAGTGTGGTCCCCTTTCTCCCCTTTTCAATCTACCTCCACTTCCCATTTAGGTTCCTTCAGAAACTTTCTGTGAATTCAGTAACATTTGAATTTTGTAGTCAGAGCACAAGGGTTTATATCTTGGATATACAATTCATTCTTATGGTCTTTGCTTGTCGGTCTTGAAAAAGTCATACTCATCAATGCCAATCCTGAGTTATCACACCAAGAATTTGTACCGCCAATTAACTCAAAATTTCCATTATATGTGAAGATTTATGATTACTCCAGTGACATCTTGACTTGCTAAAAAGCAAGCCCTCAGATTGCTAACACAAGGTGTGTCTTCAAGGATGAAAGTAACTTCAGGAAAATGACTTTAGCTCATCCTTTCCTGTGCTGATTATTTGAAAAGAAGCCTTCTTTAACTGGAATTTAATTCATACATTCATTTCTTTTCATATAATTTATATGGTACAGTTTACACTCTTATTCTTTCAATAATTTATAAGCAAATATTCACAGTAATTCTGATGTGCATTGAAAGTGTTATGTCAGTGTTTCTACTGACTAGAAAAAAAAGCCCCACATGGCTTCAGTTATAATAATGGTATCTTTTATAGTGCAAAAACAACAATACAATAAAGCTCATTCTTTATAACACAATAACTGTATATACGGAAATGTTCCTTTAAGTATTTATTTAAATTATACAATGTTGGCCCGGTGTGGTGGCTCATGCCTATAATTTCAGTGCTTTGGGAGGCCAAGACAGGAGGCTCACTTGAGGTCAAGAGTTTGAGAACAGCCTGGCCAACATGGTGAAACTCTGTCTCTACTAAAAAGTAAAAAAATTAGCCGGGTGAGGTGGCGGGCAGCTGTAATCCCAGCAATTCAGGAGGCTAAGGCAGGAGAATCACTTGAACCTGAGAGGCTGAGGTTGCAGTGAGCGGAGTTCGTACCTACTGCATTCCAACCCGAGTAACAGAGTGAGACTCCATCTCAAAATAAAAAATAAATTAATTAAATTAAATTAAAAATAAACTATACAATGTATAAATTGCTATAATATTGAATTACACATATGTGACTTTAACTTAACAATCTGAGGCCGGGTGCAGTGGCTCAAGCCTGTAATCCCAGCACTTCGGGAGGCCAAGATGGGCGGATCACGAGGTCAGGAGATCGAGACCATCCTGGATAACACGGTGAAACCCTGTCTCTACTAAAAAAAAAAAAAAATACAAAAAACTAGCCGGGCAAGGTGGCGGACGCCTGTAATCCCAGCTATTTGGGAGGCTGAGGCAGGAGAATGGCGTAAACCCAGGACGCGGAGCTTGCAGTGAGCAGACATCCGGCCACTGCACTCCAGCCTGAGCGACAGAGCAAGACTCCGTCTCAAAAAAAAAAAAAAAAAAAAAAATTTTAACAATCTGTTTAGACTTTTCATATGACAAATGAGGTAAATAAGAGTCTCATTCAGAAGACTGTTTTGAGGTCTTTTTATCTTGACTAAATTCTCCAAAAAGATTAGGCATTTGTCTAAAAGAATAAATAATTACTAAAATAATTCAATTGTATCCCCATGGCTGAACTGCAGAATTCATGCAAGCAGAGTGACATTTCACCCATGCAAAAGATTTTGTCAAGATCAGGTTTGATCTTTCCTACATGTTCCCTCCATTTTGCTCTTCTTGGAAGTGGACCAATAAATGTAATTCTTACAGTTGGCAATGTATCCCCACTTATCCTCATCAAAATTCAAGTCCTGGTATAAAAGGAGGGAGTTGTTAACGCCCCAGACTGACTCTGGGGATAATCCCACGACTACTTTACTCAGAGGAAATGAACATTTATTGACCACTTACATTTACTGAGCCAGACTCATACTTGCTAATGCATCAGTATATCATTTGTTCATTCATTCGTTCATTCAATCAATAAACACTGTTTGCCAAGCACCAGGAATACCAAGAAGAATGGCTCATGGTCTGTATCTGCAAGAAGCATGGTCTAGTTTTCTAACCCAGATCATTCAATCTGACAATAACTGAAAGAGAAGAAACTGAAACTCAGTAAGTTTAAATGACTTGTCCCATGACAGAGACAGCGTTTATGCTGAAGTCTATGAGACTCCAAACTCTATTCTTGCTCCACTGTCTCCTTCTTGTTGCCAAATAAAACATTCTTACATTGTCTAGAGTGTGATGGTGGGAACTGAAATGTCAGTAAAATACTCAAAATTCAAATGCCATGATGGATAGTCTCAAATGCTTTTTTTTTCTTTTTGTATGTCTATTGCTTATATAAAAGATGCCTACTGAGGGTTCTTTGCCTTCACCACAAATTAGGAAAAGAGACAAAACTATATTGTTTGTTGAGTAATGTCATAGTCATTTGTTGTTGCTGGTTTTCACAGGAGCCCTAACTGAGCAAGCTATAACATTGCCACGCAGATTCAGTCAGGGCTGATC
The DNA here is from genome assembly GCF_009764315.1 of Trachypithecus francoisi. Lineage (NCBI taxonomy): Eukaryota > Metazoa > Chordata > Mammalia > Primates > Cercopithecidae > Trachypithecus > Trachypithecus francoisi. The sequence goes on from NW_022681458.1 coordinate 98,870,460, forward strand.
GTCTTCAACAATATGCTAGCTAACGTCCTTGAATGTAATGCAGCTCACATCTTCACAGTACATCTCTGTGCCTGAGGATTCTTAGTACTAACTCCTATTATCTATGCATAAATGCTGATGCTAGACCAGAAGAAGCATTTAGTTATACTGCAGGGGCACTTTGAATGAATGACCTGGGGCTTGGCTAAAGACCAAGTCCATTGGAAACTCCCCTCTAAGCTGTGCATTTTAAGGCTGTGGTCATCGTTGGGATTTCCCCCAAAAAACTTCTCTGTCATGGCAGAAATGTAACAGCCCCTGTTTTAGAATAGTATACAAGCCTGGATCTCAAAGTAAGTACGAAATGATTTGCTTTACATCTTTATGGTTCTATTCTTCTTAAATCCTTCCTCATTCTTAAATGTTTTTCTATTTGCATATTCTTAAATCTTTTCTTATTTGCATATTGAAGTCTTCTTGTAAAAGTGTCTGCTTTTCCCCAAAAATGATACACTCAACATTTCCTGACAGTCTATGTCCCATAGAATTCTAGGTACTTTTGGTTTATTATAACCAAGACTAAAGAGAAAGTTTCCAAATAGCATCTGACAGGCTTCTAAAGTAATAAGAGTTACAGACTAAATGTTTAGTCAAATACAATGATACAATTCATGTTTCTAGCAAGCTGTCTCTTGGTTAAAAAGCTGGACTAAATTTATATATAAAGAGAGAGCCACAAAAAAGTCATACTCAGAAACAACGGATCATGCATATTTCAGTTGTTGGTAGAAGCACTAGATGACTGGATTCTATCTGTTGTTCGGTAAAATAAAATTTTAGGCCTTGGAAATGGTTCCAGGAATGGCAGACTGTCATGAAGAAGAAAAAGATCCTCATTGGTAGAAATGTATCAAACTATCTAAATTATTCAAATTGTTTTATTTTTCCAAATAGACCTACTACCTCTAAGTATACTAGAAGACCAGAAGTATATTCAGAAATTACCGATCAAAAACTATCTGTGACCCAGATACTGTTTGGATTTGCATGAGATGTTTCCAAAGCAGTTCGGGAAAGCCCACAAATTCAAAGCAGCCTCTTTATCCTCACCCCATTTCTGCTGAGTCCAAGAACCTTATTTCATTTCCTGCATGGTAGGCATTTTTTAGGGACTAGGTAAGCCATGACATCTGCACTGCTTTCTGAGTCATTGTCGTGAAATGATACATGCTTGGGTGTAGTGCGGCTACTTGGTTCCCAGAGAAAACAAACAAACAGAAGTCAGCTAGGAACTTGAGTTTTGCTAAAAACAAAGACAACATACAATTCCAAATTTTTAATTTATTTTTTAAAAACAGAGCCTTTGGCTTTCAAGTTTCCAAATGATATTTTCTAACCCTGGGAAAATATTTTAAATGAGATCTTTTACTCTGCATGCCTCATTTCAGACCATTCCGATTTGTCAAAGGGGACTGGTCAGGCCTCTTTTAAGCAGGTCTGTCTCTGGAAGATTAAGGTGTAAGCCTCTGATTATGATAGACTAGCGGGGCACATATTCATGTAAAATTCCCTTCATTAGGATAACTTGAAAAATAATTTCATCATTTTGTTATCTACAAAAGGGTAAATATTTCATCTATGAACTGTCATACATAATGGTGAGCTAAGTACTAAACAGTTATAAAGATGAATAAGATATAGTCCCTGCCCTCAAAAAAGTTAAGAGTATGGTGTCTGGGGCCAGCGGCTTATGCCTGTAATCCCAACATTTTGGGAGGCCGAGGTGGGCGGATCACCCGAGGTCAGAAGTTCAAGACCAGCCTGGCTAACATGGTGAAACCCCATCTCTACTAAAAACACAAAAAAATCAGCCAGGCATGGTGGTGCGCACCTGTGGTCCCAGCTACTCAGGAGACTGGGGCAGGAGAATCACGTGAACCCGGGAGGCAGAGCTTGCAGTGAGCTGAGATCACACCATTGCACTGCAGCCTAGGTAACAAGAGCAAAACTCCATCTCAAAAAAAAAAATAGTGTGGCATATGAAGATGAGGACGAGGCATGAATACAAAAGCCCGTAATCTTAGTAAATTATGAAATTGTAAATACAGTACATAGAGATTTCAGAGGTAGACAAAGAAAATAAAGTAAGTTAAGTCTCGTACTAGAGGAGAATAGAACATATGTAAGGATCTTTTTCAGATTTCTTAAATCTGAAGTAAGAAATAGGAGCTAGAAGTATTACTGGGAAATTACTGAAAAACAAGAACAAAAATTCAAGTAAATAACTAGTCCTTCCTACCAACTTCTCCTGTGAGGAACAAAATTGAGTAGAAAACTAACTATTATCACGTGCTTATATTATGCTAGGCGTTCATATCCTAATACCATTTGCTTTATTTTAAGACGAACTGACGAGAGAGCAAGTGACTTACCCAACATGACACAGATAAAAAATGGTAGAGTCAGAATCAGAAGCAAAGCCCAGCTAATTTTAACCGTGCAGTCTTGTATAAGCAAAGGCTGAGGAGGAGAGGGAAACACGAGGCATGCAAAACGATTTAAGAATTAATAGCAATCTTAGGCTACGTTATTCTGTGGTAACAAAAAGCCCTCAAGTCTTAGTGATTTATGAAAACAAAGGTTACTCCTTATTCACACTGCATGTCGGCTGCAGGTCTGTGGGGGCTGTCTGGAGTTCTCTTCACTCTGGAGTCCAGGGTGAAGGAACTACTGCATCCTGGACACTGCTATGGCATGACAGAAGGGAAAGCCCCTTAAAGCTTCTGCTGGGAAGTGGAAAGTTATCACTTTTGCCCTCGTTTTGTTAGCCAAAGTAAGTCACATGGGCAAGCCTGATGTCCATGGGGGAGGGACGTTTAGTTCCCCTTAGGGAGGAGTAACAAACATTCTGAACAAGAATACAATCTGTCACCATCTGCCCTCTTGGTCACATACTACTACTCCCCACTTGTGCATGATTTATTCACTCTTTCCTCAAAAGAGATAATCCCAAATTCCTATTTACTCATGGGACTGGGTTCATAGTTCAGGATCTTGTGATAGTCTCTAGATTAGGTCTGGATAGTGGTTCATTTTGATCCAAATAACTGTAAATTAAATAACAAGTTATTAACTCCCTTCACAATCAATATACAATGATGGAACAGGAGCAAGATAACCTCACTGAACACTTCCACATGGTAAAGGATGAAGAGGAGACACACCACAATCCATGGGTCAGTGAAATCCTAAGACTCCACTCATAAGCCACAGTGAGGGACCCCTGACCTGGGATGGGCCTCCAATTCAGGTCACTGCAGATCTGGAGGGAACCTGCACAATGGAATAAGGTCCCATGCTTTGAATTGGAAACAAAAGTAAAGATTTGATTTTACCTGGACTAGACATTTAAATAAACAGACATGAATCTTAATCTGGGCTACAGAAAGTAACTACAAGCTCTGTGATCTGCTGAAGACGTATTAAGGAACAGTGAAAGGAAATTCAACAGCATACAATTGAAAACAGTGATGGGGAGCTGCAAAATTATTACTTGTTTCTACCTTGCTGAGTTTGGGCTTTTTGTTAAAGCAGAATTGGCAGATAGAGGAGAACCAAAAAAAACAAAGATGACCACATTTTCTGTCCTTGATGGCTGGGAAAACGATGATACTCTACATAGACATTAGGAAATATAGAAGAAAATATATTTCAGAAAGGAGATTTGGCTTGAGGGCAGGATTCTAGACCAGCCTGGGTGACACAGTGATACCCCATCTCTATAAAAAATAAAAATAAAAGTGCAACAATTAGCTGGGCATGGTGGCATGTGCCTATAGTCCTAGTACTTGGAAGACTGAGGTGGGAGGATCACCCGAGCCTGGGGAGGTCGAGGCTGCAGTGATCCGTGATTGTGCCACCACACTCCAACCGGAGCAACAGAGCGAGACCCCATCTGAAAAACAAACAAACAAACAAGTGGAGTTTCAGGAAGTTAATTCATCTTTTGTTCCTGATGGTGCAAGTCCACACTCTCTCTGTCCTGATGCTGCATTTATTTATTGCTCCTAATGATGCCTATCCAAGGTCTTTGGCTGGAGAACCCAAACGTCAGAGTTTCCAAGAAGTCCTTTCCCCGTTGCACAACATACAACCTTTATCACCGAGGAACATCCTTGGACAGGCAGTTCTCAAGGGCAGAGAAAAAAGGGCAGAGGGAGTTTGGGATAAAGTTGATGGCCTCAAGATCCTAAGCCACACATGGACATATGTGTGACTGAACCATGCATCATAGATGAGCATTCTTAAACCACTATTGTAAGAACCTATTCTCCATCATTGAATAACCCATTTTCACTTTCTCCTTCTCCAAAGGTAAGTCAAAACTCAGGAAGTAATCATCTATTCTATACCATAACCATATAATTATTTTTCCAAAAATGTTATTTATGTTAGCATGTTTATTCTTAATTTTAAACAAATATTTTCCACATTTCTCTGCTTTAATTTCAAACACAATTAACAATAGCTATAATGCATATTTTTAAAACCTTGTTAGGATCCTCAATACCTTTTAAGAATGTAAAAGGATCCTGAGACCAAAAAGTTTGAGAACACTTGAGGTGTGATTTGCTCCGCCTCTCCAGCCTACAAATCAGTTATTCTGCCACTGCCTACACTTTACCCCATAAATACAATGAATGTGATTAGTTTTTCATGGGCCAAGGACTATCTCTTGATATTGAGAATGACAGGACAGCCCACTGGACTCTAAGCCCCACTGGACTCTAAGCACTTTGAGTGCAGGGACTGTGTCATTTTCATCCCTGTGTCCCCAATACCTAGCCCAGAGCCTTGCACATGGTAGTTGCTCAATTAAAAAAAAAAAAAAAGGCTTACAAATAGACAGAAGTGACAGCTTGATTTCTTGACATAAAATGGATTTTTTGGTTTGCTTAAAGTTCCAAGGAGAATTTGAAATTATATTTATTTGGCTAAAATAAGAGAGCACTATAGTGACCTACCACCAATAGACCTGAACACACACAAATATTTTATTTGAAAATATAGCAAGAAAAACAGTAACAACTATGAGTGTTTTGTATGCCAAACACTGAGCTATAAGCACTTTACATTCATATCTTATTTATTCCTGATAATAACTCCAGGAGTTAACTGTTATTCTTCTTCTCATTAAACAGATAAAGAAACATAATCACAGAGGCTGAAGCACACAGTTTGTCTAAGGTCACACACTAGTAAGGGACAGAGCCTAGATTTTGACTTCTCTGAAATATACTACTCCTCCCTTAAAGTGGTTAAGAACTGTTTAGTGCGTTTATATCCATTATGACATTCTATTCTCACAGCAAACCAGACTAAGATGGGAGACTCAAGTAATTATTCCTATTTACAAGTGTGGGGACAACTGCCCCCAAGAAAACCTACAAAGTCAACAAGCATTTCAACTGAACTACCATCCACCGAGTGTGTCTCCCAGGAGCTCTCCTACTGCCTGAGATGAGGATAGACTCTGTCCTTTAAGGAGTAATTAATCCCATTCAGTACCACCATTAATAGAAGTTTTGAAACCCATTGATTGATTAGTGAAATATATTTACATATTAGGTAAAAAGAAATGATAGTTGTGGACAGGATAGGGAGAAAGAGAGTGAGAGATGATCTACGGTAAAGAAAATGGATGGCAGGCATTGTGGGAGACAGAAGCAAGAAAGATCAACTGCTTCTGCAAAGAGTTCTATCCATTGTGATCTTTCCCTGAGGTATGAAGAGAAACAAACAAGAGATTAAGAAACTGCCAGCCTGGCCAACATGGTGAAACCCCACCTCTACTAAAAATAAAAAATTTAGCTGGGCGTGGTGGCATGCACCTGTAATCCCAACTACTCGGGAGGCTGAGGCAGGAGAATCTCTTGAACCTGGGAGGCAGAGGTTGTAGTGAGCTGAGATCACATCATTGCACTCCAGCCTAGGCAGCAGAGCAAGACTCCATCTCAAAAAAAAAAAAGACTGGGTTTGTGTTGTGTTTCAGGTTTTTGGCTAATGCTAGCTACACAGCTTAGGGTAAGTCAGTCATATTATTCCTGAATCTCAGTTATCTGTCAATAAAATGAGAGATTGGACTAGATCAGTAATTTTCCATTTCTTCCCTATACCACTCCTAGTCCCACTACCAAGAGACAAAACACTTTCCAGAAATTGTATCCTTCCAGAAATAATATTTAATGTATATATAAGCCACATATAAACACACATGCCCATGTAATACACACACATCCACATATTTTTTACATAAATGAGATTATGCTATGCATATTTTTTGCAACTTACATTTTCCCCTTAATTATAGATCTTAAAGGTATTTCTCTAACAACACATACAGATTCATTTTTCTTTTAAAAAACAGCTATTTAATATTTCATTGTATGAAGGCCCCATAATTCATTTCGACCGGCCCTTGTTGAGAGACATTTAGGTTGTTTCTAACTTTTTGTTATTACACACATTGCCTTGGTAAACCTCCTGGATCAATTTAAATCGTCGGTGTTTGGCAGGGAATACACTGATCTTTGTAGAATTTCTGAAGCATTGCCACAGTTCCCGGGGTTCCAGAGAGCATAGTTTGAAAACTAGTAAACAAGATGAGCTTACATTTCTTTTTCTCTAAATTATATGAAACACTCTTAATTTTTAAAATTTGTTTCTCTCACATATTACTTTGCAGCATCTCCTAACAGCTTTGTGTGAGTAGATATGTCTTGTCTCTCAAATCGGACTATAATCTGCTGGAAGCTACTGATTGCTAAGCATCTTTTTGCATTTCTCAAAGCCTAGCCTAGCATTTAGTGAGGCCTAAGAAGTACTCAATAAATATGTGTTGAATGACAATTAGAAGAGAATCGGATTGGCAAAACAGAATACTTAGCTATATTTCTCCGTTGATTGTAGTTGTTCAAATAGGAATGTGGATACCTATAGTTAACCTTAATTTCAGTGTAGAGAGCTTCAGTGGATTGAGGCAGTTCACCTTGTCACTCAGAGAAGAAGGCATGAATGAAATGGGCAATTCCTTCATGCATGCTTTGCATTTCCTGGGTTGCCAGCCATGCACTGCTCCAGGGGTCCCTTTCATGTTGTGGTCTATATAAATGGTGCCTCCTACAGTTGCACTCCGGGTGGCTAAATTCATGAAGAACGCAACATGATTTGGTCCCCAAGACTCGTACAGGATGTTGGCAAAATACGTATTCCCCTCTTTATTATGAGGAATTTTGTTCCAACCAACATTCTCTCCTTTACTTGAGTCTCTAGTCCCTCCCATTCTACTTACTCTTTCCATATAAACATGCTTACATCTCTCTCATCATAATGGTGGTAGTCACAATGAAGAAGATGATGGTGATAAGGTTTCTATACCATTCAATAGTATTAGTGGTAGGCACCTTGACTTAGTACAAGAAGCCTTTCTTAGTTTTTGTCCTGTTTATCTCTTAGCTTCATTCTCCCACCCTCTCTTCCATCTCATCTTCCCTGTGTTTACACACTTCTTGGAATAGTTCTTCTTCTTGGAATACCTGTCTCACCTTCCCTTACTTTTCCTATCTTTACATCCTTCTTTGTAATACCAACTTTTATTATTCTCACACATCTAGCTCAAGTATCATCTGCTCCAACATGAATTGATTTTTCCCCTCCCTAAATTGTAAACTTCTTGTTGTCGTTTTCTACTTTGTATTTCTAATATTTAGAACAAAGAAATATTAGTTGGATGAACGAATAAATGAATAAACTGTATTTTGATGGGGTTGTTTTGAAAAAGAGTGCCTATTTTAAATTTGAATGCCCAGATCTTGAAAATGTAGTAACTGTACCTTAATACTCTTTCATGATTATTATGAAATGGTAGATTTAGTTATAACTGGTGTAAAGTACTTTAAAGCAAATGAGAATTAATGTTTATAACATTTCTCCTTCTACTCAACCCTTCTTTATTATATTATTAGAACAAACATGGAAAATAAAATATTTGGATCCAGAAAAAACATGAAGCTGATGACCATATTTGTTAACATGTTGTAACATTGCCAAACAAGAGTGAATAAAAATTGCTCAAGAAAAAGTTGGGGGGAAAAACAGATCTTGCAATACCTTTTTCTCTAAAATGCAATGCAACAATTTTCATTTTTTGTGTTTACTCTAGTCATCCACATATTCTTTCATTCTTGTTTTTCTGCATTCGAGTTTCTCCCTTGAACTCCTTATCTCTGTAAGCCCTTCTCCTTAATGTTCTTGCTTTATCTATCTTTCCACTGTTTTCCTCCAGGTTTTCTAAGTCCGTCTCCTCCCTCTCCAGGCTTTACTTGCCCCCTGACCCCTTCTTCCTCTCCCAGGACTGTATTTCCCCTGCCTCTCATTTGCCTCCCAGCAACCTAAGCAGAACAATACTGGAAGTCGCACTGGCACTCTGACAAAAAGGAGAGCAGCTGGAAAGAAAACTTTACTCATAAAGAAGGAGACGAGTATCTTAAAAATATCTGTGGGAAGGTGTTCGCTAAATCATCTGCATCAGATATGGAACTTTCAACAATATGGTTTCCACTTGGGTGGAGGTGGGCAAGAAGCACCTTGTTGGTTTAGATGACTAAGCAGACACAAGGACTTACAGACCTCAGTAGCTTAGGCTTGAATAAAATTCAAGATCTCCCATCCCCAACCCCCCTTATTTGTGTTCTCTCTTTTTTTTCTGAAAGCCCCATCGCAGGAATTCAAAGGGCCAAATTCTGCCCTCAGCTGTGAGTCACGACTCCCTTGAAGCCAAGGAGCTCATATGTATGTACTCAAAGGAAGTATTGGGCCTTGGGGACTCAGGTTAAATAACAACAGCCCGGTCATTTGTTTGCTTATTTGCTTAAACCTTTATAAAAGAAGCACAAGGCCTGCTGTACCTGAATGCCTTTTAATAATCATTTTTAAAATCCACAGTAGAATTTAAATTCCCACAGTGGATCTCCTGCATTACAGGAGAAATAATAACAGTCTATCTTACCCTATGCCCATGTCCAGGAGAGAGCCGTAAGAAAGGAGGCAGGAATGAATTTCTAACATGCCAGCCTTTCACTGAGAAAGTTCTGTTTTTATCCCCAGGGAACTCAACACAAGGGACTGAAATCCAGAGTTCCTTGCAAACTGCATGAAATACCTAAACAGCTTTTATTTTTCTGAGTTAGGTTGGAGGTAACAAGGGCCACTCCACTGGCTTTAGGAAAAACAAAGATGTACAAGCTGGAATTCCACCCCCGGACTTCTCCCTTTAATGCCCTCCTCTCCTGGTTCACATGCCCTTTCCTCCTGTCTCCTGGAGTCTCCTCCCACAGAAAATCAAAATCGTATCCAATATCAGGTCTCTTCACTGTCCCTCCCCAGAGGGTTTTCTTTTTCCTACCAGTATAGAATCAATGCATTCTATTTCATCAAGATAACAACTATATCAGGTATTTTTTTAAAACCAGGATAATTTCTCTCACTTTTAAGATGTGTAAACATTTTATACTCTGCCATTCCTGCTATAACGTATTTTTATTGTAAAAACTTTTATTTATATTTTATTTGTTTAAAAGATGTAATACACCAATGATTATAAAACAGTAAAAATACAAAGCAAAAAGTGAAAGCTTCCTCCAATTTTTTTTCTTAGAGGCAACTACCATTCACAGCTCCCAGAGTATTATTTAAAAGTATTTTTATTTTCTAAACAAACTTCTTTTATTTTTTTCAGATGTTCTTGTATTTTTTCTTTATTCCTTAATCTCTGCATTTGTTTCTCATATTTGAAATTTAAATGTAAGATGAAATATTGAAGATGTTGACCTATGTATTGTCGTCTATCTTCTAAACCCTTCTCAGTTCCCCACTCCCCAGGGAGTTTTTAGGGGCAGACATGAGTGTCTAGACACCTCTGGCTTTTTCTAATATCAGCCCTGGAATGTGGCACCTTCTCTGCCCAAGTATAGATCTGCCTGCTGGCAAATTCCTTCTCCTAGCTTGTCCTTGTTTTTTGTTTTACAGCCTAAACACAAGTGAAAATGTCTTCCCCTTCGTGTTAACTCCAACTATTACGTAGATGCTCAAATGCCAGGCTGCAGAATCCATTCTCATTCTCCGTCCTGTTTTTTTTTTTCTTTTCTTGGTCTTTGACTTTACATTTTGGGTCATACAGTGAAATTAGGCCATGTTTGTTTCTGTGTATACAACGGAGTAAGCTGAATCAGCATTAACCGAACAAGCAAACAAACAAAACTTAACAACGTTCACATTGTTTATAGATACTAGAGAACTGAGAGGAAAAAAAAAAACTTAGTAGGATTGTGTAGTAGTAATATGAACTATATTATTTATGTGAAACAGTTATTATTTATATGTAAATCCTAAGGTATACAATATTAACAAACTCTGCCATTTGTTATGTGTTATTCATTCATCCCACAAGCAAATGTTTGTTGCCCAATGAACTTTAAATTTTGTTGTAAATATAATTTTATTACACCTATATTAGACATTGTTTTATAGGTTCAACGCCCTCCTTCTAGAAACATCAGCTCCATTCTTTCGAATGATTTCTGTTTCACCCTCCAGGTGACCGGCCAGTATGAACTGCCATATTTAATTGACCCCCAACACATGACCATAATGGATCCAGGGACAGGCACCAGACCCAACCAAAGCCAAAAAATTCCTTCCGTGGGAATTTTTGAATGAGAACTGACAGTAATCCATTTTTGTTCAGGCGGAAGCTATGAGGGTGGGACCTCAAACCTGAGCTACTGGCTACTTACTTTGTTTCCAACCCCATGGAACAGTAGATCTCCACCCCAGCTGCACAGCAGAATCACCTTGGGAACTTTTAAAAAAATGCCTTGGCACCAACCCCCAGAAATTCTAATCCGCTTGGTCTGGGATGGGACCCAGGTGTCAATATTTCTTTAAAACTCCCCCAGGTGATTCTAATGTGCATCTAGTAATAAGAACTACTGAACAGGAAAAAAAGTTTACAGTGAGAAAGAACAGAGTCATGCAGAAGAGACAGCCAGAGGAGACACACAGAAACACACACTGGTGGCAAATTAACCCTTGTTTTAGGTGAACTGCTTCCAGACTTTTTTCTCATTGTTCTGTTGACAGAGTCTTTTTTCAATTACCTGAGTTATTCCAGTGTCTTTCCAATAAATCCTCTTTTATCCTAAGCTAATTTAAGTTGCATTTGCGTGATTTGCAAACAGAAAAGTCCCTACTAGCTCTCTGTTTTTATGTTCTCAGGCTTAATAGATTTTTACACTTGTAGAATAGTTTCTCTCCATTCATGTACTCACTAATTTAAGCAACAAGGCCCATAATATCCCAAGCTCTATACTAGTTGCCAGGAATACTAAAGCAAAGATACTATAGTCCCTTTATGTAAGCAGCTTCCACTCCAATGAGAAAAATGGGCATATCGGCAGAGAGAAATAGCATATAAGAAGTGCTATAATAAATGTATTGACTGGTTACTATAAGAGCACCAAGGCAATGTATGGTCAGGTGAAATTATGGAAGCCTTTGCAAAGGAGGTGGCTCTGGTGTTGCTGGAGGAGTGAATTAGTGTCACCTGGTAGACAAGAGTGGGTCAATATGTGGAGCTACGTAGCCAAGGGCTCAAAATTATATACGAGGAAGGCATATTAGGGACATTTAAGTATTTTTGTTATATCTGGGCCTGAAAGTATATATGTGCTGCAGGAGAGAGATAGAGACAGAGGTTAGACAGACTATTGACACCAGCATTTGCCATGTTAAATATTTGAGATTTTGTCCTGTGGGTACTACAGAGACTTTGGAATGGCTTAGCTAGAGCAGTGATTTGAATAGATTTACATCCTGGAAAGATTTCTCTGGAGAAGTAATAAGGCAAAGTCCTGATTTTCAGGAAGGAAACACATTAGGAGGCTGTTGCAATTGTCCAGGAGAGAAATGAGGAGACCCTGAACTAAGACTCTGATGATAAGAACCTAGTAGGAAAAAAAGGAAGGTAGATTTCCCTGGATAAGACAACCGGTCGAGGTCAATTAAAGAGAATGTGTATGTGAAAGAAAGAGGATAACAACCAAACCCTGAAGAAGGTGTGAAAGGAAAACAAATCTCAGGACCTCCAAAACCATGAAATCAAAAGGAAAAGTCAAGCTGGGAACTGTGTCAGGAAAACCCAACTCTCATTTTATTCCTGACTAAGATAGCCGCGAAAATAAAAATGCTACATACCTCCCTCACAATTTGCCCACAGGAATTTCCTTGTGGGCCTCAAGATTTTGTATTTATTTTTATTTTTTATTTTGGAGACAGGGTCTTACTCTGTCACCCACGCTAGTGTGCAGTGACCCAATCATGACTCACTGCAGCCTTGACCTCCCAAGCTCAGGTGATCCAAAAACAGTTCTGTTGAATTTCACCTTGGCAACATAAATAGATAGCTTATCTTCACTGGTGCAGGACAAAGGACAGAACTCAGTCATCCCTCTACTCACTTGAGATAGCTGCATATCTGATTGCTTCTTCTGTCCTATTGTTTCATGTAAAAATGCAGATTCACTGAGCCAGACTAAGGTAAAAGTGACTATTCCTCTACCCACGCCCAACATGTAAATTGTGTATTCAGTGAAAGGCTGATCAAAGACTTAAAAGAATGCAGTGCAACCTTTTGTCACCTCTCTACCTATGAACCAGAAGCCTCCCAACCCCACCTTTGAGTTGTCCTGCCTTTCCAGACCGAACCAATGTACATCTTACTCATATATATTGATGTCTCATGTCTCCCTAAAATGTATAAAACCAAGGTGTACCCCCACCACCTTGGGCACATGTAATCAGGATTTCCTTCACCTTATGAATATCACTGTCACAGCTTAACCTTGGCTAAATAAACTTTCTAAATTGGTTGAGACCTCTCTCAGATACTTCTGGGTTCACAAAGGCTTACATATAAGGAATATGAGAACATAGCTGGCCCTTTGTACATTCTGTGGCCACAGGTTCAATCAACCCCAGATTGAAATTATTCTGAAAACAAAAATAAAAATACAACAAAAAAATACTTTTTTTTTTTTTTTGTAGAGACAGAGTTTCACCATGCTGTTGCCCAGGCTGGTCTCAAACTCCTGAGCTCAAGCGATCTGCCCTTCTTGATCTCCAAATGCTGGGATTACAGGAATAAGCTACCGCACCCGGCCTTATATATAGTATTTGTATTGTAAGTAATCTAGAGATGATTTGAAGTATAAACGAGGATGTGTGTAGTTTATATGCAAACACTACATCATTTTATAACAGGAACTTAAGCATCCATTAATTTTAGTATCCTTGGGGGTCCTGGAACAAATCACCATTGGATACCGAGGGAAGAATGACTATACACAGGTAGAAGAAAAATTGCTTGCAAAGGATAAGAAGAAGAAGTTAGAGAACTAGAAAATCAGGATATTGTGGAAATTAACAACATCACCAATGACTTCTGTACTGAGTTTAAGTAGAATGTAATTATCCACCAACTAAAGTTTCTCTTTCTTTAGATATATCTTGTTTTCACTTCAAGACTAGTCAAAGGATAGAAAGTAAGTAAACTAGGGCATGGTTGCTGTTTTTCTCTGAGCCTCCTCCCAAGCCCCAATCGCATAAGTGGAACTGTATCCCCATTTTGGTAGTCTAGCAGACCAGAAAACTCAAGAGAGTGGGTGGGGAATGGGCAAAGTGAACAACTAGATATTTGGTGTTGACCCACCTAGTGTTGATGAAGATGAGACAAAATCTAGGCTGGCTCTGGGCTTGTTGGGCAGGTGAGCACATTGGAGATAAGAACTCTCCAAGGAGGTCTGGGAATGCAACAGGGAACAATCCGAATAGGTGGAAAAAAGCTTGCCTGAAGCTTTGTAGGTGGTTATGATGTGGGACAGTGATATTCATAAGGTGAAACTATTGGTCCAAGCTCTCAGAACTAATGTGGGATTTCTGACTTAATAATGTCCTTTGTTCCGTCTAGGTCCTCTACCATACTAAATGGTTCTTTTCTCCCTTCCCTCCCTTCCTTCCTTCCTTCTTCCTTCCTTCCTTCCTTCCTTCCTTCCTTTCTCTCTCTCTCTCTCTCTTTTTCTTTCTCTTTCTTTCTTTCTTTTTTTTTTTTTGAGAAGGAGTCTCACTTTGTTGCCCACGCTGGAGTGCAGTGGCATGGTCTCAGCTCACTGCAACCTCTGCCTCCCAGGTTCAAGCGATTCTCCCTGCCTCAGCCTCCTAAGTAGATGGGATTACAGGCTCCTGACACCATGCCCAACTAATTTTTTGTATTTTTAGTAGAGACAGGGGTTTGCCATATTGGCCAGGCTGGTCTCAAACTCTTGACCTCAGGCTATCCGCCTGCCTTGGCCTCCCAAAGTGCTGGGATTACAGCTGTGAGCCACCGCGCCCGGCCAGCTTTTCGTTCTTCAGTAGGTATACTCTGACTAATAAAATCTCCTCCTAATATACAGTCTGCTTACTAATATCCATATTCATATAAAATATTACCATGGCACTCATGAATGAAAGGTAGGCTCTCTATAAAGTATCACAGGTTTCCTGGGGTAGAGGAAGGGGCAGTCTGGTATATGAGTTTTTTTCTCCCCAAACAGATTTCTACCACAGTTCCTAATTACATTTAGTATAAACTTTAAAGACCTTAACCCAGACCTTAAGGCTTTACATGCCCTGCCTCCACCTCATATTACAGCCATTTCCCCTCCTTGACGAGGTTCCAGCACCACACACACACACACACACACACACACAAATATGGCATACTGGATTAAGTAAGGCAGACTGGATTTAAGTCAGGGCTTGAAATATGAGGGAAGATAGCAAGCCCTTTCTTAGGAGTGTAGTAGAGAGAGAAGTTGGAAGGAAGGACTTGGTTAGCAGGAAGTCACTAGGTCCTGGAGCAGGCTAGAAGAAGCTGCTGTTGTTAGATAAACTCTGTCCCCAGCAATTACTCACAATGTATCTGCAGAATCCAATGGGCAGAATCACCCTCCCTGGAAAATGGGAAATAGAGGCAGAGAGAGGAGCTAACATCTGAAAGTGGAACAGGCTTTCCTGAATGAATTACTTTCTCATACACTCTAAAATATCTTGAAGATAGCTTGAAACTACTTTATGGTAGTTTCTATTACTACTAATTTCTAAGACTACTAGTTTAGTACTACTAGTAGTAGTACTAGTACTAAACTGGTAGTAGTTTCTGCTACTACTTTATAGTGGGTTAATTAGATAGCTGAAGCTTGTTTACTTGGAAATCAAAATAGTACATGAACAACTTCTCTTCCCTTTATCCTTCTAAACACTGATTATAACATTTGGTCCAGGGCCAGGTGCAGTGGCTCAGGCCTGTGACGCCAGCACTTGGGAGGTCAAAGCAGGCAGATCACTTGAGGTCAGGAGTTCAAGAGCAGCCTGGCAAGCATGGCAAAACCCTATCTCTATTAAAAATACAAAAATTAGGCCGGGCACGGTGGCTCAAGCCTGTAATACCAGCACTTTGGGAGGCCGAGAAGGGCGGATCACGAGGTCAGGAGATCAAGACCATCCTGGCTAACATGGTGAAACCTCGTCTCTACTAAAAATACAAAAACTAGCCGGGCGAGGTGGCCGGCGCCTGTAGTCCCGGCTACTCGGGAGGCTGAGGCAGGAGAATGGCGTAAATCCGGGAGGCGGAGCTTGCAGTGAGCTGAGATCCGGCCACTGCACTCCAGCCTGGGTGACAGAGCGAGACTCTGCCTCAAAAAAAAAAAAAAAAAATTAGCTGGGCATGGTGGCAGGTGCCTGTAATCCCTGCTACTTGGGAGACTGAGGCAGGAGAATTGCTTCAATCCAGGAGGCAGAGGTTGCAGAGGTTGTGCCATTGCGCTCCAGCCTGGGTGACAGAGTGAGACTCCATCTAAGAAAAAAAAAAAAAGAGAAAAAAAGAGAAACATTTGGTCCAAAGGGAAAATGCCATATCTTTTAGACCAATAGTCTTTGACCTCTTCCATTATGTAGCAAGCTCATATGGCACTAAATTTTCTACATCCCAATTAAATACTAATGTTCATTTTATGCCTTCTGTGTACCACACTAGGCACTAACAACTAGTGTGTGAGTGTGGTGTGTGTGTGTATGAAAGGGAGTTATCCAGTCATATAAAAGATATATGCATGTTTATCACAGTTATCACGTTTATTATTCACAATAGAAAAGACATGGAATCAACCTAGATGCCCACTGATGATGGACTGGATAAAGAAAATATGGCATATATGCACCATGAAATACTATGAAGCCATAAAAAGAACAAAATCGTATCTTTTGCAGCAATATGGATGCAGCTGAAGGCCATTTTCCTAAGCAAATTAATGCAGGAACACAAAACCAAATATAGCATGTCCTCACTTACAAGTGGGAGCTAAACATTGAGTACACATGAACACAAAGAGGGGAACAGCAGATACCAGGGCCTCCTTGAGGGTGGAGAGTGGGAGGAGGGTGAGGGTTGCAAAACTACCTTTTGAGTACCATGCTCACTAGCTGAGTGATTAAATCATTTGTACACCAAACCCCAGTGACAAGCAATTTACCCATGTAACAAACCTGCATGTGTACCCACAAACCTAAAATAACAGTTGAAAAAGAAAAATAAATAAATAAATAAATAAATAAATGTGGCTGGGGCAGGAGCAGATGTTTTGGCAGAAAGGACGGGGGAATGATCTAGGCTTTGAAATTACTATTTTTTATTATGGTAGTGAGCTGCAAGGAAAGTTGCTAAATGAGTAAAAGGGAGATCCAAAAATGAAATAGAAAGTTATAAATTAGAGTGGATTTTAAATATCCATGCTTAGTAGTTCAAAAAAGACAGTGGGATAGTATCAGGTGCACATAACTCATCAGTTCTAACAGCTTGGATGTTGTAGTTATGTGAAATGCTGTTTCTAACAAAGGGGACATGAAGAAAGGGGTTCTAGTAAACTAGTAGTTTCTAATAGTTTTTAATATACATACAGACATATATACATGAACAAAGCCAGAGCTGGTGAGAAAGACTGGTTTTCTCAGTGACCCGTCAATAAAAGCTAAAGAACAGAGAGCCACGGATAAGAGCAAGAAGAGTTTCTACATTCTCATCCTGCCCTTCTGTTGAATTTGCCTACCATACACTCATTTTCTCTTTTTCGGTGTCCTCAGTTGATTTTCCTTTGGGAAACCACCTCTGCCTCACTGTGTGTGGTCTTGGTAAGACTGCACCAAGTTTGAATGGGGTCCTGCTATCCCTTCAAGGGTAGCACATGCCATTGACTAGCCATGAGTAGAGAAGGGTGATACAGTCAATGTTGGAGAACACCTGGAGCCTCTATATCCTGATGGCAGTGTTCTCA
Source organism: Trachypithecus francoisi (assembly GCF_009764315.1). Lineage (NCBI taxonomy): Eukaryota > Metazoa > Chordata > Mammalia > Primates > Cercopithecidae > Trachypithecus > Trachypithecus francoisi. Next base: position 98,887,922 of record NW_022681458.1, read on the forward strand.
AGAGACTCCCCACGAGTTTCTTCTCCATAGAACTCTCTTCAACCAGTGTGTTGGATTCCTGTCCTCTTTCAGGCTAGGATTTAAACCTTATCTTCCAGTCATTTACTTTTTAATTTTATGTATTTGTTTACTGGCTTCATTTAGCAAAAATTGGCTTTCTATATTTGCAAAGGATCCCAGGAGAAACATCCTAGAAATTACCTAGTGGATTACTCAATGCAGTCACAGCTAGGTTATGGGTTTGTTTCATTTTTAAAAATAAATTACAGTGTTTTTACACTCTATAAACTTTGAAATTTGAGCAATTTTTTTTTTTTTTTGAGACAGAGTCTCGCTCTGTTGCCAGGCTGGAATGCAGTGGTGTGATCTCAGCTCACTGCAACCTCCACCTCGTGGGTTCAAGTGATTCTCCTGCCTCAGCCTCCTGAGTAGCTAGGACTACAGGTGTGAACAACGATGCCCAGTGAATTTTTGAATTTTTAGTAGAGATGGGGGTCATACCATGTTGGCCAGGATGGTCTCAATCTCTTGATCTCATGATCTACACGCCTCAGCCTTCTAAAGTGCTGGGATTACAGGTGTAAGCCACCGTGCCTGGCTGAGCAAAATTTAAATTTAATTTTCTTGTGTCATGGCAATTGCAATGCAGAATTTGGAAATGGTATTAAGATTCCGAATACACATCACACCAGAGAAAGGCATGGGAAGGGCCCAGGGAATATGGTAAAAATAATCAAGGTGTAGGATTTCTTTTGCTAATTGAGAAGGTGACTATAAAGGAGGAAGGAGTAAAGTGATTATAAAAATCAAACAAAATGTTAATCACTAGCAATGACTTAAGGATATGAAAATAGACATTTTGAACATACATAGGTGTGATAATTGCATTGCAATTACATAAGATACTATTGTATTTAGGTGTAAAATAACATGATATAAGGATTTTCTTTAAAATATTCCAGTCATAAAAGCAGCATCAAAGAAGGGAATGGGACCTAAATCAAGTGTAACAAACATGGTGATAACTTCATGGGCACCCCTTTTAGTAATAACAGTCTTCTTACTTTGGTGTATGTTTGAGAATTTTCAAAATAACAAGTTTAAAAATACCTAGTGAAGCACCTTTAAGAAGTGAATTATTGCCGGGCGCTGTGGCCCATGCCTGTAATCCCAGCACTTTGGGAGGCCGAGGTGGGCGAATCACCTGAGGTCAGGAGTTTGAGACCAACCTGACCAACATGGAGAAACCCCATCTCTACTAAAAATACAAAATTAGCCAGGCGTGGTGGCACATACCTGTAATTCCAGCTACTCGGGTGACTGAGGCAGGAGAATCACTTGAACCCCAGAGGAGGAGGTTGTGGTGAACCGAGATCGCGCCATTGCACTCCAGCCTGGATAACAAGAGGGAAACTCCGTCTCAAAAAAAAAAAAAAAAAAAAGTGAATTATTCTGTGTATGTGTACCATCGACATTTAGATCTTTTCATCATCTTTGAAAACTCCTTGGAAGTTGTGTCTTTTGGCAGCGGTTTTCACCCCTTCTTTTGTAATCTACTCAGTCTCATGATTTATAAAATATTTGCTTATTAGTGGTGACCTGCTGTCAGTAAATTACTTTATTAAGCTCTTTCTTTGAAATATACCCCTCCTCTGACATACCCATCTACACCCAAAGGAAAACCAAACGTTAGAAATGCAAAATTAAAAAAAGGTAAAAGACTATGTTTACCTAATTTGATTTTCATGGTCATTCTTTTTAAATGCTACAATGATATGCCACTGAAACATACCTTGCTAAATGTCCTTTATAAAAAAGAAAAGAAACAATATTACTTTTCAAATACTCAAATTACTGTAAATATGTAAAGGTACCAGATTCCCTAACACTAGTTTTCTGCTTTACCCTTGATGTTTAAGTATTTTTAAAAACCCAAAGCTAGCCTAGTAAAATCCTATTTTATTTTTATTGCTTCTATTTTCTAATAGCAACCAATCCTGGAGAACAAAGGTCACATGGAACAAAATGAGTCCCTGCCCAAACTATGAAAATGCTAGTATGAACAATTATTGTACATAAATTGGTACATAGTGCTTCATTCACTAGTTTGGGTATGGCTAATATGTCCATAATATGGCTAATATAGTCCATCCTCTTGATTTTTGCAATGTTTACTACAATAATGAACAATTTGGTTAATCTGCCTTTAAAAATTCATTTTGTTTGTCCTGCAATATTTTGTACTAATAAGAATTTCCCTTTAAAAATAGCTGGTTCTGCCTCATCAACCTCAGACTTTCATTTTAAAGTGAATCTTCTAATTATAAAAACATCCAGTGACAGTCTGAACAAACATGGCATTCCGGTTAACATTCACCATGAAAGAATATGGATGCCTGAGTTTAGGTTACCTATGTATGTATGTATGTATGTATGTATGTATGTATGTATTTTTGACATGGAGTCTCACTTTGTCACCCAAGCTGGAGTGCAGTGGCACGATCTTGGCTCACTGCAGCCTCCATCTCCGGGGTTCAAGCAATTCTCCCACCTCAGCCTCTCGGTAGCTGGGATTACAGGGGTACGCCACCATGCCTGGCTAATTTTTGCATTTTTAGTAGAGATGGGGTTTCACCATGTTGGCCAGGTTGGTCTTGAACTCCTGACCTCAAGTGTTCCACCCGCCTTGGCCTCTCAAAGTGCAGGGATTACAGGCTTGAGCCACCACGCCCAGCCAAATGCCTGAGTTTATACCAATGCTTGCCCACCCCCAAAAAGGGAGAACATGTTAGTTATGGCATCATTTCATCTAAACCCTTTGATATGGTCTTACTCTTTCAGTACACAGAGACAAATGTGGGTGCAGACCTTTCAGAGGGGAATATAATATTATCTGTTAAAGAGGGTCAGATAGTTTTATGCAAGTTAATTTTCAAAAGTAATCAGATCTTGAAAAGCTCTGATGATAGGCGACACCAATTGGCATTTTCTCAAATATTCTGCTAAAAGAAAAGAGGGAAGCTTGATAATATCAAGATCAGCCTCGCTTTTGTAAAGTTTTCTTAAATCATAACTTCTTTTCTATAGGAACAAAAGCAGCATGGCCCAATTTCAAAATGGGGACGCATAAATACCAAATAGAACTGAAAAAGATTTCAATGGGTGCATTTCATGTGGTTCTTCCACTCGACTCCAGGAATGTTATATGGATTTGTTCGGTGAATTGTTGAAAAAGCAACAGGAAAAAGAATACAGTACATTATTTTTTTTTCTATTTGGTCTACGAATTAAGGGAAAGGTGATGTGTTAAAACATAAGAAATGTTATTAACTGTACTCTACTCATGGGAGAAGCAAACTGTAGCTAGCTTACGTATTGTTTCAAAAAAGATTTGAGGCCGCTGTAACATTGGTTAGTATAGGCATAGTAACTGACAAAAGAGTCTCTGTAGTGCTTGAGAACCCATGAAAAGAAAATGTTCCCTGCCTTTTCTTTATGCACATATGTAGCTTTCAAACAGTGATTTTGAAATGGTTCAATAGCAAAAACTGGCCTTCTGCTGTCAGAGAGAATGCTTCAGGGGTAGATCAGCAAATAGTATAGATCAGCGACTTCTGCCAAGTGTACGGCCTCTGTGGAAGTTGTTTTTCCATCACTCATCCCCTCCATCAAAGCTTTGTGATTCATCCTTCCCATAGGTGCTAGACCCAGGTGTGTGAGGGCAGAACCCAAAGTACACAGAAGAGGAAATCTCTTTGTGTTTCAGCATTGCACACATTTGTGCAGTAACAAATAGAAAGAATTAGTCAATAATGTCACAGAAATTTAGTCGATGCACTTAATAAGTAAATTTTAAGCAACAAATACACATAAGTAATTAATCCACTTCTGATTGGCAATAGACATGGAAACCATATCCATCTGAGAACCCAGATGATGGAATGTTAACGATGCATGGCCATGTTGGAGAAAAGAAGAGGATTTAGGCTTGGCAAGGACAAATATATTTTATCTAGATATAGTAGGCTAAAGATTTTATTAATTCTTTACTTTGAGTGAGGTTTGGAAAGTAAAGTCAGAACTGAACTACATAAAGAACATTTTTTTCCTATCATACAATATACAATTTGTGATTTTCGTATATCGATTTGTACTTAAATGATTTATTCAGTAAATTACATTGTTCCTTCTATTATCCTTTTCTACCTGTTCACAGTGCAAAGTTAAAAAATGTTTCTGCAGTTGTGAAAGAGAAATAGCTAAATCAGGTTGTGTTTGTCAGGATAGGTTCCACAATGCTAGTGTAGCGAATGACACCTGAGCTCTTAAACTGTTAAACGTTTACTTTTCACTCATCAGAAGTCTCTTGAGGGGTCTAGTTGCTCTTCAGACCCACTCCCAGGGATGCAGGGTTGCTTCTTTCTTATAGCTACACCATCTGGAAAATGGGGCTTCCAGGGACACAGAGGTGGGGAAAGGCGGAGTGCCCTTAATAACCCACAGCTGACCGGGCACAGTGGCTCATGCCTGTAATCCCAGCACTTTGGGAGACCTGAGTGGGCGGATCTCTTGAGGTGCGGAGTTCAAGACCAGCCTGGCCAACATGACAAAACTGTGTGTCTAGTAAATACACAAAAATTAGCCGGGCACGTGGCGTACTCCTGTAGTTCCAGGTACTCGACAGGCACTGAGAATGACTTGAACCCAGGAGGAGGAGGTTGCAGTGAGCTGAGATCGGGCCACTGCACTCCTGTCTGGTTGACAGAGGGAGACTCTGTTTAAAAAAAAAAAAAAAGAACCTAGAGCTGGAAGCAACACTCTTCATTTTTCCGCAAGCCCATTGGTTACTGCTAGTTACATGGCCCCAAGCTAATGACATGAGAGGGTGGAAACTGTAAGACTCTTCTTTGGAGAGTAATCAGTGGACACCACTGTTCCTGCAGCATTTGATTACTACAAGATCTGTGCTGAGAATGGCCAGACATGGTAAGCAATACCTCCTCTAGAGTTCTTTCTTGAACTGTAGAAAGCATAAAACCATGGAGGAGCTTGTAGAAAGGGTACATTTCCAGGCCTGTATGTATAGTTCAGTTTAATAGGGTTGAGATGAGACTAGTGTTTTTAATCAGGCATACCCTATTAAGATATGTGTGCTGCATGGTACATAAAGAAGATTCTGCATTAAAGTGCAATGTACTTTGGGAGGCCGAGACGGGTGGATCACGAGGTCAGGAGATCGAGACCATCCTGGTCTACACGGTGAAACCCCGTCTCTACTAAAAAATACAAAAAAAAAAAAAAAAAAACTAGCCGGGCGAGTTGGCGGGCGCCTGTAGTCCCAGCTACTCGGGAGGCTGAGGCAGGAGAATGGCGTGAACTCGGGAGGCGGAGCTTGCAGTGAGCCGAGATCGCGCCACTGCACTCCAGCCTGGGCCACAGAGTGAGACTCCGTCTCAAAAAAAAAAAAAAAAGTGCAATGTAAAAATTATCTTTAGGGGACTGGAATGTAAAGAAAATTAAACTAAAATTCAAAAACAAATCTCCTGGGAAACTCAGAGTCAACCTTCTGTTCCACAGGGAGTCCATTCTTCTCCACAGTCCTGGAAAGTTCAACAAATATCCCACCAGTCCTTTGCAGGTATGAATGCAATACTGCTAAAATCTCTATGTGGAAAATAATGACAGACCACGGCCCTTGTCCAGGCTCCTTACTTTCTCATCAAGATGTCTTCTTCTTTTGCCAATTGCTCTTATACTTGACTTGGAGAAAAAGCAATAATGGAAAACATCATGTCTGCTTCTTCTCAAAGCTGTAAAATAGGGTCTTTCCCTTTTTTTCTTTTCCTCTCTGATTGTTACCAAGACATCGTGCTCATTAGTAGTTATTCTTTGGAGAGAAAATTAGAAGAAAAAATTAGATGATAATATGGGTAATTTTAAGTGTAGGCACGCACAAAAACTTATTGAAAATCAGGTTGCGGTCTGTGTTCTTATTTTAGATGTGCCCTGTTAACTTTTTCTCAATAAACAGGTGCATACACTTCCCCAAGCTGTCACTGGTGTTTATTTAGCCTGTATGCTTCAAAATCTACTGATGGATGATTCCCAACCAGCTTGAAGCTTGACTTTCAAAAACCAGAGGCTTGAAGTTTTAATGAGACTTTCTTAAAGTGTGGTCCAATGAATTTGTTAGAATAGGAGCATCTCTCTCAAAGATACCATAAGAGTATCACATTTGTATGTTAATTTTAGTTCAACAAATAGGAAAAATGATTATGAGTAATAGCTCTCAGCTTTCAGATAGTTCTTTTCATGTTCAAAGTGCTTGACAAACATTAATTAAATCACTGGCAGTCAAATTAGATAAATATGTTCTCTGTATGTGCATAGCTGTACCTTCCATGCGCACAGTCTTCTAAATCACATCACGGCAGATCAAACATTTTTTTTTTTTTTTTTTGCCATCTGAACTTGGTTGGCTGACACTGATTCCAAGCAACAGATAATTGCTGGAAGGGCTAATCATGAGGAGAGATTATGTAAGCTTTCTTTGTTTTTAAACGAAAACATGAATTTATCCTTGATAAAAGGTACAGGATGAACCACAGTATGAAACGCTTCTGTCTCTAGGCCGCAAGGTAACAATGACAAAGCAAATTCTCTCGCATTATAGTGTTCAAATAGTTAAACCCTAATTTAAAGAGACTGTTTCATCAACAGAGAGTACATTTTATGCTTCCTGGGCTACTGATGTTTTTGGCCTCTTTCAGCACCAATAACAAGAAGGCTTTTAAGGCTAAATATGGTGTTGATTTCAGCAATATGGTAATTGTTCATTAATGCTAGGGATCCTTGGTCACTACTGACTTGAGAAGCACTTGGGCCGGCAAATTAAACATAGTAAATTTCATGATTATTTTTAGAATCACTTACACTTATTTTTCCTTCATTGAATTTAATGAAGTTTTCCAAACCATCCCAAGAGATTAACTGGCCCCAATGGATCTTAAAATGAAGTATATTCCAAATAAAAAAGAGTGCTAATAGCATTTCATTTTTCAATAACACCTAACAAATTAACACACTCTACCCACCGACATGCATGCACATGCATGTGTGGACACAGCTTAGCCAGAGGCAGGTTTGCTTTCCTTGAGGTGCTCAATTGCATTGCTACAAATGAAGGGGACTTAGGTTTCTCCTTCCACTCTGACTGCCAAACTAGTGTTGTCTGTTTCTAGGGAAGAAAAGTACTCATTAATTGTCTTACAGTTTGCTGGGCAAAAGAACATCTAGTTCAACCGAGTTGTCTTCTTCCAGACTGCAATAGCTGCACTTGAGAGTCATGGTATCTGTATATGTGCATCTCACAGAATGGTGTTAGTTTTTCTTTATAAGCCTAATATCTGGGTGATTCCCCTTCTTTATTAATGAAAACCTGGAATTCAGTGACAATATATGATGTGTCCAAGGTCCAATCCACAGCCCATGTGGTTTAGACTTAACAAATGGCAATAATGGAGCCATAACTGATATGATACTACATTTGCCTCAGTGTTTCTACACTTAGCTTCTTGTCATATCTCAGGAACAAAAGTAAACTTTCTGTAATTACATTTAGAGCAAGGAGTCATCAATGTGACTGCATTTTGGCCCAGAAAAGCATATCAGATACATCTCTAATACATTTGTTTTCCCCTCAGTTAGACCTGATGGGAGCATTTAATTAAAAGTTAGACCTGATGGGAGCATTTAAATGGATTTAGAAATTCAATAGTATTTGGGCCGGGTACGGTGGTTCACGCCCGTAATCCCAGCACGGTGGCAGGCCAAGGCAGGCAGATCATGAGATCGAGACCATTCTGGCTAGGATGGTGAAACCCTGTTTCTACTAAAACACACACAAAAAATTTAGCCAGGCATGGTGGCACACGCCTGTAGTCCCAGCTAACTTGAGAGGCTGAGGCAGGAGAATTGCTTGAATCTGGGAGGTGGAGGTTGCAGTGAGCCGAGATGGCGCCACTGCACTCCAGCCTGGGCGACAGAGCCAGACTGTGTCTCAAAAACAAAAACAAAAACAAACAAACAAAAATTCAATAGTATTTCAAAGTATAAATGGCCTTAAAAGGCAAATAAAATATACATATCCTTTTGCACACTTTGAGCTGTACTGGTTTTTATACTCAGAAAGTTCACTGCTTCCCTTTCCTCACTTCTTACCTCCTCATTCTATGGAAACTCTTCTCTTAGAGTTCACATGTCGCTTCTTAGGGCTCTACACTGGCATACTGTCTGCCTGAACTACTCTTCTCTGGATCATCCATGACTGGTTGTTTCTTTCATTCAAGTGATAGTTTAAGTGTTCCTCAGAAAGGTCAGTCCTACTCTCTACACATGTATTCTGACACCTTTGCCGTTTATTTTCTTTAGAGCAACTGTTACTCTTTTTTTTTTTTTTTTTTTTTTGAGATGGAGTCTTGCTCTGTCACCCAAGCTGGAGTGCAGTAGTGTGATCCTGGCTCACTGCAAACTCTGCCTCTCGGGTTCACACCATTCTCCTGCTTCAGCCTCCCGAGTAGCTGGGACTACAGGCTCCTACCACCACGCCTGGTTAATTTTTTGTGTTTTTATTAGAGACAGGGTTTCACCGTGTTAGCCAGGATGGTCTCGATCTCCTGACCTCATGATCCGCCCACCTTGGCCTCCCGAAGTGCTGGGATTACAGGTGTGAGCCACCGCGGTCGGCCCACAGCACCTGTTATTCTTATAGTTGTGTATCTACTTGTTCTTCTCTGTCTCTCCTGAACAGAATGTAACCTCAATAGGAATAGGAGTTTTTATTTTACTACTTTACCTCCAATACCTAGAAGGGTGCTTAAAGATTAACGAAAATGTGTTGAACAATGAACTTTATAGATCATATCACTTCCAATCCATTCAACAGTATTCCTCCCTGTTTCCATATAAACACACCTTCCAGTCCACATATGTTCTTCTCACTGTCCATGGAATTTACTCTCTATTGTTTCAGGTGCTTTGAACTTTTTTCTTCAACCACATTGTAAGCTTCTGAAAGGCAGAGGCCCTTCCCTTTTTATACTTTTTAGGCTTCCCCACCTAGTAGAGTTCTGAGTAGAAACATACCAAAATGCATTTGGTACTTATTTAATAAACACTTATTGATTTATTTCCTACTGTAATATTATATGCTGGATTACTGAGCACTTTTATATCAGTGGGCCTGAAGTAGAAATAAAAATTAGCTGACCATAAAACGCCAACAGGGACAGGAACAGGGTGAGAGTTTTCTTTTTCGCCTTCTAATTCTATTTAAACAGTAAACTACAGTTTTCTGGAATGAGTTTGTGACGATGAGGATCTACCTTGGGAAAATGTCTGACTTCCTTATCGATCAATTTAGAGGCTGTACCAGTGAGTGTTGATCATCTTCCAACTCTAAGGTGCGAAGGTCTGTATATCCTGTTATTGACTCTTTCCACAATCCTAAAGTCATCTTGGACTTCATTCTCGTCTTTGATTCTTATATATACTCAGTGAACCCAAGTCTTTTCTCAGTTGTATTCATGACCAATGATTCTTTTAAATTATATTTGCTTCATTAGAACCAGACAAGGTTATGGTCGCCCTGTCTTGTCCTCCTCTCCCCACTGCAAGTTCACCCAGATGATTTCCTATTAGAATAAATACCTCAGGCTCAAATTTAGGCTCTTTATCATTGATCCTACTCTGTTATTTCAGTTAATTTTCTGTTGTTTCTAAAATGAATCTCCTGTTTTAGCTCAGCTGATTCCTATCTTTTCCCTGGTTATTGATGTGCCTATTTTCTTCTTACTACCTTTGTTTAAGCAATTTCCTTTACCTTTTTACTCCATAAGCCAACCTAAATTCTAAATTTCATTTTTTGTCCTTTTTTGTTATTGTTAAGAAGTCTTCCCTTAATTTACATGGATTGTTTGCTTAAAATTGGTAATTGACAACTGAATCCCTCATTAGTAGTGTTGAATTATCATTTTGTGTTTCATATTTTACCTTCCCAGTGATGTCGTAATTTTCTTGGCAATAGGGACTTAATAATTCTTATAATTAGGCACAGACCTTGTCACCACCGAGGATGAATGCATTTGGTTGGTTCATGGCTCCAGAGGTCTGGCCAGAATTGCCTGGATCATGCAGATGAACCCTGACTGAGATGAAAGTTGTGCAATAGGAATCCTTGAAATCAGTGGGACAAAACAGCTTCTGACAGAAATACCTTCCTAGCTAATGCCAATTGCAATTTCATACATCACTCAGACCATGTAGGCAAAGCTGCAAAGTCAAGGAATTTTGATGTTGAATAGCTTTATTTAAGTGTTAACTATTAATACGAGCCAGATGCTGGCAGGTATGTGAGACAGAAAATCTGAGTTGAACCCTGGCTTTGTTTCCAGTTAAGCTGGGTAATATTGGGTACACAACTTACCGTCTCTGGGCTTCAGTTCTTAATCAAATTTAAAAAGATTTAAATTTTTTTCATTTTAAAACGAAAGGTTTAGACTCCCAATTAAACTTCCAGTTTAATTATAAAATTATGTAATTCTATTTTAAAAGCAATGAAATGGCAAGCCACAAACTTTAGGATTTTTCAGATATTGTGGTTCGATTTAGAATTTTTCCATTTTACAATGGGTTTATCTGGATGTAACCCCATGGTAAGTTGCGGAGCTTCTTATGACTTACGATGGAGTTATGGTTTCTACTGAATGCATATACATTTCATACCATCCTAAAGTTGAAAATATTGGAAGTCAAGGACCATCTGCTGTGTTGCTAGCATTAAATGCAATTTCGGCTTACAATACTTTCAACCTACATTGTGTTTATTGGGAAGTAACCCCATCGTAAGTGGAGAAGCATTTTGTACCTTATTCTGTGTAATAGGATTTGCTAGTTTCATATGCAGTCAGGAACACTCACTTTCAGGTTTTGGCATTTACTCTTTTCTGTTTCTCAATTTGTGTGAAAGTGGATGGACAGATGGTTTATTAGGCTTTCAAATGCTTACAATGCTGTTGTTCAATTCAACAACGGTTTTAAACTTTGAATGTCCACACAGAGCTGGATTTTGTTTAGAACGGAAGATAGTTTCAACGCTTCAATTTAAGGATAAGAATGTTTACTCACATAACTTAAAGCAACTTGTGGATATAACTACAAAGGCCTAACCGATTTCCTTTATTTTCGTATGTTTCTTAACTCATTTCCGCATCACAGCCTAACTCTTCCAAGTTGCAGTTTTAAAAATGAAGTTACTTAATAAACCAGACATCCAGTTATATTTGCATGTTTTGCCTTGGCCAGAGTCATTTAACCTACAACCTCCTTCCAGATACAAAATCCTTTACTTCAGAAAGGAAATTTAAAGAAGGGACACATTCCTCACTTTACAGTCAAAAGAACACCTGGGACTTCCTGGTACTCTTTTTACTATGTATTCTATAAATAAAAGATCTAAAGTGAAATTAGGTCGCAGGGGAAAAAAAATCCAACATTTGTGAATTTTAAGCCCCAACAGAAAATCCCATTCCTTGAAATTCAAGTGGCATTGAGAATATTATTGCATGAGGAAAATATAGATGGAACTATGCAAGTCAAAAGATGGTCTCCACTGCTGTCTCTTTGTTTTGTGCTTTTTAATTACTCAATGTGACTCTCTTCGCGTAAGTGGGACCGCGAACATGCAATTATTGAATACTCAAACTGCATCAGAAGTGTGTGTAGTAGCCAGAACCCAAAGGACGCGAAAAATGGAGAAAGGAAGGCAAGAGCCTTGCCAGGAGGGAACCGAGAAGGTCCAGAGGGAGGGATATTAAGAGGCATTGGCAAAGCAGCTGTGGAGGAGGTACGGGCTGCAGAGCAGGTAGGGGTGCCGGCAAGGGAGCCGGGAACGCACAGGAGCCCTGAGGCTCTAGCAGGCCGGGGAGTGGACCGGGAAATGAGATGCAAGCGTCTGGCCGGAAAACTGCAGGAGGAATCCGAGGTCGACCTAATGAACAGCACAGACCTTCCAGAAGGAAAGAGAAGGCGACTATGTGAGCTTAGAACAGGACTAGTAGGTTGGGGAAAGAGTACGAAAAAGCTGAAGGGGCGGACAGGGTGCTGACGAAATGCGAAAGGGCGCGCAGGGAGGTGGGGAGCACAGCGAGGCCGGGGGACAGTGGGCAGGTGCGAGGAGCCTAGCCCGCGGGCCGGGGTGGGGGGGAGCGACTCGCGCGGGCGGGAGCTGCCGCTGACTCACGGACCTAGCGCCCGCAGAGTCCGGGCAGCGCAGAGAGGCGGAGCCTCGATTGCGCGGGCGGGCCGAGGGGCGGGGCCAGCGCCTGACGCGCCTGAAGGCCGCGGCGGCCGCGGGCCGGGAGGGGCGGCGGCATCCGCGGCGGCCGCGGGGGAGGGGCACGGCGTCAGCGCGTCGCCGGCTGGGCCGCGCCGGTGGCCAGGAGGGAGAGACAAGGAGGAGGAGGAGGAGGTGAGTAGGCTCCGGGCTGGGGAGCCGCGCGGGCCGGCGGGGAGGCGGGGAGCGCGGCCCCTCCCCTCCCCGGCGCCCGCCTCGCGGGGCTGCGCTGCGCGGAGTTCCCAGAGGGGCAGCAGCAGCGGCTGCGGCGCGGGGAGCCGGGGGCGGGGGTGTGTGGGGGAGGCGGAGCTGAGAGCCGCGCGCTTCCCGGGCGCACGCGCTGCGCTCCCTGCGCCGCCGTCCGCACCGCGCTCGGAATGGGGCGTCCAGGCCGTGGCGTTTTGTTCTTTCTGCGAACTGGTCGTGTTCAAATTGCGTTTTCTTGGTGCCTACACGTCGTGCGTGCTGGTTTCCGCAGCCCGGCGCTCGGCTTCTTCCTCGCGCAGCCTACAAGGACGGGTGGGGGCACGTCGCCCTCGCGCGGGAGAAGGGAGGCCGGGCGCCCGGGTTGGCCTGAATTGGCTGGGGTGCTTCGCCGACCACCAGGCTGCCCTGCGCTTGGCCCCTTGCAGTGCGAGCCCCAGGCCTTCCTGAGGGAAACCTTCGCGTCTGGCTTCTGGTCGCCCTCAGTTACCAGACCTCCCCAGCGCCTCACTCTCCTCTGCCAGCCGAGTGTGAGGACCCTCACTGTGCCCCCCATCCCGGAATCCCTCGTTTGAGGATTAAGCACATAATTTCCCATTTTCATCGGGATCCAGACAATCCCATTCTGTCCAGATGGAAAGATTCTCTGAATTTAAGTCTTGGGAATCCAGCAGCGAAATTTAACCTTTAGTCCCGAAGTAGTTTTTTTGCCTTCTCCCGCACATACAACTTTTAGAGTCTTCTGACAACTGCTGCATTAGCTTATCTTGAGATTCTTAAGTTAATACCTTGAGGCGGTGTGATGTGAGGTTCAAAGAGAAGGCTTTTACAGCTTTTCCTCCACCTGTATCGCAGTTTGAAATGGAAAACGTGAGTTGATGATGATTTTCCACACGAGATGGATTTCTGTTTGCAGCCCCCGGCTGCCGTGGCTCACCTTGGTTATTTGGTGCCTACCCCTGAAGTTGATTTTAAAGCTGAACATAGTGGTAAGGTAAAGGAGCTGCTGAAAAAGAAGTTCAGTACAATTCAATAGAGCCATTCTATTGGCTTCTATTAACCTGTTTAACCTTAAGCTTTAACCATGACAGGAGTTTCATGCAGGAACCCACATACCAAGTGAAATATTGAATTTTAATTAGTGCGTTCCAGGTCTGATTTGGATTAGATTCTTCTCGGCTCCCACTCCCTTTTGGTATACATTTTCCTTAGGGTCCTCTACTGTATTAAATGAAATAGTTTTAGTATTGAGGGTCACGAAACTTTCTTTGACATACTTGAAAACAATGAATAGGTAAAATCTGAAACATGATACTTGCAATAAGGTAGGAAATAGTACATTTTTTAACATCACGTTTGCAAAGTTAAGATGGCTTCTTTAGTCTTGATTTGAAAATTGTGTTGACGTTTTAATCTTATGCATCACAGAAGTACAGAATTTTCGATGTGTAAGGGACTTTAGTAGTATAATCCAGTCGCATTATTTTATAGAGAAATTGAGAATCGAAGGCAGTTTCTTGATGAGATTTAGCAGGAGCCAAATAGAACTAGTTGTCTTAATTAACTAAACACTTACCTAGGTAATTCAGACCTCTTCTATTCTTGTACTAAAGTTTATTTGATTATGGCATCTTAAAAAGCCAAGTAATTAACTAAATTTAATTTTTTTCCCTTAATTTATGATTTGGACCTATTAGAGTGAAATGCCATAAATTATTCATAGGAAGTATTTACATTCTATCAGTTTAAACATTACTTTCCAGTTTTTTCAAATTAGTAATTATCTTGCGCTTCAAGAATCGATTCATATTTTTGATTCGGATAGCCTACGTCACTTCCAGCAGATTGATATTTTAAGAGTCTTAGAGTTATGGTGTATATAAACTTTAATATAGTCATGTGTCATTTAATGACAGGTATGTTCCGAGAAGAGACTTGTGGGAGCATCATAGAGTGTACTGCACACCTAGGCTATATGGTACAGTTTATTAGTCCTGGGCTACATCTCTGTTCAGCATGTTACTGTACTGAATACTGTATCTAAACATACCTAAACTTAGAAAAGGTACAGTAAAAATATGGTGTTGCAATCTTATGGGACCACAGTTGTATATTCGATGTCTTGTTGACTGAAATGTTATGTGATGCATAACTATCACTTAGGAAGGGAAATCCTATCACATGTAATAATCTAATTCCAGCATGCCCAATCTCACATTTCAAAGTGGGCCTCAAATGCATGAGTCTTGAAGTTCTTGCTGTAGTGAGATGAATTTTTTGCATCCCAGAGCACAGTGTTTAGTGTAGACATTTAGTAAGTATTTGTTGGCCTGTGTGCTCTTTCCTGGTAGGCGCTTCGTGAAAGTTCGGCTATGTCCTACTCTTCTGTGTATACCCATTTTCAAGTGTAGTGGGTACTCTTTAAATGCTTATGATCTTGTTGGGCTTTATCAAATTTTTGAAGGTAGCAGAGTGCCAGGAAGTCCTGAATCATGATATAGTAAACTTGAAATAACTCAGTTCCTTTTTTGTGTTGAACCAGATAACTCTGTTAGGTTGAATTCCAATATTGAAAGAGGTAGCAGGTGTCAGATTAGAAAAACTGGTGGAAGAAATTAACAGTGCGAATTTTGTTCTTTAACTTATGTTAGTCACTCTGATATTGGGAAAGAACATTACTTTAGTAATAGAACACCTTAGGTGAGCTAAAATAATACAATGTTTCCACGAGAGCAAAGTGTGACAACATGAATTGAGTGACCCTCTTGATTGTTACCATAGGCCACATTTTACAATCTTGGTTTTATTTTATAAGGATGTTTTTCAGCATGTAGACCTTTGTAAGGAACATGACTTTCAGAGTTCAGACTACCTTGGCAAATTGTCTCAAATGGTATTTTAAACAGTTTTAGGTTGTATTTGGTATATTATGCTTCTTGTTGGTGTTACATGAAGAACACTGTGTATTCTTTTTCTAGTATTCTTACCTCTTCTCTTTTTTTTTTTTTTTATGTCAGAATAGCATGTTTTTTAATTTTAGTTTTTTTGAGGCAGAGTCTCGCTCTATCACCCAGGCTGGATTGCAGTGGTGTGATTGCAGCTCACTGCAGCCTCCGCCTCCCTGGTTCAAATGGTTTCCTGCCTCAGCCTCCTGAGTAGCTGGGATTGCAGGATGCACCACCACGCCTGGGTAATATTTTTTGCATTTTTAGTAGTGATGGAGTTCCACCATGTTGGCCAAGCTGGTCTGGATCTCCCGCCTTGGCTTCCCAAAGTGCTGGGATTATAGATGTGAGCCACTGTGCCCTGCCTGATTATTTTTTTTAAAAACTGAGGAAAATTTTCAAGCATTTCTCTTGGAAAGTACAAACCAACACTCCATTCTTTAAATTGCCGGGGTAAAATTTGGGCTGAGCAGATGCAGAGCCAATTCCATAGGCTGATTCCTAGTTGAACATGTAGAGTCATAGAGGTAATAGCCTTCATAGGGATGTCTTTGAACTACTTTCATTTTTTTTTTCTACTAGTATTATTACTGAAAGCAGTTGTACGGTAGAGTAGGATGGTGTTTAATTTATAGGAAGCAAATCAGCTCACATCTATCGTTGCTGGTTCTGATGTCAGTCCTAGTCTGCCTGGCCTACTCACTGCCGGATCAGTTTCTTCTATTCAGACCGAAGATATTTTAAGACCTCTGTCACCTACAACAGGAAGGATTTGGAATTATTCTGGTGCCCTGAGCATCCATTGCTTACAGAGTATGCTGTCTCACCATATCCTTGGGATGTACTCAGTTTGCCTGCAAGATTTTCATTTTTAAAGCACTTTTCTCATACGGAGTTTTGAAATAATGACAAACACCTTAAATAAGTGTGTGTGAGGTATCTAGAATATTTCAAAATAGTTGTAGATGGAGTTAGGATATAGAATCAGACAATTAATAAGAATATCTAGTGCTTTTTCCCTGTGCTCTGTAGGATCACACAAGTCATTTAAACACATGATAATTTTTTTTGAGTATTTAAAAAATAACCACAGCCGGCGTGATGTCTCATGCCTGTAATCCCAGCACTTTGGGAGGCCAAGGCTGGTGGATCACCTGAGGTCAGGAGTTCGAGACCAGCCTGGCCAACATGGTGAAACCCCGTCTCTACTAAAAATACAAAAATTAACCTGGCATGGTGGCACGTGCCTGTATTCCCAGTTACTCGGAGGCTGAGGCAGGAGAACCGCTTGAACCTGGGTGGCAGAGGCTGCGGTGAGCTGAGATCGTACCACCGCATGCCAGCCTGGGCGACAGAGTGGGACTCCATCTCCCAAAAAAATAAATAAATAAATAAATAAATAAATAACTGGAGAAGCAATTCCACACATAAACAGAGAAGCAATTCCACAGTCTTTCCTTAGTAAGTGATAAATAGTCCATAGAATTTATATTTCTTGGGTGGTTTCTTTTTGTATTCCAGGTCCTTTGTGGAACTGGAACTTTGTCTTAAGCCTGTTTAGTCACCGTAACAGCTTGATCTCCTCTCCTTGCTATCTCCCCTACCCTTAGGGAGCCAGGATCTATTCTTATCCATAGGTAGGTGGTTATGGTCTTGCAGAGCCAAGATCCTGTGATGCTGTTTTCAGGACTCACACTCACCAGACTGACCCTTTAGATACTGAGATCTAGGCTCCGTGGCTGTTATAATTTGAACCTTTTTGAGGGTCAACTTTTCTTTTGCATCAGGGACTCTAGGACACCCTGGATTCATCTAGTC
The DNA here is from genome assembly GCF_009764315.1 of Trachypithecus francoisi. Classification (NCBI taxonomy): domain Eukaryota; kingdom Metazoa; phylum Chordata; class Mammalia; order Primates; family Cercopithecidae; genus Trachypithecus; species Trachypithecus francoisi. Next base: position 98,905,280 of record NW_022681458.1, read on the forward strand.
ATGAGTTAGAATGCCTTTACCTGACTAGCCAGCAGTTGGATTCTTTGCTTTCTTAGTGGAGACAGTTAAGGGTGTCTCCCTTAAATCAGTGATTTTTATGCAGTTTCAATGGTAGCTCGTTATTTTCAAGTGTTTAATTTCCTGCCTTTTTCCTCTCTTAGTTTTGAACTCTCATTTGATCAGGTATTGGGGTTCTCAGGACCCCGTGTTGGGTTCTATTTGCTGGAGTGACAGAACTCAGGGAAACACATTTACTTGTTTATTATAATGGATATTGCAAAGGCTAAGGTGAAGAGATGTGTGGGGCAGGGCATAGGGGAAGGGGCACAGAGCTTCCATGTGATCTCTGAGTGTACCGCTCTTTGTTCAGTTATCTGGAATCTCTCTGAACCCAGTTCTTTTGGGTTTTTGTGGAGGCTTTATGACAGCATTCCTTCCTCCAGGGGGTAGAATGGGATATTCTATGGGTTGGGGGCGGGGCTTGGGAAAAGCATTGAGAGTCCTGTCTTGGGGCAGGAGAAGGTCAGAGGCTGTCTCCTGAGGCCTAGCACACCCAACATTGTAGCAAAAGACTGGATCAAGGGCTGTGGTAGTTATGAGCCAGGAACCATGCATGGAATCTTCCTCTTTATTTCTCTCATCTTTCTCTCTCTGTGTGGTATATATAAAACATCATAGGTATCTATTACACATTCCTCTACATGATCGTTATTTGTCTTTACACCTAGACCATGTGTACCCCCGGGTTGGAACTGAATCCGTCCAGTTCCTGGAGGTGTCCTTAGCACTCAGTACAGTGTCTGGCACATAGCAGGTGATAAATATAGATTAGATATCAATTTCTCCCAACAGTAAGTTCTGTTATCAGTGTGGGAAGCCAGTGTTCATATAGAAGTTTAAAATTAATTCAAGTAACTTAGATGTTTCATTGCCGTCATTAGTACTAGAGAGTCTGTATTTTAAATTATAGGCATATCCATATAGAAAATGGCATCAGTCACCTGACAGGACATTTAATTAAGAAGAAAAGGTATATAATTTTCACTATGTTGTCTTGTAAGGCATTGGAGATTTCAGTTTTTCGTGAATTTGATTAATATGTGTATATTATCTTATATTTCTTACAATTAGTTTTATTATGAAGAAGTGAGTTTAATGGTCCTATTTTTGTTCATTAGTAATTATATACTAAAGGGTAAATTCTCATTAAAAGGCCCTTAAATGCCTGCTCGTAAAAAAGAGAGACCTCTTTGATTTTGTTCTCTATATGATCCCAGTTATTGTATTGAGGCAAGTCATCAAACTCTTTAGTGGTCTAAACCTTTAATTTGGTTTCAGAACAGTAGTCATGTATTGAACACCCAAATTACCATGTCTTTAACAAGTAGTGCAATCACTCCGTATTAAAAACGTAATGACCACAACTTTTTTTGTAAAATTTCTTGTGCTAATTTTTTAAAGAGGACTTTGGAATTAAATTTCTCGTGAAGGGCAAAATCTTATACTTTTAATGGTGGGACAGTGTGTGTATATGTGTAGAGGCGAGAGGGTGGTAATTTTTGTAGTGGTATTTTTAAGTGGACAGTTCACTAATTATGTTGAGGTAAACGCTTTACAACTCTAAAAGGAAAACTTCAATTATCTGAATGAAATGAGGTACATGAAATTAATTCAGATAAGTGGGAGAATCTTTGGTGTAAATGATGTATGTCAAGGGACGTGACCTCAATCTTGATTTTTTTTTTTTTTCTTTTTTCTTTTTCTTTGTATCTGTCAGCTGCTTACGAGATTGTGATTCTTTTAGGTCATGTTAGGAATCATTGATGGGGGAGGTGAAGTTGCTCTGTAGTTTTGTTTTTTCTTCGCTACATAGGAATCCAGAGTGTGGTATTCTGTGACGAGTATAATTGCTCATCTCTCCCCTGTACTGCCTGCTGTTTTAGGTGGTACACCACAGCCTTCCATTTTGTCACCTTCCTGTCAAACGTGTGTGGGGACTCCTTAAGAATACAACTTGTTTGAAATTAAAGCCACACTCCTCTGTCCAATCTCAAGATGTTTATAATTCCTAAAAGTTGAGTTACGGCAGGTTATAAGAGCGAATTGAGGTAGATGAACTGTGATTCCTTCTCTGTCCTCCTTTGAGTTTAAATATTAAGCAGCTATTTTGCAGTGTAGGCCCTTAAAATAGAAACAAAGGGTTGGGGCATGATGCCTAGCCTTTATAGATCCTAATTTGAAATGAAAATTTTATGGATTGATTAGAGTTTTAGGAAAATGATTATCTGCTGCAAATTACTAAGGTTTGCAGCATTCCTGGGCTCCTGGCATCTGAAAGCTATTGTGTAATCCGTGGAAAGCCTGTGTAGGTCTGATGACATTGTCTTCTAGGCTTTTTTTGTTTTGTGTTTTTTTAAATGGAAGCAAGCTTGTTTCAGCCACAGAGATGTGTACTGACACCTTATAAGTGAATTTACTTTTTTCTGTATTCAGAACACCTGAAAACATGGCTCTTTATTTTCAGTGTGCACCAGCTTCCTTTTCACCTCTTGGTCTTTAAGATACAAGATGATTCATATCTTGATTACCTTGGGTAGGTGGATATGATATCAGCAAGCTCTGTATCCGGACCTTGTGAGCAATTCCTAGGTCATTGCCTGAGACCTTCTTAAATATATGCAGGCAATGTGACTGCAGACTTTGGGTTTCACAGTCAGTCTAGATTGATTTTGACTCTGGGCCATTTATGAGCAGCAAGCCTTTGCGGGGAGTTAGTAACTGCTCCGAGTTTCAGTTTTCTCATATCCCGTGGGGTGATTAGTCTTTTTTAGTGTTATTATTATTATTATTGTTATTATTATTTTTGTAACTTAGTTGTATTAATCTGTTGTCGTATTCAAACAGTGTGAATTAATGAACTATCTAGAGCATATCATTTTGAAAGGAAGTAGGTTTTACACCATTTAAAGACAGAGGTAATCAAATTAGTAAAAATCTTTCCAAATAGAAGTCTTTCTCAATAGACTTTAAAACTATATAAGACTCTTGTAGTTATCAGTTTATTTATATACAAATAATACAGTCCTGTGTGGTATAGCAAGACAGAGTATGTATTGTACTCTGCAGTCAGACAGACTTGTATATGGATGATTCATCACTTTCCACTTGGGTAACCTTGGGCAGGATACTTTACCTATTTGATTCAAAGTTTTAGTCTGTAAAACTAGTAATGAAGATTTAAAGAATAGAGATGTAAAGAACAATAAAGGAGGCTGGGTGCAGTGGCTCACGACTCTAATCCCAGAACTTTGGGAGGCCGAGGTGGGCGGATCACCTGAGGTCAGGAGTTCGAGACCAGCCTGACTAATATGGTGAAACCCCATCTCTACTAAAAATACAAAAAAAATTAGCCAGGTCTAGTGGTGGGCGCCTGTAATCCCAGCTACTTGAGAGGCTGAGGCAGGAGACTCACTTGACCCCAGGAAGTGGAGGTTGCAGTGAGCCCAGATCATGCCATTGCACTCCAACCTGGGCAACAGAGCGAGACTCTGTCTCAAAAAAAAAAAAAAAAAAAAAAAAAAGGGTAATAAGGACAATAAAAAGGTGGTTGTGAAGACTTAAGAGGAAGGTATGCAAAATACTTGATTATGCCTGAATCCAATAAATACTGCTAGTTGCTGTTGTGACCTTGGACAAGTAACTTCACCTTTCTTCATCACAGGTTTCCTTATCTGTAGCATAAGTATACAGCTAACTAATAGGTTTAGTATGAGGATTAAATGAGATAATACATGTAAGTGCTGACTAAATATTCATTGCTATTGTTGTTTATATTTATATAAACAAATTAGACCAATTTTGATTTCAAGAATTCATACACATATTTAGTATATTTATTATATGGGGGATATTCACTATGGATTTGGGGATGGTGACTTATTCATAACTTTCAGTGTTTCCTTGAGATGACAGTTCACAAATTGTGGTGTACAAATCCCCAGGGATCACTGAGACCCTTTCAGGAGTGTCCATGAGGTAAAAACCATTATCATAGTAACACTAACTTTTTGACTTTTCTACTGCTTTGACATTTGCCCTGCTGGTGTAAAAGCAATGATCGAAGAAACTAAGCATTCTAGAAATTAAATGGAAGTAAGACCCAACTGTACTAGTAATCATAGTACTCTTCACAGCTGTGCATTCACAGAAAAGAGAAAAAGCCACTTTCACTGAAGAATGTCCTTGATGAAGTGATAACAATTGCTGATTTATTAAATTTTGACCCTTAAACATACTTTGTTTTAATATTTGGTGTGATGAGATAGGAAATGTGCAAAAAGCATTTCTGCTGCATATCCAGAGTACGTTGCCTGTCTAGAGGAAAAATACATATGTGATTTTTCTTTTTGAGTTGCTAGTGAAACTATCCAAATTTTGCATGAAACATCATTTTTACTTGAAAGAATGAATACCAGACAAACTGTGATTATTCAGACTTAGAAATTTGGCAGTCATTTTCTTGAAAATGAACAAAGTGAGCCTGTCACTTCAAGGAAAACAACTGACAGTATTGTTGCCAATGATAAAATTCAAACTTTCAAGTGAAAATTAAAATTTTAGAAAACTTGTGTTACCTGCTGTGCTACTGTCAGCTTCCCAGTACTTAAAAAAGATTTTCCTGATGAGATGGGTGGTGATTTTAATGAATGTTGAGTTTTTGCTGTTGTATGACGAATTGTGTCAAGATTTGTAATATCTATATAACTCAATGAACCAATATTTTCAAAGTGACCAGTGTTACAAAATTATGGGTGAAAGATCTTTTCAAAAAGCAAATAACAGAATACAAAGAGGTCATATGTATGAGATTCCATATTTTGACTAACCCTTAAGAAACTCTTACTTGTCAAGTTTTGGTGTAGTACCAAAAAAGAACATCCACAGTTATCTGAATGGGCTATTAATATGTATACTTCCTTTTCTCTCACTACATATTTGTGTGAGGCCATTTTTTTTTTTCATGTAGCTCAATCAAAACAACATAGCACAGCAGATTGAATGTAGACACCAACATGAGAGTCCAGATGTTTTCTATTAAGCTAGGCATGAAAAAAATTTGCAAATCTTTTATAACAACATAATTTTTTGCACAAAGCTTTTTTCTGTTTTGAAAACATTGTTTTCCTAAAATGTATTGTCTTATTACATATGTTATCTTATTAAGTTTTTACAATAAATTGATAAATACTCTTTTTCTCATTTAATTTCTAATACGGTGAATGTTGATAATTATAAGCCACATAAACAGAAGCCCTTGGGAATACTCAGTAATTTTTAAGAACACAAAGTGGTCCTGACTAAAGAGATTGAAAATGGTTTCTTTAAGGAAAGAAGGCCAGGTTCATCAAATGAACACAGTTCTAAAGTTTTAATTGTTTGAATATTCCTTTGGAATATGGAGTTAACATGCCTGTAGTTTCTTTTTCTGGTTATAGGAATGTATCGGTGGACTACTGTGCCATTTTCCAAATATTCACAGGGTAAGAAGGTTTTTGTTTTTAAAATGGATGCTACCTGCGTGGTTGCCATACCAAATTGAGATATGGTTAATGGTCATTCTTTGTCAGCCTATTCACAGTTGATACCACTCTGTTGGTTGTGAGATATACCTGTGGTTTCAGAGCTGTTCACCATGGCAGATTACTTCAGGATTGTAGTGACTCTAACTTTGCAGGACAGGCAGGAGGATTGCTTACGCCCAGGAATTTCGAGTCCAGCCTGGTCAACATAGCCATACCCCATCTCTACAAAAAATTAAAAAGGAAAAAATTAGCCCAGTGTGGTGATGCACACTGTAGTCCCAGCTACTCGGGAGGTTGAAGTGGGAGGATTTCTTGAACCCAGAAATTTGAGACTGCAGTGAGCTATGATTGTGCTGCTGCATTCAGCCTGGGTGACAGAGTCAGACTCTGTCTCTTAAACAAACAGACAGACAAACAGACAAACAAACAAACAAGAAACCAATTTTCTTTGACGTCCGTACACTAGGCTAATCCGTCCTGACATTTTTTTAAGCTATTTTCTAGTACCGTCAATCTACAATTTATGAGTGAATTAACTATCTGCAACAAGGTAATATGAATTACAGATGGGTTCTGTAGTGCCATTAATAGTATGAGCGTTTCAGCCTCATTATGAACTAATTAACATCTTTTTGTGTGGAATTATACTTTTGACTTCTAGAAATCTAGCCAAACACATTTCTCCGGTGCAGTCCAGCAGTGATAGGAAACTCTTCTTTTTCCCTCACAACAGAAACGGAGTTGCTAAAGCTTTAGTGATAGCAAGAGAGGCATTTTGAAGCAATGCTCAAGAGACACAGGTATCTTGGGCATCCTACGTGGTGTGGGTGATAGGTAATGCTTTCAGATGAAGCAAATATAGAAACTTTGGGCCAAGTAGCAATGGTGGATGGAAAAAACGGATATTCTGGATACTACTTGGTTGGGGGGGTTGATATATTCTCTTTGGTAGCAGATGCTAAAATGTAAGAGATGTTTTAAGTTGGGTGTTTCTAAGTTGGGAAATCCATCTATATAGATAAAATTTTCTTGGGCTCTTGTTATGTGAACTGAACTCAAATAACAAAAAGACAGGCCAGTTGGTAACGTTGAACAAGTCTTTGGCCAGAAGTTTCAATGTAAAAGGAAAGTGATGAACTTCAGGGGCAATCGTGACCAGGAGGAACAGTGGAAGCCAAGAGGAATGTTGGAATATGCAGACTATTCACAGGGCCCCAAAACAAATCCACCATACAGGAAGGCTGTTAGAGCAGGGACAGAACTGATGATCAGCTGGCATAGTTCAAAGAATGCTGTGACTCAGTCCCTTGCCCACATGTCTTTGGCAGGAAATACTGCCAGACTAGACTGATGTCTAGTACAGGAAGTCCATTACAGAGAATGGTTGATATAAAGCAGAAATTCAGAACCAGGAGAGTTTGGGGACATGGAGCAGGCCAATGTTGGAGAACTGGAATTTGACCTGAAGGTGAACTCCTTGTCTTCTTCCTGCCCAAAGTCAATATTAACTCCTTGCATTGAGGCAAAACTGAGCCAAGAGGGAGACCAAAGTGACTAGAACTGTCTGCATTGTAGTAACAGGTCTGACCCAACAAATACTTCAATTGAATGCATAGAAGTAAGACAGGGAAACATTATAGTCTTTCCACTTAGGTTCTTCATGTAACATACAGTAGATATCATGTTACCTACTCACCAAAAAAATAATCTAGGCCAGGAGTTTGCAAACTTCTCCTTGGAAGGACCAGGCAGTAACTATTTTAGTCTTTATGGACCCTATGGACTCTGTTGCACCTACTCAAGTTGGCCACTGTAGCGTGAAAGCAGCTGTAGAAAAATACCTCAATGAAAGAATATAGCCATGTTCCAATAAAGCCTTATTTATGGAAGTGGAATTTTAACTTCATATAATCATCACATGTCACAAAGTATTAGTCTTCTTAAAAAACCTGTTTTCAACCATTTAAAAATATAAACTCATTCTTAGATCATAGATGTACAAGAACAGGTTGCATGCTGGATCTCAGTGCCCAGGCAATAGATTGTTGACTCTTTTCAGGCAAATAAATTACTATCAGTCATGATGCTGAAAGCTTAGCAGTGCTGAAATAGATGTTTTCTAGGACTATGCTATTGGTGACACTGTCTTATTTTATAGGTGACAGTGATGATAAAAATCCATCCAAGAATTTAGATGTGACGTCTGCAGCAGGTTCGAATCTCTCAGCTATAAAACAAACTGGATACTTCCTAAAGATTGCCATCTATTATGCACAGAGCCAAAATCCGTTACTGAAATTGTCTGGGTGAGCCGCCTGCTGGGTCCAGTGATGCACTGGTAGACAAAGGAGTTGAAAAAGAAGTTTGGCATATTCTTTGGATGACTGGCAGAGTGTGACACAAGTATGGCACCAAGCCCTACTATGATTCCAAGGACTTCAGGACTAAAAAAAAAAATATATATATATATATATATAAATGAAAAAATTTTTTGGTGGTATTGGTTGGTGTTGTTCAAGTAAATTTGAGCTTTACTTGGGGAATGTGTATTATATTATCATTCCATAATGTAATTGCTTTGGTAATCAAGCTTTAAAGATCTTATATTTATGAAACTCATATAGTTATCACCTTTTAGTATTGGGTTATCTCACTCTAAGGGAAATACAGTAAAGAAAAATGTCTTTTGACTAAAAAGGGTTGATTGCAGGCCTATGATTTTTGTGTGAAAGTGTTTGCTTAGGGGATTCTTGAAATTTTGCCTTCATCTAGAGTATTTAAAATGTTTCTATTTGTAGAAAGCTATTATACTCGGAATTTTCTAGGAAAATGTCCCTTTCAGTGGACTCTTCAATAGTGAAATATCATACTGTACAGTATTAGTGTGCATAGAACAGTTGAATTCATAAATTAATATTTTTGGACCTATTAACTAAATTAAATTCACTTAAAATGATTTGGCAAGCAAGTATGAACTGAAAATAAACCTATGTATTTTTATTTTTTAGAAGTATTGAATCAGAAGAAAACTGGAACATCAAAGTATTCTCTGAACCAAACTGATGTTTATTTGGTTGAGAGTCCTTGCTTTTGGTATACTATTTATACCAGTAATAGAGAATTTGAAAGCAGTGCTGGGAAATGAGGTGTGTGGATTCTCTCAGTGTCGAATCCCATTTTTTCCCTCAGTCAGTCTTTAACATTTTTAAATCTTAGCATTCAACAAAAACTCTACAGTCTAGATGTAAACCATAGATTATTTTTTATATAGCATATACAGTTCATCAACAAACAGTAAAGGTTCCCTCATGACTTACCTTGAAATCTTTATTCAAAGCATGTACAATTCAATTTGTCGTTGTGCCACTGCCACCACTGCTTGTTTCTGGTCAGAGTGCAGTGCAACTAACATCGCCATCCTGCTAGGAAAAAGATCTGCAGGTTGCTGGATACTGGAAGTTGCACACATCTAATTTACAAGTCAGATTAGAGATCAGAATCTTACAATAGCTTTATGTGGAATTGATTTCATTTCATGGTTTTTAAGCTGTTTTTTCATTGAAGCAATGCCTGTAACTGAAAGACAGGTGTGTTGTAGCATTTGAATACCTTAAAGTCTTTTGAATCAGGAATGAAAGGGATGTTCTGGATTCTAAAACTCAGAGATTTTGAATTAAATGCCATCATTCATTTATTGTGCCATAATTGAACTACCTTGAGAACTGAATTTGGAATTACTGTGGTTAATATTTGGAAAGCTTTGCCTTTTTCAAATATAATTCACTTTAGGAAGGACCACAATTGTGTGCGTGTGTGTGTTTGTTTATTTAAATAGAGCAGCAGGCACCTTTTTACCTTATAGATAAGGTAAATTTAATAAGAAATATGTGGTTTTTGCCGGGCGCGGTGGCTCAAGCGTGTAATCCCAGCACTTTGGGAGGTTGAGACGGGCGGATCACGAGGTCAGGAGATCGAGACCATCCTGGCTAACACAGTGAAATCCCGTCTCTACTAAAAAATACAAAAGACTAGCGGGGCGAGGTGGCGGGCGCCTGTAGTCCCAGCTACTCGGGAGGCTGAGGCAGGAGAATGGTGTAAACCCGGGAGGCGGAGCTTGCAGTGAGCCCAGATCCGGCCACTGCACTCTAGCCCGGGCGACAGAGCGAGACTCCGTCTTAAAAAAAAAAAAAAAAAAAAAAAAAAAAGAAATATGTGGTTTTTAACATTGATATCCCATTCTATTTAAGAAGTCCATTGTGGCCTTTCTGGAAGCCTTCAATAAGGGGAAAGGGACAATGAGTAGAACACTGTAGATTGCAGTTTATGTTTTTCCTTTCAAGGCAAACCATTTTCAAAATATAATAATGCCAATGAATACATAAATCTAGATTGATAGATTGAAGTTATTTTAGGTTTACCTGTGTATATTAAAATTGAGAGCCATCTCATAAAAGTGAGTATAAAAAGTTGTTCATTTTAGAGTGCATTGTGCCATTTAATTGAATTAGAGAACACAGATGCAAAAATACATCTTTTAGATGGTTCTTGAGCCATTAATTGATTTGTTGAATATAATCAGGAAGAAAAATCCAGATGTTTAAAACTAGTTTTGTATCAGGTCAAAAGAGTATTTAGCTTTATCCTCCTCCACTCCCTTGTCTGGTGAGTTCTCATAAATTGCTTTCTGAAATGACAAAACATTGGGATTTGGAGAGCCTTGAGAATTCATCAGTTTTATCTTTTTCTCCAGTATGTTTTACAAAGGACCCATTTAGTCATGATATTTATAGGATATGAGGAAGACAGTGATCCTGGCTTTCATGGACTCCAGAAAAGATTTTGGAGAAAAATTAATGTAAGGTAAGGGTGTAGTAGCTACACATTGCTGTATTCATTTTATTGTTCTTTCTTTTTTTTTTTTTTTTGTTACCTTGAAGATCTTGTTGCATACCAATTTACTGTATTCATTTTAGTATAGCTGTGACTATTTAAATGCGTTCCTTTCTAACCTTCCTTCTAACCTCAAAATCCCTGGTTAAGGCTTCTTTTCTTTAAAGAAAGTCAGAGGTAATTTTGTGAATGGAGAAAGTGAGGCTATTCCAGACATTGGGAAATGAGTGGAGTATGAAAGGGAGAATGAGATCTAAATGTGTTGTGATAGATAGTAAGATCATACATGAACACTCTATTTTTGGATTGAGAAGGGTGCTAGAGTAAGTATATCAATAGAATAGAGTGGCTTGTTATCGTTATGAACTGTTTAGTGAAAGTCTCCAGTATGCCAGACACTGAGTAAGACATTTTGCATAAATTCAAAGTCTTTCCAAAATCTTGAAAGCAGGTGCAATTATCCAAATTTCCTTATGAGGAAACAAGTTAAATGGTGTATACATAATCTTAGAGTAAGACTTGAAATAGAGAATCCTACAGCTAGTGGCTCATTTTGTGCAGAGACCTTTTCTTTCTGGTGATTGTCTGATAAGTTATTAGTAAATAGAAAAGAAATCTGAAAGGCCAGCACACATGTAGGAAGATTTTAAGATTAACAGCTTTTAACATAAGTGACTTCGTGTTGGTGTTGTAGAATGACATTGGAGCCTCCTTGAGAAGCAGTGACATATTTGCAGACATATCTGGACACTAGAACTCAGCCATCTAATGGGTTGCCTTTATTATTAATAAAGTGTTGTATAGCTGCACTTTCAGGTGTAAGTGATGCCATGGTACAAAACTCATATACGGAGGGCAGGTGATCATGAGCTACCAAAGAAACTGGTATATATCATAAGCTGAATTGCATCAACTCCAAATAGAATCTGTAGAAAAGTACTTGAAAGAGGACTGGTTCAAGCAGTCATCTGATACAAAGCTGACTACCAAACTTTGGGATGCAGGGATGATAACTGGATAATGGTGTCATGAAGCTCATTAAAATGAGAACTATAAGTGTTTACAGGCTTTACAAGCAGATATATGCAGCTCTGTAGCAAAATATCATCTTGGAAAGGACACTTTCAACCATTTGGTTAGGAACAAGGCCTTAGCAGCAGCATTTTTTTTTTTTTTTTGAGATAGGGTCTCACTCTGCCCAGGCTGGAGTGCAAAGATGTGAACATGGCTCACTGCAGCCTCATCCTCTGGGCCCAAACAGTCCTCTCACCTCAGCCTCCTGAGTAGCTGGGACTACAGGCATGTGATAACACCCAGCTAATTTTTTTAGTTTCTGTAGCTATTAGGTCTCGCCATGTTGCCTAGGCTAGCATTTTTTAAAAAATTTTTATTTTATTTTATTTTTTTTTTGAGACGGAGTCTCGCTCTGTTGCCCAGGCTGGAGTGCAGTGGCCGGATCTCAGCTCACTGCAAGCTCCGCCTCCTGGGTTCACGCCATTCTCCTGCCTCAGCCTCCCGAGTAGCTGGGACCACAGGTGCCCGCCACCTCGCCCGGCTAGTTTTTTTTGTTTTTTGTATTTTTTAGTAGAGACGGGGTTTCACCGTGTTAGCCAGGATGGTCTTGATCTCCTGACCTCGTGATCCGCCTGTCTCGGCCTCCCAAAGTGCTGGGATTACAGGCTTGAGCCACCGCGCCCGGCCTAGGCTAGCATTTTTAAATGTAAAAGACAACTGTGCGGCAGGGTGTTGAAGTCAAATGATCTGGTTATGTTTTTTGAGGTATAGAGCAAAATGATATGGGATATTTGGCTTTGCTGTTTGTCCCCCAGGAGGAGTGAAGTAAAGCACAGCCAAGGTGATAGATAGTGTCACGGTGGAGCCTAAATGTGAGTACTGTGGCACCTTGGTAAGGGATGTGGTAATGAAGACAGGACAGGTGAAAATGAATGAAATCATGAACTCAAAATGTTAGGGTGAAAAATACTTTTCTAATTGTTTGAAAATACAGAAAAGAAAAAAGCAAACAGGTCGTAGGCAAGCAAATAAGACAGTTGGACAGAGGTAAGAAGTAGGAGGGCTATTCAAAAGTGAAGTACAATAGTCCTAGAAAATTTTACTCAAAGAGGGAGACAACTTGGGAAGAGAGAGCAGAAAAATGATTTAGAAATAGATGTTATTGAAATATGTGAGTGAGTTGCTCAAAGACTGCCAGGAGACAGAGAAAATACTAGATAAGAAGGAACAAATAATCTTGAATATGAAGTTGTATTCCTATCTTATGGTGATCAAAGGTGACCGGCTAGTTCAGGTAATGGCTTCCCAAGAAAAGACCTGATTGTTCCTATTTGTTCTGTGAACATTTATGGGTATTTCTATAAGCCGGACTTACATCTTATGATACTGGGTGACTTGGATTTGTGTTTTAGAATCTGACTTAGGCTGTAAGTTTGTTATGATTATTATCCATATTATTTTCAGCTTTTGGGCAAAAGATTACACTTTACATTAACTGGCTATCCTTGCCATTGTCTAGAAGTAAGATATCAGATGTGACTTTAAAAATTAACTTTATGGACTGGATGTGATGCTCATGCCTGTAATCTCAGCCCTTTGGGAGGCTGAAGCAGGTGGATTACCTGAGGTCAGAGTTCCAGACCAGCCTGGCCAAAATGGTGAAACCCCATCTCTATTAAAAATACCAAAATTAGCCGGGGATGGCGGTGCGTGCCTGTAATTCCAGCTACTTGGGAAGCTGAGGCACAAGGATCCCTTGAACCCGGGAGGCGGAGGTTGCAGTGAGCCGAGATCACTCCACTGCACTCCAGCCTGGGCGATAGAGACCCTGTCTCAAAATAAATAAATAAATAAATAAAAATTAAAATTAACGTTATGGAGTATAATTTATATCCAATAAAGTGAACCTTTTTTTTTTTTTGAGACGGAGTCTCTCTCTGTCGCCCGGGCTGGAGTGCAGTGGCGCAATCTCTGCTCACTGCAAGCGCCGCCTCCCGGGTTCATGCCATTCTCCTGCCTCAGCCTCCCGAGTACCTGTCACTACAGGCGTTCGCCACCACACCTGGCTAATTTTTTTTTGTGTTTTTAGTAGAGACAGGGTTTCACCATGTTAGCCAGGATGGTCTCCATCTCCTGACCTCGTGACCCTCCCATCTGGGCCTCCCAAAGTGCTGGGATTACAGGCCTGAGCCACCATGCCTGGCCATAGTGAACCAGTTTTTAAGTGAATTTTGACATGTGTATGCACCCATGTTAACTATCCCCCATTCAAAAAATAGAACATTTTATAATCTCCAAAAGTTCCCTTACGCACCGTTTTATTTATTTATCTATCTATCTATCTATTTATTTATTTATTTATTTGAGACAGAGTCTTGCTCTGTCACCCAGACTGGAGTGCAGTGGCATTATCTCTACTCACTGCAAGCTCCGCCTCTTGGGTTCATGCCATTCTTCTGCCTTCAGCCTCCCGAGTGCCTGGGACTACAGGCGGCCGCCACCATGCCTGGCTAATTTTTTGTATTTTTTAGTAGAGACTGGGTTTCACTGTGTTAGCCAGGATGGTCTGGATCTCCTGAGCTCGTGATCTGCCCGCCTTAGCTTCCCAAAGTGCTGGGATTACAGGCATGAGCCACTGCGCCCGGCCCCCTTAACGCACTGTTTCTATCAGTCCTTCCCTTTCCTCATCTCCCCACAGGCAGCCAGTGTTCTGATTTCTATTTCCATAGATTAGGTTAGCCTGTTCTTGAGCTTCATATATATGAGATGATAGAATATATACTCTTTTGTATCTGACTTCTTTTCCTCAACATTATGTTTTTGAGATGAATCCATGTTGTTGCATGTATTAGTGGTTCATTCTGTTTTGTTGCTGAGCAGTGTTTTATTTTATTGTAATTTGTTTACCATTCTTCAGTTAATGAGCATATGACTGTTTTTCTATTTATTGGCTATTGCAAATCATATTACTATAAACAGAAATTTTTATAAGTCATTTTATGAACATGTATTCCATTTTCTTTGGGTTAAATACCTAAGAGTGAAATTATTCTTTTATAGGATTGGTATGTTTTAATTTTATAAGTATATATATAACTTTACATGTGTAACTTTTCCTAAATGGTTATACCCATTTCTACCATGCATTGTTAGTTCGAGTTTGTAGATGTCTGTGTTTTGTACTAAGAATAAATATTGGTTTGTACTAAATGATTCTTAGACAGCCAGAGAGCCGGTAGGAGTATTCTTCATGTAATAGCTGAAATCTAGTATATTTTAAAGATACATGTATTTTTTTTAAAAAGCCCTAATGATAATAAGATTGATTATTAAGTATATATGAAATTATTGATAAGTAAATATGCAGTTATTGACCTGTTTGGTTGCACAGAATTTCTCATTTTCAATTTGTAGGTAGCATGTTTTAATCTAGATTCTAATGTGGACATTTCCCATTGTAAATAGTTGACTCTTCACAAAATGTATATTTAATTAAATATGAATAATATTCATCTTTACGGTAAAATTTGTATGACCAGTTGAAGAATCTTTTTTCTTTTTCCTTGATATGTTTAGTCAGTACTTTCCCCCTCATGTTTTTGTAAATCTGTATTTCACATTGAGTTGCTTTAAATGAGAGGTCTCGTAATAGGTAAGTGGTAAATGTTGGGGGATTATACACTTTTGATAATAGAATGATGACTAGGAGTTGTTTGTTTCAGTATTTTTGCTAAAGCTCCAAAGCTGAAACCAAAGGGTAGTAAGTAACCCTGCTTTCTAAAGAGGGATGTGGGGCTTAGTGAAAGAGAATAGACTTGGTTCACCCACAACACCTGTTTCCCACATATAGGAGAAATTAGAGAACAGATTAAAAGTGTCATTCAGATGGAGCTGTTAATCTAGTGAGGAGTTAGTTTTGTGATATTTCTTTGTTTCTCCCCACATGGACCTTTTGTTTCCAACCCAGGATTTGGATTTGTCTGCCAGAAGTGTAGATTGATTATGTAATTTGTCTAGATGTTTAATGAGCTGCAGAATATTGTTTCCTTATGCTGCAGTGGCACCTTCCAGAGAGTTTTTGAGAAAACGTGATTATAGTCCATTTTCACACTGCTATAAAGAAATACCTGAGACTGGGTAATTTATAAACAAAAGAGGTTTAATTGACTCACAGTTCTACATGGCTGGGGAGGCCTCAGGAAACTTACAGACATGGCGAAAGGGGAAGTAGGCAACATCTTACATGGTGGCTGGCGAGAGAGAAGGACGAGCAAAGGAGGAACTTGCCAAACACTTATAAAACCATCAGATCTCAGGAAAACTCACTCACTATCATGAGAACAGCATGGGGGAAGCCATCCCCGTGATCCAGTTACCTCTCACTGGGTTCCTCCCTTGACACCTGGGGATTACAATTACAATGAGATTTGGGTGGGGACACAAAGCCTAACCATATCACATGACATTTCTGTGAGTTGGGAGCACACTTGAACATAGACTTGTTCCTGGAGGGGAGGAGAATGACTGGAGCTAGCTGAGATGGCATGTTGAGTGAGAGAGCAGTAGGTGGAGGAGTCTGCGTGTGTCCATCTTGTGTGGTTAAGAAGGCATGACTTTTTTTGTGGTGTAAGTGGTGATGGTGGGAGGTAACCAGGCTTGAGTTATCTGGATGGATCCTGCCAAGGAGGACTGCTTGCCTTGTGAAGGGACTGTGGGCAGGATAATGGGAGGTTAGCCTAAGAGTGTTTCCCAGCTGGGTGCAGTGGTGCATGCCTGTAATTCCAGCACTTTGGGAGGCTGAGGCTGGAGGATCACTTGAGCTCAGGAGTCTATGGCCAGCCTGGGCAACATAGTGAGACTCTGTTTTTATTCAAAAAAAAAAAAAAAAAGAATGTAACTCTCACAATAGGGAACTATGCAAGATGGAGGGGTCACCTTTTTGCTTGCTGTAATTGATAACCCCTCTGCTGTGAAGTCACTTGAGAGTGACTGAGAATTAATGAGCCTTGTCTGGGGTGTTGAGAGATAGGAAAGTGAGATCCAGAAAAGTATGTTGAAAGCATATGATCCATTGAGTTTGGTTCACTTGACCAGTTTTTTAGTTTAATAAGATTTTTGTTCAGTTGAATAAACATTTAGTGAGTGCTTAAACAGAATATGTAAGGTACTGTTCTAGGCATTTCATGAAAGGCAAAGATGACTGTGACGTTTCCTGTCCTCAGGGAGCATTTACTTTAGTGTAAATAGCTAAAGTTAATTCGTGGCAGAATTACATAGGTGCTCTAAATGTGTAAATGGCAGTACTATGGGAATTCGGAAAGAACAGTGAATACCACTGGGGTTCCGAGGAGTCTGTGGAGGAGGCCAACTTTGGGCTGGATCCTGAAAGAACAAAAGGATATCAAGTAGGAAGAGAGGCATTCTGGCATGAGGGAACAAACAAAGCCATGGAAATGGGCGACTGAGAAGAGGTAATTCTCATTCACACTGGAAAATGATAATTTTACTTTTTAAATAATGCTTTCAACCATCAATTAAGCTTGCTTGCCCATGTTATAATTCCAGTTGAATCTTGGTATTTTTATGTCATCTATGCAGTTCTCTAGTGATATGTAATGTGTCTTCCTTTATGAGCTGCAGTGTGCATTATCAAGTTGGAAACGTTACTCACTTTAGAACCTGGATGGTTATAAGCATCAAAACCGAACTTCTAAGTCTAATCACAAAGTCTATTACTTTCCCTGATTTAAAAGAGTAAAATGTAGAGAAGATGATGATTTTTACATATCCTAAGAAGCACTTGGCAGAGCAATTAGTTTCATAACAAGTGATTGTTTTTTAAAGCTCTCTTTAGAATGAGTATCTTGATGCTAGTGTCACTTTTAAATAGCTATGGCTCTAGGAATGTGTCTGTTCATGTTATTATCTTAAATACACACCTTATCTATCCATATTGCTGTACTTCAGATGTGAAAGTAAAAATAAAGGTGTGAAGTGCCTAGCAGACTTGTGTGGATTTATGTAAATCAGAAAACACACAAACAATCCATTAGTCTCAGTGCTGAAGCCCTGATGTATTAAAATCAAGTATGGATTATTTCCTAAAAATTTCACGTACACACATACCATCATATCCAGTGATTTACTTTGCCAAAAAAAAAAAAATCTTTTTTTCTCTGAACTCGAGACACATATCCAGCGGTCTTATGACATCTCCATATGGATATTTAAAGGATATAAATCTTAAAATACTTAAAACTGAGCTGATCTTTTTACCCAAACTTGTTTCATCTTTAATCTTCACCATCTAAGTCCATTGATGTTACTCAGACCAAGAATGTTGGAGTCATCCCTGGCTCTTCTTCTTTCACATTCACAGTTTATCTGTCAGTAGTTCATGTTGACTCTACCATGAAAATATATTTAGAATTTGAATCTCATCACCTTTCACTCCCTCTACTACTACCTGGCCAAAGCCACTATCATTTCTTACTTGGATTATTTTAGTAGCCTCTTGACTGGTCTCTCAGCTTCCTCTCACAACCTGAAACCCAGCACATCAGTCTGGTCTCAATGCAGTATCCAGAGTATTTAGGTTAAAACAAGTTAAATCCTGTCATTCTTCAAAGCTTCATTTGTTTTCTTTTTCACTCAATGTAAAAGGTAAAGTCTTTGTAGTAGCTTATAAGGCTTAAATGATATTGCCCCCTTTGCAACCTCATTTTTTGACTCTCTACCTACCCTTTATTCATACCTCAGTTTTTGACTCCATTTACTATCCGCCATCCCTGTTTGACACCATATTGTTTCTGGAATAGCTGGCCTTGGGGCTTTTGTACTTGGTGTTCCCTCTGCCTGTAATGCTTATCCCCCAGATGACTGCTTAACTTATTCCCTAATCTTTCTTGTGTCTTGAGATGTTGCATCTCTAGTGAGAGACCTTCTTTGGCCATCTTATTTAAAATGTCCCTCTCCCTGCAACTACTTTATGTTTCTCATTTGCTCTTTCCCAAACCAACTTACTGTATATTTTGCTTTACTTTTTACGATCTTTTTCTTTCAGAATGAAAGCTTGATGATTGCAAAAGTATTTTATGTTTTGTTTACTCCTGTGCCATCAGACTTGGAGTCATTTCTGGCACACAGTTGGCACTTAATGCATAATTGATTGAATGATAAAAGACCATAAAAGATTTATTACCTAGGGGTTAAACCTGTTGTTAGGTTGATTTGTCTTTTATTGATATCTTTGAGGAATGATACTATTTCCAAATGGCTGAATGTTGCTTCTTTTTAATTAAATGATATTTATTGGCGTAATTTACATATAGTAAAATGTGCTTATTTTAAATGTACAAGTTAATGTTTTGACAGATTTACACATTCATGTAACTACTACTCTAATCAAGGTACAGAACATCTCCATCACTTCAAAAGTTTCCTTGTGTCTGTTTGTAGTCACTCCTCCCTCATCCGCATCTCTAGGCAACTAATGATCTGATTTTAGTCACTATGAATTAGTTTTGCCTGCTCTAGAGTTTCAAATAAATAGAATTATACATTATATACTCTTTATAGCATGATGTTTTTGAGTCTTATTATGTTATTGTGTGTCTCATTAGTTTGTTCCTTTCAGTAAAGAATAGTGTTCTGTTGTATAAATGTGCTCACAATTTGCTTATCCATGCATGGACATTTGAGGCGTTTACAGGTTTTTTGCCTATAGTGAATAACACTACCATGAGCGTTCAACGTGTGAGCCTTTGTGTAAATAGGCTTTGATTTTTCTGGGTTGGTTACGTAGTAGTAAAATTGCTGTTTTATATGGTAAGTTTATGCTTAACTTTGTAAGAAATTGCTTTGAAGAACTATTTTCTTCAGTGATTATACCATACTCACTAGCAGTGTATGAAAAAATTCTAGTTGCTCCACGTTCTGGCCAGCACTTGGTATAATTCTTTAAATTCAGACACTGTTGAGTGTATACTGGTATCTCCTTGTGGTTTTAATTTGCATTTTTCTGATTACCAGTGATGTTGATATTTTCATTTATTCATCGGACATTTATATAACTTCTTTTGTGAAATAGCTGATAAAATCTTTTGTCCTTTAAAAAACTTGTTTCTTGTCATTCAATTACAATAGTTCTTTATATCTTTATATATCTAGATACAAGTTCTTGTTAGATGTTTTCTCTTGGTCTGTAGAATAAGTGTAGTTTATCGACATTTTCTTTGGTGGTCTGTGCTTGCTTTCTTCCTTTTTTTTTGGTAATATCTAAGAAATCTTTGTTGTTATTGTTTTTTTTTTTTGAAATGAAGTCTCACTCTGTTGCCCAGGCTAGACTGGGATTACAGGTGTGAGCCACCGTGCCCGGCAAATGTCTAAGAAATGTTTGATTAATACCAGGTTGTAAAAGATTTTCTGTGTTTTCTCCCAAGAGTTTTACAGTTTTGGCTTTTACATTAGGTCTCTGATTTGTTTTGAGTTAATTTTTGTGTATAGTGTGCAGTAAAGATCAAGGTTTGTCTCTTCTATATCCACCTGTTCTTTTCCTTTGAATTACCTTGAAACTTTTGTTAAAAATCAACTAATCATGGCCTGGCATGCTGGCTCACACCTGTAATCCCAGTACTTTGGGAGGCCAAGGCGGATGGATCACGAGGTCAGGAGTTAAGACCAACCTGGCCAACATAGTGAAACCCCGTCTTTACTAAAAATACAAAAAATTAGCTTGGCGTGGTGGTGGGCGTCTGTAATCCCAGCCGCTCGGGAGGCTGAGGCAGAAGAATCACTTGAACCGGGGAGGCAGAGGCTGCAGTGAGCTGAGATTGCGCCACTGCACTCCTGCCCAGGCGACAGTGTGAGACCCAGTCCCCAAAAAAAAAAAAAAAAAAAAAGTCAACCAATCATATATGTGTGGGTTTTTTTCCTGGACGTTGTTATATTCATCTGTATGTCTATCATGCCAACATCACACTGTTTGTTCAGTAGTAAGTCTTGAAATCACATGGTGTAAGTTCTTTTTGTTCTCTTTTGAAATTGTTTTCACTATTCTGTCTTTTCTATTTCCATATCAATTAGAGAATCGGCTTGTACATTTTTACAAAATACTTCTAGGAATTTTAATTTCCATTTTGTGAATTCAGTGGATCGGTTAGGGAACATTAGCGTCTAAATGATTGAATTATTGTAAACCATGAATATAGTATACCTCAATTTAGTTATTCTTTCATTTCTCTGAGTAATATTTTGTGGTTTTCAGTGTGCTAATCTCTTGGGTCTTTTATTAAATTTATCCTGGGTGAATAGGATGTGAATTATATTTCTGAATGCCATTGAAAATGCTGTTTAAAAAATTTACAGTTCGTCATTGTTTCTATACAGAACTATAATTGATTCTTATATATTCAACCTTGTTAATTTAATCATTAATGCTTTTGACTTTCTTTTGTGAATTCCTCAGGATGCTCTGTGTATATGATCTTGTTAATCACAAATAAAGACAGTTTTATTCCTATCCAATATTAGTAGTGTCTGTTACTTCTCTTTCTTTACAGCACAGATGAGGACAGTGTTAAAGCACAGACTAGGACACTGTTAACATTGCACAGACTATTGCAGTGTTAAATAGAAGTGGTGAGAGTGAACATCCTTGCCTTGTTTCTAATCTCAGGGAGGAAGCTTTCAGACTTTCACTGTTAACGTGTGATATTAGCTCTAAGTTTTTTGCAGATGTCCCATATCAGGTAGAGCAAGTTCCCTTTTATTCTAAGTATACTGAAAGCTTTTATTAAATTGCATATGAATGTTGAATGTTGTCATTTTTTTTTGCATTTATAGGGTGAATCATTTGTATTTTTTTAACACTTGTTAATATGATGAATTGAATTGATCAGATTTTGAATCTTAAACCTCTCTTTGCATTTTTGTGATAAACTCCATTGTTTCATGGATTTTTATGTTATCTATGGAGGATATATTTTTACTATGCAAAATTTGATTTGCTTAATTTTGTTATTGATTTGTGGATGTATGTTCATGAGGCCTATCACTTTTTTTTTCTGGGGGCCTCTTATGAACTGTGTGTGTTCCTTCAGAATTCTTATGTTGAAGCCCTAACTCACAATGGTATTCAGAATTGAGGCCTTTGAGAAGTAATTAGGTTTAGGTGAGGTCATGAGGATGGGGCCCTCTTAGAAAAAGAAGAAGAAAAAACCAGAGTTCACTCTTTCGCTTTGATGTGAGTATACGGTGAGAAAGCAGCCATCTACAAGTGAGGAAGAAGGCCTTCACCAGCTAACTGAACTGGTTGGCATTTTCATCATCACAGCCTCCAGAACTGTGAGAAATAAATTCCTGTTATTTGAGCCACCCAGTCTGTATAGTATTTTGTTATAGAAACCTGAGCTGACTAAAACCCGGGAGTAGGGTTGTAATGTCTTTGTCAGATTTTGGTATAAGGGTCATAATTGTTTCAGTAGATGCAGAAAAAGTGTTTGACAAAATCTGACACTTTTTTTAATGATAAAATACTCTAATAATAATAAGGAAATTTCCTCAACATGGGAAAAGGCATCTATGTAAAAACCACAGCCAGCATCTTAATAGTGAAAGAGGAACAGAGCAAGAACGTTGCTTTCACTCTTCAGTTTTGTCTTGGACTTTCTAGCCAAAACAATTAGTCAAGAAAAAGAAATAAAGGCATTCAAATGGGAAATAATTAAAACTACCTCTATTTGTAGATGACATGGTATTCTATATGGAAAATCCTAAGGAATCACTAAAATGTATTAGAATTCATAAATGAGATCAACAAGCTTGCAAGGTATAATAGCAATATACAGAAATCAATTATATTTCTATACATTGGCAGTGAACAAAAATGAAAGTAAAAATTCCGTTTATAATTGCATCTAGAAATTAAGAAAATTTAAGAAAAGCGGTAAAAAAAAAAAAAATGGTACTCTGAAACCTACCAAAAATTATTGAAAGAAATTAAAGAACTTAGACATCCCATGTTCATGGATCTAGATGACTTAATATTGTTAAGATGTCGGTATTATCCCAAATGATCTACAGATTCAAGGCAATCTCAGTTGCCATTTTTCTTCTTCAGAAAAGGCAAAGCTGATCCTAAAACTTACATGGAAATTTAGGGTACTCAGAATTTTCAAAACAGCTTTGAAAAAGAGCAACAAAAGTGAAGGAGTCATAGTTCTTGATTTCAAAACTTAATACAAAGCTACAGTACCTAAAACAGGGCAATACTGGTATAATGATAGACATACAGGTCACTGGAATATAACTGAGAGCCCAGAATTAAACCCTGACTTTTATATTCAATTGATTTTTAAAGGGTGTCGTGACAATTTAATAAAGAAAGAATAGTCTTTTCAGCAGATGGTGCTGGGGATAGCTGTGTATCCACTAGCAAAAGAATAAAGTTGGACCCCTTTACTGTATATTAAAATATTAATGCCAAATGGATTATGGACCTAAATGCAAGAACTAAAACTATAAAACTCTTCAAAGAAAACGTAAGAGTAAGTCTACTTGTTCTTGGGTTAGGCAAAGCCTTTTTCAAGACACCAAAAGCACAAGTGACAATAGAAAAAATATATTGGACTTCATCAAAATTAAAAACTTTATACTTCAAAAGACACTATCAAAAATAAAGTGAAAAAAACCAACCCACAACATGCAAGAATATATTTGTAAGTTATATTTGTGATAAGGGACTTGTATCCACAATATATAAAGAACTCTTATAATTAAATAAGACAATTCAAAAATGTGAAAAGTATCTGAATAGACATTTTTCTAACAGCCAGTAGGCATATGCATAGATGCTCTCAGTATCATTTACTGTTGTGAAATGCAAGTCAAATCAGAATTTCTCATCTGTGTCTTTGTATTTTAAGTTATAAATGGTTTGTATTTATCTCTGAAAGGTATATTTTTTAAAATAGCTTTTAGTTATTATCATGTTACATTTAGAAATAAATTCTTCTGTAATCCCAGCACTTTGGGAGGCTGAGGCAGGAGGCTCACTTGAGACCAGGAGTTCAAGAGCAGCCTGGCAAATATAGCGAGACCCTGTTTCTGTTAAAATAATTCTTAAATACATTGTCAAGTACTGTTTTAGTATATTTATTGTTTAGTGTACTTGCTGTCTTGATATGCTTGTTCCATCATATCTGTTATTTCTGGATCTATTTTTTATTGATTGATTTTTGTCTTAGGAGCCACATTTTTCTTCTTTGTATGTCTGGTAATATTTGGTTTGTTGATGGGGATTGTAAATGTTGCATTATTGAATGTCTTGATTTTATTGTCTTTTAAAAAAGAGTTTCAGTTTTAGCAGGTAATTTACATTCTTTGTGAATCAGTTTGATCTTCTTGGGGCTAGTTTTTGTTTGTTAGGATTGTTTTGAATATCCTTTACTATAGAGGTAAATTAATTTCATTTGTAAGATGTGATTCTTCTGTATCCTCTGCTGAATGCTGTGCATGGTCAACGAAGTCCCTCTACTCTTTTATTCCAAATCTGCCTGTCTTCTAGGCTTCTGTGATCTTTTGGTAGTGTTTAGGTTATTGTTCTCTCATATTTGTTCTTTTACTAGTCTCATGCAATCTTAGAATATTCATCAGAAGAGTACACATGAAACCCCTGTGCAGACATGTGGTGGTTTTCCTCTTCTTAGCTCCTGTTACTTATGTACTGTACACTTACAAATTTAAGCAACCTCAGGCTCCCTAAAACTCTAATATCTGTTCCTTCAACTCAACTGAACCACCATGTAATTACTATCTCCCACCACGATGCAGAGTGCCTCCAGGCAGAAAACTGGTGCAATCATAGGGTTTCCCTTTCTTTTAGGGATCATAGTTCATTGCTGCCATTATTGTCCACTGTCTGAAAATGATTGTTTTATATATTTATCAAATTTTCTGGTTGATTATGGTATGAAGTGGGCAAGCCTGGTGCTGGCTAATCAAAGTCAATATTGGAAATGCCCTGTTACTCCCTTCTTAGTATTGAAACTTAAGAAAAAATTAAAAGTTTTTGCATATATCTTAAAAAGTGTTTTATTTATACATATCCCATCACAAAAAATTGTTGAACATTTTCCACCCTTTTCTTGATGATATCTCTTCTTTTTAAATTATTTTATGATGTAGACTTAACGTGCTTTAGACTTTTGAAAATGCTTCTCTCGTAATTTTGCTAATTTATCTTTTCCTCCTCCAGTATTTTGTCCATATTGAGGCCAATTTCAGTTTTCAGTGACTCCCTTATCCCTGAAACAACCTCTTTTTAAATAAATCATCTTCATTATTCACAAAAGGAGGTTTTAATATTTAACCTTGGTACTTAAGGGCCTGTCCAGTAAGTCTTCTGTCTGCATATTCTACTTTTTTATACTTAACATAGTAGTTCACCATCTTGGCCAGCACTACTTCACTAGCCTCTGTTTCTTTGGTAATAACTGTTTCCTTTGTTGAAAGCCTATCTTCAGTGCTCTTTGTGAAAAGCCTCACCATTCTTCAAAGTCTCTCATGTGTTTGTTATGGTGCTTTTCTTTTCTTTTTTTTCTTTCTTTCTTTTTTTTTGGGGGAGACGAGTCTCGTTCTGTCACCCAGGCTGGAATGCAATGGTGCAATCTCTGCTCACTGCAACCTCCACCTCCTGGATTCAAGCGATTCTCCTTTCCCAGCCTCCCAAGTAGCTGGCATTACAAGTGTGCACAATCATGCCTGGCTAATTTTTGCATTTTTAGTACAAACAGGGTTTCACCATGTTGGCCAGGCTGGTCTCAAACTCCTGACCTCAAATTCTGCACCCATCTTGGCCTCCCAAAGTGCTAGGATTACAGGCCTGAGCCACCATGCCTGGCATTGTGGTGCTTTTCTTACTAGGATCTAGTTACTAGTTACAGTTACTAGTTTTCTTGCTAGGTTATAGTTCTTGAATATTTGTCAAAAACTCCTTACTACTTTGTAAGCTCATTGAATGCTATACTCATCTTTGATTCTGTCATAGGCCAGTGTTCTGACTGGCCTAGAAGTGGGCACATAGTTGATGTTCTGTGAATACATATTGAATATTGGCTGAAACAGCCTTTAAAATAGAACCTATAGATAAATTTGGCAGGTGTATCCTGATCTTCAGTGTGGCTTGTTGAGGTAATAAGTTTATGATATGAGTGTACTGTTTAAGTATCATGCTCTCCTAAGAGACACCTTTCTGTATGGCTGTAATTCTAAGTTAGGGAACAGATAGAAATATAGGGTCCCTTCATTTCATCTGTGTAGTGTTCAGTAAAGACAGGGAGATTGCTACAGGCAGTCTGAGTTGGTTACCCCTCTCGTTCTCCAGTGTAATCCATATCTTTCTTTTTACTTATTTTATGACTCTTTTAGCTTAATATATTTTAGTCAACAGACATACATGTGTGTATATATTTTTATATATGTATATAATTATATATATAAAATATTGAGGAAAAGCAATATTTGTGGTGGCATGGGGTGAAAACAAGTAAACCCTCAATGACTATGGTAGACTGATATTTTCTGTATGCCCTAAGTGTGGAGATGAGTGCCATTGTAGGTAGAGGAGGAGCACTTGGATGTGTGGTGGCCTTTTAAGGTTCTCAGAGGCTTATATCTAGGTGTATAAATCAGGAAGGGCCAAATGTGCTTTGCTTAGCACAGCTTTCACTGACTGAGCAGTCTATTTTCAGATAGTCCTTCAGATAATGAAAGTCGTCATTGCTTAATTTTATACACTCTTCCACTTATTTATACCTGCTGCCATTCACTGAGGTCATCCCTTCAAAAAATACTTCTTGAGGACCCATGATGTGTCCGTGCTGGCACTGAAAAGATAAAAAAGGCATGCTTCCTGGAGGAGTGGCAGTGGCCTTCAGAGGTCTTGATTAGTGCTTTGGGGCCACTGTTTGAGGAACCTGCCGTTTAATACTTGCGTTTCCTCCAGAAAGCATGTGGGCATTGGTAGTGGATTGCTTTTAAAAACAGCCTCTTAGGGCTATATTTTGCACCTGATCCTGTGTTTAATAAGATGGATGATTCACTTTCTTCTGTGAATTCAGGTTGTGATATTTGCATCTTTGGAAATGCTATTTAGGAAATAATTACCAGCATGGAAATTCATAGTTTGTTAGTTTTCTTGAAGATACAAGGCCTGGCACGGTGGCTCATGCCTGTAATCCCAGCACTCTGGGAGGCCGAGGAGGTGGATCCCTTGAGTTCAGGAGTTTGAGACCAGCCTGGCCAACTAGGCGAAACTCCGTCACTACTAAAAATACAAAAATTAGCTGGGCATGGTGCTGCGCATCTGTAGTCCCAGCTACTCGAGAGGCTGAGGCAGGAGAATCACTTGGATCTGGGACGCAGAGGTTGCGGTGAGCTGAGATCATGCTACTTCACTCCAGTCTGGGTGACAGAGCGAGACTCTTGTCTCAAAACAAACCAACCAACCAACCAACCAACCAAGCAAACACTAAACTAAGACAAAAGAAAAAAGGTACATATTTTTTTACTAGGTGCATAGCTGTGGTATTTTGTGTAATGGTAATAGAAATGTAAAAAATGGTTTATTGGAAGGATTTTGTTCTTAATCAGATTTTTTAAATAAAGATTGAAACGTTGGCATTGCAATTGGCTAGGAAAAAAACCCATTTTCTTTATTTTTTCAATGTGCTAGCCTTTAGTAAACAGATGGTCAGACTATAAATGCTTATAATTAAAAGTGCCTTAGAGTACACATTTGCAGATATTTGGGAAAGGAAATATAGTTAATGCTAAAAATTTTGGGGGCTTCTGGTTCACAGATTTGCATTACTCATCCTCCTTAGCTGATAACATATACTCATCAACAGGCTGGACAAGACCGTTTTCTTGTTTTGAGTTATTTTTTCCTTTAACCCCATCCCTACCCCTGTTTTGCACCCCTATCCCAGTTTCCCTTAGTAGACCTTGACTTGCATGTGTTAGGCATATTACCTTGGATTGGCACATGTCTTTGAAAAATATAGAACAGTTTGTATATTATGTATATCTTAAATTCAAACTTCAAGCTTTCATTTTCACTTTTGACACTTTTTAATTTAGACATGTTATGGTGTATATCTCTAGCTAAATACTTCTAAACATAGTTTGGTTCCTTTGTAAGTTATCCAGGTAATGGATGTATGGATTGCCTCTAAAACCACTTAGACATAATGCTGTGATAAACATCCGCACACAATTTTAATACTTGTTTTATGTGTAAGTTCTTTGGGCTGTGTATTTAGGAGTGGGGTTACTGGATATAGGGTAGTGGCTTGCATTAGCATTTTTCCCCACTGGTTCATTTATATTTATTACGTGCAATTTGTGTATCATTTGACCATTTAATTATAGACAATTAAAAAATAGTTTTTACTGTGGTAAAATGGACCTAACATAAAATTTACTATTTTAACCATTTTTAAGTGTATAGGTCAGTGGCATTAAGTACATTCCCATTGTTGTGCAGCCATCTCTACCATCTTTATCCAAAGCTTTTCATGTTCCTTAGCTGAAACTGTACCCATTAGGCAGTGGGTACTCACTCCCCAGGCAACCTGGCAGTCCCTGGCAGACTTTCTGTCTTTATGAATGAGGCTACTCTAGGTACCTCATACAAGTGGAATCATACAACATTTGCCATGTTTTGATTGACTAGCTTATTTTACTTAGTATAATATCTTCAAGGTTCATTCATGTTGTAGCATATGTCAGAATGTTTTTCCTTTTTAAGGGTGAATAATACTACATTGTATATACATATACCACATTTTATTTCTCCATTTGTCCGTTGATGGACTCTTCTACTTTTTGGCTGTTGCGAACAATGCTACTATGAATGTAGGTGTGCAAATAATCTGTTCAAGTCCCTGATTTCATTTCTTTTGAGATGTATACCCAGAAGTGGAATTGCAGGATCATATTTTTATTTTTTGAAGAACTGGTGTACTGTTTTCCGTAGTGGCTGCACCATTTTGTTTTCCCACCAGCAGTGTACGTGGATTTCTCCGTATTCTTACCAACACATATTTTTGAAATTTTTAAAAAATTTAAAAAGAGAACTCTATATTATAGTAGTAGCTAGCATTAAGTAAGGGCTTACTGTGAGCCCAAGTGCTGTTCTGTAAGTTTTACATGTGAGAAGCTTTTAGCCTTCACAACAGCTTTCCAAGATATATGTAGAGAATACACCATTCATAGAGTTCCTAGGATGATAAACTGGAACTTTGAATTGAGGCACCAGTATTCAACACATGCCTCTATATCCAAAGGAAGTGCTAGACCGTATGCAGAATTATAGAAAGCTGGTTTTGTGACATTTGAATCCCTTTACTCACATAGATGCTATCAAAGCGGGGGGGTGGTGGGGGTAAGATTTTGTTAGATGAATTTTTCTGCAGGTCATCAGAATGCTGTATGTCTTACCCTTGTCTCCCACAAGTTAAGGGTCTCTGAATCTTTTGTCAAGTCTAGTGAGAGAAGTTTCAGCTAAAGTATATCTTGAGGTCACAAGATACTGATGCTTGACTCATACCTGGGAAAGCTGAAGTGTTCTATAGCAGTAGTGGTGCGTTTGGGAAGTAATTGCACTCTTCTCTGTCAACGGGGAAATCAACCTGTCATTTTTAAAGGGATCCTGCCGAAGAAAAAGTCTCCTGCCAGGGCAAGAAGATCCCAGCAGTAATGGGCTGTTTGTGTACCACCAGGGGTCAGAAGCTAAGGAGGCATTAAGAGCTTTTAGCAGAGAGAGAGCAGTGTCTCTGGCAGGATATTTGCAATTGGAAGAGTATACCATTGGAAGAGTGCACATAAGCTCCCCAAGAGAGGAAGAATTAGTGTTAAACACTCTGCCATATCCCCTCTGTCATAGCCCTAGATCATTTTGCTACAGATAGCAATCAAGAACTGTCTTATATGCCTGACCTCTCCTCCCTTTCCTGACCTTGATCCTGGTGGGCTCCGAAAACTCAGGAACATGGTGGAAGAGAAATTGGTGAGATGAGGAGGATCCTGTTCCTTCACTGACAGTGGCTGGCGCTGGGCAGGCCCCAGCTGAGTGAAGAACATAGATTTAATGTTACATGTACTTTGGAGTTTTGGTGGTTATTTGGGTTTAGTCTTTTTATTTTGTAAAATTTGAAGCCTATTGGAATGTTGAAACAATACAATATAATAAACACCCCATACCTTTTACCAGTTATTAACATTTAGCCACAGTATATATCGTATATATACTTTTCTGGACAGTGGGATGGGGCTGAACCTTTCAAAAGTGACATTTTACCCTTTCAGCTTGTTTATCTTAAGAATTAACATATTCTCTTATGTAGTCATAATACTGTTACCACACCGAGGTCTTTACCATTGGTATAATAATGTATACTATACAGTCCATATTCAGTTTTCCCTGATTACCTAAGACTTTTTTTTTTTTTTTTTTTAAGAGACGGAATCCAGCCCAACTCTGTGGCTCACACCTGTCATTTAAATTGACTATGTGATTTTCTCTTACTTATGAGGGACCAGAAAAGTTATGAGGATTATATGAATTTTTACTATAGGCCAGGAGTTGGTTTATTCTTGAGTAGGTTCAATAGACCAGAGACAGAAACAAAGTTTTTGCATGAAATCCATCATTTCTGCGTGGTCAACCTGGTGGGCACACTTTTAAAAGAATGTCTCAATTCAGTATGCTCTTGCATTATTCAATAATGTATTTCTTGTAGGTAAAATTGACAGAGTAATGATAATTGTTGAAGCTGGGTAATGGTGGTTCATTGAACTTTTCTCCCTATTGTTGGATATAATTGAAGATTTTCATGATGAAAAGGTAAAGGATTTTTTTGACTCTTGTATTTTCTAATTTGTAGATTTGGAATGTTAGTAAATCACATAATACATTATTCCTTAATGTCAGAGGAAATCAACTTATAAAACTAAAACAGTAATAGTAACAGTTTTCCATATGTAGGGTAAACTAAGCTAAGTCTTTTCCAAATTCACACCTCTCCAATATAAATTATTTCATTATAAAGCAATCATTCTTTGAAGTTTATACTCATTTTGAAGACTTCTCTTCACCTTTTTCTTGGTTTGTCATTTGTCTCTGAAGTGCAGGAGAGACCGAGTCCACGGTTGGCCCTAATAATAGTGATGGTGACCTGGGTGAAAGTGTAGTCTGGGTGAAAGTTCATGTTGGGACCAAAATTAAAGCTAAAGTTTATAAGAAATAGGATTGAGCCTGAGGGGTTTCAACATGGTACAGTGTTGGAGTGTGGCTCTGATTCAAAAATCAGGGTAATTTTTCCAAAATTGAAACAAAAGTGAAATTTAGCTTTGTTAGAATTTATTTCTTTGGAATTTGAAATACTTTGTGTATTAGCTATAAGTGATTTTTTTTTGAATATAATTTTTTTAATAGAGTATTTTTTTAGTCATAATTTTAAAGCCAAAGGTAGAATGTTGTAACTTTGTCCTAAATGAACACTTTTGATGGAAGTCAATAAAATACTACACTAAATGTCCCTGTACACATTATATACATTAGTGATTTCTGAGTGTTAAAATTTTTGCCTTTCTTTTGGTTTAGTTTATCTGTTTTCTAAAGAGAATAGTTATTAATCGAGTTGCACTGATAAATGACATGATTTTAGTTGGTCTTTGTAAGAGACAGTTTACTCATCAACCTTAGTGTTTCTTAGCAACACAAATTATTCCTATCTTGGGCATTTTCATATCTTCCTTCAGACATACATGTGGAAATAGTTTATATGACCTGATGCTTGTCCATCTGTCCTGAATCTCTCATTACTTCTTCATTACCTAAACATCCTCGTTAAACTTCATGTCCATATAATATATTCTTCCAGCTTAATAACCCACAGTTTGACTTCAGCATCATTTGGCTTATCACAATCTTAAAAGTGTTCTGAGAAATAAATTTATTTTGTGTATTGTGTAGCTAAAAGTTACTGAAAATATGTTATATTTTCATGATAAAAAAAGTATAAAAATAATGCCTTGGGCCAGGTGCGGTAATTCACCCCTGTAATCCCAGCACTTTGGGAGGCTGAG
The DNA here is from genome assembly GCF_009764315.1 of Trachypithecus francoisi. NCBI lineage: Eukaryota > Metazoa > Chordata > Mammalia > Primates > Cercopithecidae > Trachypithecus > Trachypithecus francoisi. The sequence goes on from NW_022681458.1 coordinate 98,936,917, forward strand.
GCGGGCGGATCATGAGGTCAGGAGATCGAGACCATCCTGGCTAACACGGTGAAACCCCGTCTCTACTAAAAATACAAACATTAGCCAGGCGAGGTGGCGGCGCCTGTATTCCCAGCTACTCGGGAGGCTGAGGCAGGAGAATGGCGTGGACCCGGGAGGCGGAGCTTGCAGTGAGCCGAGTTTGCGCCACTGCACTCCAGCCAGCCTGGGCGAGACCCTGTCTCAAAACACACACAAAAAAATGCCTTGGGGCCAGGCTCAGTGGTTCATGCCTGTTGTCCTAGCACTTTGGGAGGCTGAGGTGGGAGGACTGTTTGAGACCAGCCTGGGCAACATAGTGAGATCCCGTCTCTACAAAAAAAAAAAAAAAAAAAAAATTAAAAATTAGCCAGGAATGGTGCAACATACCTGTCGTCTCAGCTACTTGGGAGGCTTAGGTATGAGGATTACTTGAGCCATGGAGATTGAGACTGCAGTGAGCCACAATCTTGCCACTGCGCTCCAGCCTGGGTGATGGAGCGAGACCCTGTCTCAAAATAAAATAACAAAAACAAAAACAAGAGAGCGTCCTTGGGAGCTGGCTAACTGTTTTCTTATTGTCCTTATCCTCTAAGATGAAAGCTGAATCACTTCTGGTAGAGAAATAGGTTGACTATCTTTTGGCAAGTTGACATATTCAGTTTAGATTATAATTTATGAAAATGCTAGATTCATAGGGAGTGTTGCATTCATACATCCATTCAACAAATATTTATTTAGTGCTTACAACATGCCAGGCTTTGTGACAGGCACTGGGGATACAGTGGGGAGTGAAAATATGGCGTCTGTGCTCTCTAGCAAAGGGATGGTTGCCTGAGAGCATCAGAAAAGAACCGGCTCTGGTTAGGTAGGGAAGGCTTCCCTTAGGAAGTGAGCCTTAGCTGCTGTCTGAAGAGCATACCAGTGGGAGCAACATGTGTAAAGGCCATGTGGCAGGATGCAGCAGGGCACATTGAGAGAAGCTGGAGTGCAGAGTGAACACCTGCAAGATAAGGCTTTCAAGGAGATTGGTTTTAAGTAAAAACTTCATTCTTTATATATGCTTTATACAAACTGTGAAATCAATAATTATTTTTGTTTTGACTTCTGTGTATCATTATATTGACTTCCGTATATCTATTTTAAGACAATAAACTTTGTTTTCAGATATTCAAAAGATTTGAAGATTTCTTCAAGTTCATTTTTCCCATTTGGTCCTTTAATCCCCTAACTAGGAATCCACTGATTATCCAACTGCTTGAGTATAACTACCCCAGTGGCAGAGTCCTCCCTTTCTTCTTTGGAACCAGCTTTATTTCCAGACACTTTTAAGTAATGGAGAATTCTTTCTTATGTGAAGCCAAAATTCTGGATTTTACTCATTGATACTAGTTCTCAGTGGCAAAACTGAACAGGTTCAGTTTGTTTATAGACTCTTTTACTTATTGAAGATTACTTATATATAGCTATAAGTCTCTTTTCCACAAAGAGTTTTTTCCCCCAATGTTAAACAAATTTCAAGTACACACACACACACACACACACACACACACACAGAATGAAACACCCTCCCTCCCCTACTCTGCATGTACCAGTTGCCTGACTTCAATAATTGTCAACCTATGATTTTGATTGATGGATACTTAATCAATGCCATTTTTGCCCTAGGACTTGCTGGATATATAGAAAGGGACCTGATGCAGTTTCTGGCCTTAAGGAGCTCTCATTCCAGAGGGGAAGAAAAAAAATAATTATGTCTGAGAGCATCAGAAAAGAACCTGCTCTGGTCAGGTAAGGAAGGCTTCCCTTAGAAAGTGAGCCTTAGTTGCTGTCTGAAGGGCATACCAGTGGGAGCAGCAGGTGCAAAGGTCTTGTGGCAGGATGCAACAGGGTGCATTGAGAGAAGCTAGAGTTCAGAGTGAACACTTCTAGTTGATGGGAAATCAACTAAAATAATACAGCATAATGCATACAGTCATTTAATTTGTAAGAGAATTATGGGATTATAAAGAAATAGTGCAGGAAGGGCATTTCACCCTGCTAAGTGGTGGAAATGGGAGAAATTAGTATACAAACTTAGGCTCTGGAAATAGATTTCCAGAGGGTTTTGGAGAAAGGAAGCAAGGTAAGCAATGTTCAGATGTTAGGACAGCTTCTAAGACAAAAATTCTCCATTGGCAAAAATCTTATATTTTTATGTACTTATAAGTAGATATTTCTGTGGAGAGAGCCCTTAGTTCATCAGGCCCACAGAGAGGTTAATGATGTAAAATAGGGCCATTGTGTAGTCCATTAAGAGACGAAGCATTGAGAATTGAACTTAGTAGCAAAGTCTTAATGGTCAGCTCAAACATTCCTGGGAGTTAAAAAGCCAAAAGAGACAGATACTCAGTAAACTTGCCTGCAAGTAATCTTTTTTACTGCACATAGATGGAAAATATTTGTACTCTTATAGCTTAAATCTGTTATATATATATATATCTCCATTGATTATGTATTTTAAAATATGAGATAATTATTATGCTAAGAGAGAGGTCAGGGATTCAATACCTGGAGAGATGATATCCCCACAGCAAAAACACTGCTTTTCTGTCTAGACAGTGTTGGAGTCTTTACTTAGTCCAGTTTGAAATGCATGCTGTGTGGACATAGGGAGGACTTAAAATAATGTTTAGAGTTATGTTCAAATCTATCCTTATCTTTAGAGCCTTACCATGGATAGGTTATTGTGTGATCTTGTTACTGAGATTTGTCCTGCCTGAATTTTGAGACCCATGTGATATCTTTCAGTATAGCTACATGAGAGTATAAGCATATATATGAATGCATTCTAATGCACTGGAGCAATTTTCTCTTAGAGCTTTTCCAGTCAAGGAAGCAGGTACTATTTATAGTGTATATTAGACAAATTGGAAGCAGGTGCTTCCCACTCTCTCTTTCTCATCTTTGTAGCCATTCTTTCACTGTGGCCCTGCTTGTATCTGTATACTACATGCATCTCTATGGTTTTTCTCTTCTTGTATGTTCTAGAATAGATGTGTGACAAAAAAGCCATAATGCAGTCTTTTTTATTCACTCAGAGTGTTAATTTATGTTTGAATACTAGAGTCGACTATTTGATCATTCCTTTTTAGTTTATGATTTGCTTATTTATTTCTTCTCCTGTTTACTATTTAGGAATTACATATATACTCCAGTCTGGCAGAAGTGATCAAATATGATTATTTTTTATAAAATATCTTCAAAATTTTATTGGTGTGTAGCTTGATGCCACATTTTGAACATGTGTATGATCACTTGTTATGTTTGAGTGCTTCTGAAACTGAATTATTTGATAATTTGTGAAAATTATCTTTTAAAATGAAATAAAGTGACAAGGTTTATCCTTTTGAATTGATAGGACTTAACTGTTATTAAAATCATATTATTTCCCATGAATCAGACATAAAAGTCTTATTTCTTCTTTCTGTTTCAATTATATAATTTAAGTTATATCTTCCTTTAGACATGTCCCAGTTTATTGAACATATTCAATTTCCATTGTAGACATGTAGATAGGGTAGGTGACTACATAAATTTTTTGGGATAAATTTTGTAAATAGTATTGGAAATTAATCTTAGAATTCTAAGTGTCACCATTATTTTTCTTTAATGCTTCTGTTTGTAGTACAGAGTACCAAGTAATATAGTGGATAAAACACATAGTCCCAGCCCTAATAAGAAAGAAAGACTAGTGTGTAAGTAACCTGAATAAATGGTATAAGAGAAGCACAAGTAAAACTCAGCTGAAAAAAAAAGATTGTATTTGTCAGTTCTTAAAAGATATGATACTTGAGCTGGGCCTTAAGTAACTGTCAGAAAAATCATGGGGGAAGATTTGGGAAGAGTGTATTTTAGGCTGAGCAGATAACACAAGAAAAGAGAGTCTTAAATGCCTTGTATGATTGAAGAGTCTCTAGTGGTCTCACATAGGAACTGAGGGGGAGCCATTGGTGATTAGACTGGACTGTCCAAAACTGGGTTTGATTATCTTGTAAAGGTGTGCAGATCTTACTTGTTAGGCAGTGGACAGCCTTAGAAGGTAATAGACCATCTTTAATGTGTTCTCTGATATATTCATAACAACTCTTGTTGTTTGTAGTAGATATTACAATATTCATTTTAGAGAAAAATTAATGCTCAGAAGAGCTAAATAACTTGCCCAAGGTCTTGTGACAAGTAGTTTTCAGAGCTAGAATTCAAACCAATGTTCATTTGAACCCGCATGTTTCATGTCTTTTAAGTGGGAGAACAAGGCAATAAGGCTAAATTTCAGGAATATCTCCAAAGCAGTTGGTTTCTTGGATTAGAAAGTAATACTGTAGAGGCATGGTAGCCAACTGGGAGACTATTTTAATGATTCAAACAAGTGATAGTATGAACTTGAATTTGTGGTAGTAAAAATAGGAGTGAAAAGAAGGGTGTGTATATGAGATTAAGGTAGGAGAATTGTCAAGACTGCATCATTAAGTACGGATAATAAGAATGCGTTATTTCAAACTCATGTGGTAGAAAAATGATGTCCCCAGTGGCTGGCTTACCTGAGCTAAGAGCCAGCTGGTTTAAAAGAGAGACTGTAGCTTGCCAGGGATCCAGAATTAAGTGATACAGTGTTAAAGTGATTGGATTGTGAAGAGTTAAAGGGTGAGCTATAAAAGTCACATTCTAGCTTCAGGTTAAACATATGAGCACAGAGCTGAAAACTAGAGGCAAAGCCTAACATTTGGGTAGACTGTGAACCTAATATGGAAGGAGTACCTGTATAAAGGGTGAGGGCACAAAACAATTATCATGGGCTGGGCCTGTGCTGACTGTTGTCCATTTGTACCAAGTTTTGCTCCCTCTCAGCGTCCTCTATGGTTGTACTAGCTGCTATGAGTTGAACTGTATCCCCTTCCAAAAAGAAATGTAGAAGTCTTTTTTTTTTTTTTTTTGAGACGGAGTCTTGCTCTGTCGCCCAGGCTGGAGTGCAGTGGCCGGATCTCAGGTCACTGCAAGCTCCGCCTCCCGGGTTCACGCCATTCTCTGACCTCAGCCTCCCGAGTAGCTGGGAATACAGGCGCCCGCCACCTCGCCCGGCTAGTTTTTTGTATTTTTTAGTAGAGACGGGGTTTCACTGTGTTAGCCAGGATGGTCTCAATCTCCTGACCTCGTGATCCGCCCGTCTCGGCCTCCTAAAGTGCTGGGATTGCAGGCTTGAGCCACTGCACCCGGCAATGTAGAAGTCTTAACCCCTAGTACCCCAAAATGTGAACTTACTTGGATATGAGATTTTCACAGACTTTATTTTGGAGATAATCAGATTAGCATGAGATTGTTAGGGCAGGCCCTAATCTAATATGACTGGTGTCCTTATAAAAAGGGGAAATTTAGACACAGACATTTACAGAGGGAAGACTATGTGAAGATACTAGAGAACAGTATTTACAAGTCAAGGATTGCCTGAGGCTACTAGAAGCTGAGAGAGAGACTCAGATTCTCCCTCACAGCCCTTCTAAGGAACCAACCCTGCCAACACCTTGATCTTTGACTTCTAGCCTCCTGAATTATGAGATAACACATTTCTGTTGTATCAGCCACCCAGTTTGTGATACATTGTTATAGCAGCCCTAGGAAGTTAATAAAGCAATATATAGGGGATTGGGAGAGGTATAGGGGTCTGGTTGCAGTATTCAATAGGGTGATCAGGAAAGGCCTCAATAAGAAGCTGATAAAATGAGGAGAGAATTGAAGGAGGTGAGGGAATAATCCATGAGGGTATCTGCTAGAACACTGTTGACAAAGACATGTGCGTCTGCTGTATTTAGGTTGAAAAAGAGGACAGTGTGTCTGTAATGGGTTGACCTAGGAAATGAGGTCTGAGAGGACATACAGTGAGCATGGGCAGATTGGGTAGGGCCTTCTAAACCATTGATAGGGTTCTGACTTATATGCATTGATATGGAAAGCCAGAGGATTTTAAGCAGAGTGATCTTATCTACACTTCAAAAGGATGTTAGCCTTTGGGATGAAAATAGACAATGGAGATAAGGTAGAAAGACCAGAAAAGAGGATGATGGAATTGTCCAGGCATTAGCCAGAGCTGGTGCAAGTTTGGATACAAGGGTGGCAGTATAAGTGAGAAGAAATGGCTAGTATTGGATATATATGTTATTAGTAGAGCATTGGGGTATTATGACAGATTGAATATGGGGTGTGAGAGAAAGCTTGGACTAAGCAACTGTAATATAACAGTTTGAGTGAAGAATGATTCCTGAATAGAGCAGGCCCCTCTGTTCCATCCCCGTTGCCCCCAGCCAGAATAGGTTCAGAGTGACTTTGTACTGCTGAATTGGAGAAAATTTATGAACAGAAAAAAAAAAAAATAACATAGAAAACGGAAGTGAAGTACAGAAACAGTTGGATTGGTTACAGCTGGGTGTGCCTTATTTGAACACAGTTTCAACAGTTGGCTGTCTTTGATTGGCTGAAACTTGGTAATTGGTACAAGAATAGGTTACAGTCTGTTTACACATCCAGTTGAGTTACAGTTCACTATGTACGGAGAAACCTTTAGGCTGAACTTAATATATGTAAGGGGGTAGCTTTAGACTATACTTTTTAACAGTACAATATTTTTTTCCATTCTTTTACTTTCAGCTTATTGTGTCTGAAAATAAAGTACATCTCTTGTAGATAGCACATAGTAGGATCGTGTTTTCTTATTCATTCTGCCAATATGTGCCTTTTGGTTATAGTGTTTAATCCATTAGCCTTTAATGTAATTACTGATAAGATAAGATTTACAATAGCCATTTTACTACTTATAATCTGTGTGTCTTATTTCTTTTGTCTTTCTTTATTCCTCCATCACTACTGTCTTTTGGGTTAAGCAGCTGTTTTCTCCCCCGGCCCTCACCATCCCCACTGGATGCTTCTTACACCAGTAAATAGCTATTTTCTAGTGTACCATTTTAATTTTCTTGTTTCATTTACTATATTTTTTGTTCTTAGTTGTTTTATGCACATGTTCTCACGTTCTACACTTTTGAGCTTCTAGCAGCACTTTGAGCCTCTGCTCAGTGTTTTCTGGATGATTTTCATAGGGAAATAAATGCCAAGGTTCTGACTTACTAAGGATCAGGAAATATGACTGAAAATAATTTTCTTGGCCAGGCGCGGTGGTTCACATCTGTAATCCCAGCAGTTTGTGAGGCTGAGGTGGGCGGATCACAAGGTCAGGAGATGGAGACCATCCTGGCTAACACAGTGAAACTCCATCTCTACTAAAAATACAAAAAATTTGCCGGATATGGTGGCGGGTGCCTGGAGTCCCAGCTACTCGGGAAGCTGAGGCAGGAGAATGGCGTGAACTTGGGAAGTGGAGCTTGCAGTGAACTGAGATCCGCACCATTGCACTCCAGCCTAGGCGACAGAGTGAGACTCCATCTCAAAAAAAAAAAAAAAAAAAAAAAGTTTTCTTGGCCAACAATTCTACTATTTTCTTAATATAGTTTGAATCTTCTGTTTACTCATGTTTACAGCAGAGCATCTGTTCTCTTTCTTCCTTCCTTTTTGTTTCCCCCTCTCTATATCCCTCCCTCTAATTCATTCAACAAACATATTTTGTATGTATGTAGTTGTACCGGGGCTTGGGGTATAGTAATGTATAAAACAGATGGTCTCTTCCTCAGTCTTTGGGTCTACAGTAGATTTCACTAACTCAAATTCTTTACGGAACATCGAAATATCCAAGTAGTATACAGTAGGGTGTGGTGGAATCTGTAGCCAATTCCAGGGATATTCTCATTCAGATTAACAACAACAACAAAAAAGAAGTTTGCAGGCTTTGGATGACCTCTGTTTTAATGTAAACATTTCTCTGTAGTAAGAATTGTTGGAATTTCTTTATGCTCTCACTTGCCACTCCCGTGTTGAGATTCCAGTAGTGTAGTTTTCCCTGTCTTGAAAATATGCTCCTGTAACCAGTGTGCTTTAACTTTTTTAGTGTTTTCAACTGTTTATTTCATATTAATTCAAATGAGCCCTTAAAACTTACTAGATTCCATAGTGTTTATGCAACAGATATGAATTGTAAAGGATAGAATCACCCTGACATTTAATTGTAAAAAGTATATTTTTAAGCCTTTGGTTTCCATTGTTCTTTAAATTTTTATAGAAAGATTGTCATTTTTGTGATAGTTTTTTTGTTCCCCTTCAAAGAAGGGAGGATAACAGATAAACTTTTGGATTCATTTTCCATTTTTTAGTCTGAAGTTGATGTATTTCAAGAATATTATTTTCATCAAAGGATTGGATATAAATTGTGTTGGCTGCCGGACTCGGTGGCTCACGCCTGTAATCCCAGCACTTTGGGAGGTCCAGGTGGACGGATCACGAGGTCAAGAGATTGAGACCATCTGGCCAACATGGTGAAACCCCAACATGGTGAAACCTCATCTCTACTAAAAATACAAAAATTAGGTGGGCGTGGTGGTGTATACCTGTAATCCCAGCTACTTGGGAGGCTGAGGCAGGAGAATCTCTTGCATCCAGGAAGTGGAGGTTGCAGTGAGCCGAGATCGCACCACTGCACTCCAGCCTGACGACAGAGTGAGACTCCATCTCAAAATAAGTAAATAAATAAATGAAAAATAAAGAAATTATGTTGGCAATGAACTCTATAATAAATGACATCAATTTTAGCAAATAACCTGGTGTACATATACTATATGTTCAAAAAGTTAATCAAGGAGAATATAGGAATTTTACTTTGCCAGTGGTGAGGATGCTAGTCTCTTCTATCCTGTGTGACCCTGAGTAAGGCTTTATTGGGAGGTTAAAGCTGAGATAGATCTAGGTTTAGTAGGAAGGAACAGATTGGTCTTCATTTTGCTGTCAAAAAGGTCTCATACTAATGCAAACCATGCCTAAGAAACAAAGTGTTTTTCTTTTTTTTTCTCTAATCTTGATAGAATTTGTGTTTGGTTACCAGCCTGAGGTATTTTACCATCAAAGAACATATTATGTTCATATAATACCATTTTATCAATAATCTCTGCAACCAACCTTGGCTAACTTTTAATATGACATTGGCCACTACCACCCTAAAACTTCTTCCTGAAAGCTGTAAAGTGAACTGTTTTCAGTTTTTCTGTTCTATTTGCATTTAAGTTGGCTTCATGCAAACCTCATCATTGAAATGTTTTCTAGAGGGGAAAATTGTTACATTTGTATGAAAAAGAATTTGTCACTTCTTTCAGCTAAGTTGATTAGAAATTACATGTGAAGTATAAAAAATTAATGAAAAAAAATAATGAAAAGCAATCAGTAAACAGTACACTGGCCTAAACCAGTGGACAAATCTGCAGAGTACAGATGTCTGCATTAGGAGTGCAGCGTGATACCATTTTTTTCTTTCTTCACTCATCTGTGGAGTTGTCCTCCAGATTTACTCTGCATTCTCTGTTAAAATATTTTTTGGAAATATTATACTCTGGGAGAGCATTGGTAACTGCACGTCTTTCTACAAGTGTCTTTTATGGTGTAAACCAAAACATAGATGCCATGATTTTGTCTTTGAGAAGGGCATTTCTTGGCATCCTTGCTTAGAATTCACCCCTGAAAAGTTAACACTCATCTTTAAGGGGATACTTAATTTCAACAAGGTATGTAGTTTGACTCTAAAAGGGGAATCAAGCAGCTCAGAATGCTTAAATCTGCAGAGACCAACCCAAAGTCAAAGTCATTATAAGCTGTGGTTCAGCTAATTTACAAGGAGGATAATTGCAGAAAAATTATCATATAAATTTACTGGAAATAACCACTAAATTCTTTAACTTGCTGTGAGTATAGCCTAAGATACCTGCTTTAGTTATTTATTGCTATTGACAAACTGCTGCAAAACTTAAGGGCTTAAAACTAGGACAACATGTATTTTGCTCATGAGTCTCTAATTTGGAAGGGTTCATTTGGCATAATTAGATGATGTGGCTCAAAGGTGAGGGCCAGAATCATTTGAGGGCTTACTCATGCACACCTACAGTGGTTGGATACTGGCTAGAACATTTACATGTGGCCTGAGCATCTTCTTAGTGTGTTGGCTAGCTTCTAAGGGTGAGAGGAAGGAGAGGAAGGAGCTGCGGAGACCTATATTGTCTATTTATAGTTGACTTTTGGAAGTCACACAGTACTACTTCCAGGATACTTTATTGCTTGATAGAAAGGCCTGCTGAATTCAAGCTGGGGCGAAAATTGTCTCCACCTCTGGATGAGAGAGTAACAAGCTACTAGAAAGGCATGAGGGACTGGAAATATTGCTGTGGTTGTTCTTGGAAAATAGTTGGCTACATCATTTTACCTGATGATCTATATTCTCTTATTTCTGGCCTCAGATTGATTCAGTTTTGTGGGGCCAAAATGCTCAATAGTTAAATGTAGAAAATAGGAGACAGATTAAAATACTTTTCTATGATTAATGGAAAGCTCCTTCAGTTACATTTTCTTTGTAATTTTATCTTTTTCTGGAACTCTGGAACCCTTAGGGGGCAGGGTTAAAATGGCAAAACCCAGCATTTTATGTTATATTAGCTGTACTGAAAAATGGTGTGATGTATTGCAGTTGAATCATCAGAGTTCAAGTCATAGTTCTGCTACTTTCTAACTGTGTGACATAGGGACAGTTACTTAACCTCTCTGAATTTACTCATCTGCAAAGTCAAGGTGATGATCCCTTCCTTACAGATCTGCTTTGTAAAGCAGAGATACGTTTAAAGGGAACCTTTCGGTGAATGGGAGGTCCTGGGGTCTCAGATATTGTCATTAGGCAGGTTGATGAAAGCGCATGAGTTAAATGTTAAATTTATAATGATCCAGAATGATAAAGTTAAGAAACTTATTTAGGATATTTAGATACTTAGAAGTTAGACCAAATATAGGTGCATGTGACTGGAAGGATTTAGAATAGAGAAAAACCTAAGAAGGAATTCTGGAAGAATATGTTTCCATTTTGAAAGGTACATTATATCTTACCAGCTACCAATCAATTTTTTTTTTTCCTTTGTTTTCTTTATTTTTTGAGACAGGGTCTTGCCTAGGTTGGAGTGCAGTGGCATGATCATGGTGTACTACAGCCTCCCACCTCAGTCTTGCCATGTTGCCCAGGCTAGTCTTGAACTCCTGAACTCGAGCAGTCCTCACTCCATGGCCGACTAAAGTGTTGGGATTACAGCCATGAACCACTGTGTCTGGTCCCTAACACCTTTTTATGGAAATGAATGTTTCAAAGATTTATTAAAATAATGAACAATTAGTTAAGGTATTTTAATAAATGCCTTAATACCTTAGTTTTACATGTTTTGTATTTAGTGAAAAATGCTAATTTTCTTCTATTTTTATTTTTCTATAATAATTGTAGAAGTGACATACGTGTTATAGAAAAGAAATTGAGGAAACAAATCACCATGATTCCATTACTCAGGCAGACTGTTCATGTTTTGTCGTATTTCCTTTCAGGTTTTTAAAATATTACAGCTATCCACGGTCAATATCATAATGTATAGCTTAATAACTTTGCTTTTTTACTTAATTTCTCACGTCTTTAAATTTTATTTATCAAGTAGATGTATCATACCTTTTTAAGATTTTTATGTTTTTTTCTGCTAGACATAATGTTGTGATGAATATGTTTGTACATGAATATTTTTTGTCTTTATTTTGATTTTTTTCCATAGGAAGTATTTCTAGAACGATCATTACTAGATAAAAGTATGTGAATATATATATATTTTTTTATTATACTTTAAGTTCTAGGGTACATGTGCATAACATGCAGGTTTGTTACATATGTATACTTATGCCATGTTGGTGTGCTGCACCCATCAACTCGTCAGCACCCATCAATTCATCATTTATATCATGTATAACTCCCCAATGCAATCCCTCCCTCCTCCCCCCTCCCCATGATAGGCCCCAGTGTGTGATGTTCCCCTTCCCGAGTCCAAGTGATCTCATTGTTCAGTTCCCACCTATGAGTGAGAACACGCGTGTTTGGTTTTCTCTTCTTGTGATAGTTTGCTAAGAATGATGGTTTCCAGCTGCATCCATGTCCCTACAAAGGACGCAAACTCATCCTTTTTTATGGCTGCATAGTATTCCATGGTGTATATGTGCCACATTTTCTTAATCCAGTCTGTCACAGATGGACATTTGGGTTGATTCCAAGTCTTTGCTATTGTGAATAGTGCTGCAATAAACATACGTGTGCATGTGTCTTTGTAGTAGAATAATTTATAATACTTGGGGTATATACCCAGTAGTGGGATGGCTGGGTCATATGGTACATCTAGTTCTAGATCCTTAAGGAATTGCCATACTGTTTTCCATAATGGTTGAACTAGTTTACTATCCCACCAACAGTGTAAAAGTGTTCCTATTTCTCCACATCCTCTCCAACACCTGTTGTTTCCTGACTTCTTAATGATTGCCATTCTAACTGGTGTGAGATGGTATCTCATTGTGGTTTTGATTTGCATTTCTCTGATGGCGAGTGATGATGAGCATTTTTTCATGTGTCTGTTGGCTGTATGAATGTCTTCTTTTGAGAAATGTCTGTTCATATCCTTTCCCCACTTTTTGATGGGGTTGTTTGTTTTTTTCTTGTATATTTGTTTGAGTTCTTTGTAGATTCTGGATATTAGCCCTTTGTCAGATGAGTAGGTTGCAAAACTTTTCTCCCATTCTGTAGGTTGCCTGTTCACTCTGATGGTAGTTTTCTTTGCTGTGCAAAAGCTCTTTAGTTTAATGAGATCCCATTTGTCAATGTTGGCTTTTGCTGCCGTTGCTTTTGGTGTTTTAGACATGAAGTCCTTGCCCATGCCTATGTCCTGAATGGTACTACCTAGATTTTCTTCTAGGGTTTTTATGGTATTAGGTCTAACATTTAAGTCTCTAATCCATCTTGAATTAATCTTCGTATAAGGGGTAAGGAAAGGATCCAGTTTCAGCTTTCTACTTATGGCAAGCCAATTTTCCCAGCACCATTTATTGAATAGGGAATCCTTTCCCCATTTCTTGTTTCTCTCAGGTTTGTCAAAGATCAGATGGCTGTAGATGTGTGGTATTATTTCTGAGGACTGTGTTCTGTTCCATTGGTCTGTATCTCTGTTGTGGTACCAGTACCATGCTGTTTTGGTTACTGTAGCCTTGTAGTATAGTTTGAAGTCAGGTAGCATGACGCCTCCAGCTTTGTCCTTTTGACTTAGGATTGTCTTGGCAATGCGGGCTCTTTTTTGGTTCCATATGAACTTTAAAGCCGTTTTTTCCAATTCTGTGAAGAAAGTCATTGGTAGCTTGATGGGGATGGCATTGAATCTATAAATGACCTTGGGCAGTATGGCCATTTTCACGATATTGATTCTTCCTATCCATGAGCATGGTATGTTCTTCCATTTGTTTGTGTCCTCTTTGATTTCACTGAGCAGTGGTTTGTAGTTCTCCTTGAAGAAGTCCTTTACATCCCTTGTAAGCTGGATTCCTAGGTATTTGATTCTCTTTGAAGCAATTGTGAATGGAAGTTGATTCCTGATTTGGCTCTCTGCTTGTCTGTTACTGGTGTATAAGAATGCTTGTGATTTTTGCACATTAATTTTGTATCCTGAGACTTTGCTGAAGTTGCTTATCAGCTTAAGGAGATTTTGGGCTGAGACGATGGGGTTTTCTAAAGATACAATCATGTCATCTGCAAACAGGGACAATTTGACTTCTTCTTTTCCTAACTGGATACCCTTGATTTCTTTCTCTTGCCTGATTGCCCTAGCCAGAACTTCCAAAACTATGTTGAATAGGAGTGGTGAGAGAGGGCATCCCTGTCTTGTGCCAGTTTTCAAAGGGATTTTTCCAGTTTTTGCCCATTCAGTATGATATTAGCTGTGGGTTTGTCATAAATAGCTCTTATTATTTTGAGGTACGTTCCATCAATACCGAATTTATTGAGTGTTTTTAGCATAAAGGGCTGTTGAATTTTGTCAAAAGCCTTTTCTGCATCTGTTGAGATAATCATGTGGTTCTTGTCTTTGGTTCTGTTTATATGCTGGATTACGTTTATTGATTTGCGAATGTTGAACCAGCCTTGCATCCCAGGGATGAAGCCCACTTGATCATGGTGGATAAGCTTTTTGATGTGCTGCTGAATCCGGGTTGCCAGTATTTTATTGAGAATTTTTGCATCGATGTTCATCAGGGAAATTGGTCTAAAATTTTCTTTTTTTGTTGTGTCCCTGCCAGGCTTTGGTATCAGGATGATGTTGGCCTCATAAAATGAGTTAGGGAGGATTCCCTCTTTTTCTATTGATTGGAATAGTTTCAGAAGGAATGGTACCAGCTCCTCCTTGTACCTCTGGTAGAATTCAGCTGTGAATCCATCTGGTCCTGGACTTTTTTTGGTGGGTAGGCTATTAATTATTGCCTCAATTTCAGAGCCTGCTATTGGTCTATTCAGGAATTCAACTTCTTCCTGGTTTAGTCTTGGGAGAGTGTAAGTGTCCAGGAAATTATCCATTTCTTCTAGATTTTCTAGTTGATTTGCGTAGAGGCATTTATAGTATTCTCTGATGGTTGTTTGTATTTCTGTGGGGTCAGTGGTGATATCCCCTTTATCATTTTTTATTGCATCTATTTGATTCCTCTCTCTTTTCTTCTTTATTAGTCTTGCTAGCGGTCTGTCAATTTTGTTGATCGTTTCAAAAAACCAACTCCTGGATTCATTGATTTTTTGGAGGGTTTTTTGTGTCTCTATCTCCTTCAGTTCTGCTCTGATCTTAGTTATTTCTTGCCTTCTGCTAGCTTTTGAATGTGTTTGCTCTTGCCTCTCTAGTTCTTTTAATTGTGATGTTAGAGTGTCAATTTTAGATCTTTCCAGCTTTCTCTTGTGGGCATTTAGTGCTATAAATTTCCCTCTACACACTGCTTTAAATGTGTCCCAGAGATTCTGGTATGTTGTATCTTTGTTCTCATTGGTTTCAAAGAACATCTTTATTTCTGCTTTCATTTCGTTATGTACCCAGTAGTCATTCAGGAGCAGGTTGTTCAGTTTCCATGTAGTTGAGCGGTTTTGATTGAGTTTCTTAGTCCTGAGTTCTAGTTTGACTGCACTGTGGTCTGAGAGACAGTTTGTTATAATTTCTGTTCTTTTACATTTGCTAAAGAGTGCTTTACTTCCAATTCTGTGGTCAATTTTGGAATAAGTGCGATGTGGTGCTGAGAAGAATGTATATTCTGTTGATTTGGGGTGGAGAGTTCTATAGATGTTTATTAGGTCTGCTTGGTGCAGAGATGAGTTCAATTCCTGGATATCCTTGTTAACTTTCTGTCTCGTTAATCTGTCTAATGTTGACAGTGGAGTGTTGAAGTCTCCCCTTATTATTGTATGGGAGTCTAAGTCTCTTTGTAGGTCTCTAAGGACTTGCTTTATGAATCTGGGTGCTCCTGTATTGGGTGCATAGATATTTAGGATAGTTAGCTCTTCCTGTTGAATTGATCCCTTTACCATTATGTAATGGCCTTCTTTGTCTCTTTTGATCTTTGATGGTTTAAAGTCTGTTTTATCAGAGACTAGGATTGCAACTCCTGCTTTTTTTTGTTCTCCATTTGCTTGGTAGATCTTCCTCCATCCCTTTATTTTGAGCCTATGTATGTCTCTGCATGTGAGATGGGTCTCCTGAATACAGCAGATTGATGGGTCTTGACTCTTTATCCAGTTTGCCAGTCTGTGTCTTTTAATTGGAGCATTTAGTCCATTTACATTTAAGGTTAATATTGTTATGTGTGAACTTGATCCTGTCATTATGATATTAACTGATTATTTTGCTCGTTAGTTGATGCAGTTTCTTCCTAGCCTCGATGGTCTTTACATTTTGGCATGTTTTTGCAATGGCTGGTACCGGTTGTTCCTTTCTATGTTTAGGGCTTCCTTCAGGGTCTCTTGTAAGGCAGGCCTGGTGGTGACAAAATCTCTAAGCATTTGCTTATCTGTAAAGGATTTGATTTCTCCTTCACTGAGGAAACTTAGTTTGGCTGGATATGAAATTCTGGTTGAAAATTCTTTTCTTTAAGAACGTTGAATATTGGCCCCCACTCTCTTCTGGCTTGTAGAGTTTCTGCCGAGAGATCTGCTGTTAGTCTGATGGGCTTCCCTTTGTGGGTAACCCGACCTTTCTCTCTGGCTGCCCTTAAGATTTTTTCCTTCATTTCAACTTTGGTGAATCTGGCAATTTGTGTCTTGGAGTTGCTCTTCTGGAGTAGTATCTTTGTGGCGTTCTCTGTATTTCCTGAATTTGAATGTTGGCCTGCCCTACTAGGTTGGGGAAGTTCTCCTGGATGATATCCTGAAGAGTGTTTTCCAACTTGGTTCCATTTTCCCCCTCACTTTCAGGCACCCCAATCAGACGTAGATTTGGTCTTTTTACATAATCCCATACTTCTTGCAGGCTTTGTTCATTTCTTTTTCTTCTTTTTTCTTTTGGTTTCTCTTCTCGCTTCTTTTCATTCATTTGATCCTCAATCGCTGATACTCTTTCTTCCAGTTGATCGAGTGAGTTACTGAAGCTTGTGCATTTGTCACGTATTTCACGTGCCATGGTTTTCATCTCTGTCATTTTGTTTATGATCTTCTCTGCATTAATTAGTCTAGCTGTCAATTCTTCCACTCTTTTTTCAAGATTTTTAGTTTCTTTGCGCTGGGTACGTAATTCCTCCTTTAGCTCTGAGAAGTTTGATGGACTGAAGCCTTCTTCTCTCATCTCGTCAAAGTCATTCTCTGACCAGCTTTGATCCGTTGCTGGCGATGGGCTGCGCTCCTTTGCAGGGGGAGATGCGCTCTTATTTTTTGAATTTCCAGCTTTTCTGCCCTGCTTCTTCCCATCTTTGTGGTTTTATCTGTCCCTGGTCTTTGATGATGGTGACGTACTGATGGGGTTTTGGTATAGGTGTCCTTCCTGTTTGATAGTTTTCCGTCTGACAGTCAGAAGGACTGTCTGTTGGTCTATTGGAGATTGCTTGAGGTCCACTCCAGACCCTGTTTGCCTGGGTATCAGCAGCAGAGGTTGCCAAAGATAGAATATTGCTGAACAGCGAGTGTACCTGTCTGATTCTTCCTTTGGAAGTTTCCTCTCAGGGGTGACTCCACCCTGTGAGGTGTGGGGTGTCAGACTGCCCCTAGTGGGGGATGTCTCCCAGCTAGGCTACTCAGGGGTCAGGGAGCTACCTGAGCAGGCAGTCTGTCCGTTCTCAGATCTCAACCTCCGCGTTGGGAGATCCACGGCTCTCCCCAAAGCTGTCAGACAGAGTCGTTTGCGTCTGCACCGGCCCCCGCTGCTTCCCCTATTGGACTTCAGCTGTGCACTGTCCCCAGAGGTGGAGTCTACAGAGACAGGCAGGCTTCCTTGAGCTGCTGTGAGCTCCACCCAGTTCGAGCTTCCCAGCGGCTTTGTTTACCTACTTAAGCCTCAGCAATGGCGGGCGCCCCTCCCCCAGCCTCGCTGCTGCCTTGCGGATAGATCGCAGCAGACTGCTGTATTAGCAGTGAGGGAGGCTCCGTGGGCGTGGGACCCTCCCGGCCAGGTGTGGGATATATTCTTCTGGTGTGCCTGTTTCCTTAAAGTGCAGTATTGGGGTGGGAGTTACCCGATTTTCCAGGTTGTGTGTCTCAGTTCCCCTGGCTAGGAAAATGGATTTCCTTCCCCCTTGCGCTTCCAGGTGAGGCGATGCCTCGCCCTGCTTCAGCTCTCGCTGGTCAGGCTGCAGCAGCTGACCAGCACCGATTGTCCGGCACTCCGTAGTGAGATGACCCCAGTACCTCAGTTGAAAATGCAGAAATCACCGGTCTTCTGTGTCGCTCGCGCTGGGAGTTGGAGACTGGAGCTGTTCCTATTCGGCCATCTTGCTCCGCCCCGACTGCAGTATGTGAATATTTTAAGGTCTTTGATTAGTGTGTTATATTTCTTTCCACAAAGTATTACCATTTTATATCTCTACTAAAATTTGAATAGCAGTATGATTATTTGTTTTTGTAAACAAAGTCATCTAATTTGACAGTTAAAAGTATCCTTTATAAAATTTACATTTATGCTATCTTAGATTAAAATTTTCTTTCTCATATTTGGCATTCATTTCTTTCATTTTAATTCAATTAGATTTTCTATATGTTAGGGATATAATTTTTTCAATATAATTTCTTTAGGTTTGGAGAAATTTTATCACCCATATATTTTATTCCTTTATAAACAGTTTAAAATTTATTTTTTTCATTTTGTATGAAAGACATACTAGAGTCACACTAACCTGCACAGTACAGTTATTCTTTTCAATGGATGGTAGTTCTCATTTTTGTTAACTTAATTTTCATCATCTTTTAGTTATTTTTAGAGTGTGTTGTGCATTTAAAGTAGATATATATCCATTTAGTTTTTAATATTATGATTGTCAAACTTCAGGTAACCATATTTTGGTTTTTCTGAAGGGGCTGTTTCATAAATAGAATTTAAGAAATTCTTCTCAGTGGCAAAATTTTAATTTCAATTGGAGTATTTTACTAGGCCTTATTCAGGTTATATAAGAATTAAGATTTATTTATTTCCCTTTACAATTTTTTTCAAGTGTTTTAAATTCACAGACAAGTACAATACAATGTAACTCTCCTAGGTCTGTCAGATCTGAACCTTTTTTGCCATGTGTATAATAGGAAAAAACAACTGTTTTCTTCTATGTTCAAACTCAGCACAGAATACTTCACCTCTGGTCATCAAAATATGTATGGGGCTTTTCCCTCTCTGACTGGTTGTCTGACACCAACTGGTTGTCCTGCAATTTAACTTAGCTCTGACATCATCTGCCTGGAGATAGTGACAGATCCTGCAGGTTAAGGGCTTGATCCCACAAGATTGTCCCCCACTTCAGACACCAATTGCAAGTAGTAGGCTATCCTCAACTTCTGTCCAACTTAGCCACAAATTGGAGGTACCCACCAGCACCTTCTTGGGAGCAGCTCACAGAACTCAGCGAAATACTTTTACCAGTTTGTTCAGAAAGGGTATGATAAAGGATACAAATGAACAGCCAGATCAGCCAGATGAAGAGATATGTAGGATGAAGTCTGGAAGGGTCCTGAGCGCAGGAGCTTCTTTCCCTGTGGACTTGAGGTGTGCCACTCTAAGCACATAGATGTATTCACCAACTCAGAAGCTCTCTGAACCCCTTAGTTCAGGGATCTTTCTCAAGGCTTCATCAGGTAGACATGACTGATTAACTCATTATCTGTTCCCTTTCCCCTCTGCATAGGATGGGATTGGGGTGGAACTGAAGGTTCCACGCTTCTAATCATGGCTTGGTCTTTCTGTTGATCATCCAGGAGCCCACCAAGAGTTGCCTCATTAGAAAAAAAGATGCTTCTATCGCCCAGGAAATTCCAAGGGATTTAGGAGTTCTCTGTGAGGAACCAGGGACAGAAGCCAATACACGTTATTTCCTATTAATTCACACCATGTTTAGTTCAGTTTTTAACTTTTTATCTCTTAAATAGAGCTTTATAGATGGAAGTGAGGATCTCTGTGATGCTGATGCCTAATTACATTCTCCTTTCCTCAGTCTCAGAGGCAGCAAATAGGTGTTTGCATTGCCTGTGGTTGTTTTTATACATTTATTTAATATGCATGTATCAATAATAAAAACCCCATACAAATGATATCTGTACCTATCTCTCTGAAACTTATTCTTTTTTCACCAATATTATATTTTTAGACTTATTTAGGTTAAAATAAATGTTGCTCTAGTTTAGTGGTTTTCAGAATGTGGTCCCTGACCAGCAATCTCAGCATCACTTGGGAACTTATTAAAAATACAGCTTCTTAGGCCAGGACTGAAAAAATAAATTGTGCCACCTAGTACAAAATGAGAATGGTGGGCTCCATGTTTAGAAACTATTAATAATGTCAAGATGGTGACAGCAGAGCATTAAACCAGGTGCAGGGTCCTTCCGTGCTTGGTAGCTGTGAAGCTAGCCCTGTCTAGGCCTCACTCCTGACCTAGTGAATAGAAACTCAGAGTAAGGACCAGCAATCTGTGTTTTAACAAACCTTCCAGGTGATTCTTTTGAATGTTTAAGTTGTGTTAGTTTTCTACACTGCCGTAACAAAATACCACAGATGAGGTGGTTTAAAGAACAGAAATTACAAACCTGCAGATGTACCCCTGAACCTAAAATAAAAGTTAAGAAAAAAAAGAAAAAAAATACTTTCTGAGTTCTGGAGACTTAAATTCTAAGATCAACGTGTTGGCAGATTTGCTTTCTTCTGAGGTCTCTTTCCTGGCTATGCAAGTTGTTCACCTTGTTTATATGGTCCTCTCTGGTCTATATACAAGCATCCCAGATTCCTCTTATAAGGACATTTCCTCTTATAAGGACACTAGTCAAATTAGATTAGGACTAACCCACTCCAATATCCTCATTTTGACTTAATCACCTCTTTAACGACCCCGCCTCCAAATACAGTTATTCTGAGGTATTAGATGTTAGGGCTTCAACATATGAATTCTGGAGGGACACAGTTCAGCCCATAATACCACTACTATAGTTCAGTGAATTTTTAGGGCTTTATTATATTCAGTTGTATGATTATAGTGTATCTTTTGTGTAATTGCTGGACATTTAGGTTATTTTCCATTTTTTTCTGCTATAACAATGCTGCTGTGGAGAGTCTTGTATAAATATTTTGTGTATCTTGTGAATTTCTCTAGTTCTGATGATATATAATGGGATAGAATTATTAGATTGTAGCAAGTAGAATCTCTGAGCTTTAGCTGATATTGCCAAGTTGCTCAGCAATTTGGAAGTGAAGTGTAAGAGAATTCTTGTTTCACTATCTCCCAGGCAACATTGATATTGTTAGACTTTTAAAAAAATAGTCTGGTAGGCATGAATTTCATAGGGTTGTTTTAATATGCATTTTTCTGCTCATTGTTAACTGAGCATCTTTTTATGTGTTTATTGATCATTTAAAGTTTTCCTTCTCTGTGGATTACATGTTCATGTTTTTTTACCTGTTTCTTTTGGGTCATTTGTCCTTTTCTTATTGATTTGTAGACTTTTTCTCTCTAGCATCTGCATTTACACCATTATTGGTTATGTGTGGAAGAAATACATTTTTCCAGTTTGTAGAGTTATTTGCTTTGTTTATGAGGTCTTCTTTTCTATAGAAGTTCTGAATTTTAATGGCAAATTTATCAGTTTCTTTTTCTTTATGGTTCTTTTCCTGTTTTTATTTTTGATACGGTATCTTGGTGTAGACTTCAAGTGCCCTGATGTCAATCGAATTACAACAAACAAAAACAAAATCATGCACTGCCTTTTGTTTAATGGAAGGCTGCCTCTATGCTGTTGATTTTGCTAGTGTATAATTTTAAATGATGGTGTTTTGGCTTTAGGAGATGACTTTTTCTGTAACCCAGCACATGTGGTTTGGAACCATATTTTGAGTTGTTTAACAGCACAAGCTTCTATTTCTGTATATGGGTGGGTTTGTCATAATGATATTTAAATAAGTAAGTTTCATTGTCTGTTAGTAAATAAAAGAGAACAGTGACTCCATCTTTGGGTATGTGCTGTCTTGGGTTTTCTTGGCCTTTTGTAGCTTAGTATCATCATCTAGAAATACACTGAATACTTTTTATGCTGCTAACAGTAGTAGTGTTTATTTGGGAAATATTTGTTATTGTTATTTTACTAAAGAATTGGGCCATTTATTACCAAAAAGTAAGATTTTTCTACCAGTCTAGGGCAACATTTTCTGTTTATGCTGAGTTCCCACATACACTTAGTACATTTTTTCAAATTTTATTACCTTCCCCCAGCCCTACTCCCTTGCCACAACTTCTAACAAATGCATGTAATTGTGTCACTGATAGTTATAAATGTCTACTTGACTCATTGAGGGCCCATTGATTATTTGGATGTAGATTATGTATACTCCCTAGCCCCTGCTCTGGGAACATTTTGACTGTTTTCAGACTTGCTTATATCTCCATTACAAAGCCATGGTGTATACCAAGGAGGAGGTGAATACCATCTTCCTAATTGTCATGAGTTACTTTTTGGTGGCCGAATTTGGTGGACAAAGTTCAATAAGTTTTAGGATGATGATAATTGAAACTAGTGTGGTCCAGTGTTAGTATCAGAGCTTGTTAGATTTGCAAATTTCTCAAGCCCCAGCCCAAACCTGCTGAATCAGAATTCCTAAGGATGAGGCCAGAGAATCTGTTTTAAGAAGCTCTCCAGGTGGTCTAAGGCAGGTATGTGAAGGGCTGTTCCATAGCATTTCCTTGCTTTCATACAGTTCTCTAAAGACAGCATGATATGGAATTTCTAACAGTGTAGTAGTGTTGATAGAGCAAGTTATAGTACTTGCTTGTAGCTCTTTTTTTTTTTCTTGCTGTGAGGAGATGCAGTAGAGGGTGGGCAGGCTAGAAGAGTGTGAGGGAAGCAGGGCGGGTCTGATCCTTTCACTCTTCCTGGAAAACATTGGCCTTTATGTCTTTTCACTGTGTCTGCCTAGACTGCTGAAGTTATATAACCTTTTTGCTGTGCATCTGATGTCCCTAATTTCAAAGTAAAAATCACTGATTTATTGAATATTTATTTGCATAAAGTCCTTGTTTGGCCCTGTAGAAGATAAGAGGAAATATATATAAGGTGTGATCCTCACCCACATACTGGAGTATCATAAAGACTTGGGTTCAGATTGTGCCATGGAACTTGACTTGAGCGGTAATCTTTGGCAGAGTTCTTAATCTCCCTACATCTCATTTTCTTCTGTTGTAAAATGAAAGCAGCACCTACTGTGCATTTGTTACTGGGATGTTCAAGGGATTAAATGAAATAATGTATATGAAACACTTTAAACACAGGCACTCAGTAAATGGTAGTTGGGTGCTATTATCATTATAATCATCATCTAGTTATTTCTGTATTTGAACATCACACTTGACTCTACAGGGCATACTATATTAATGGTCTAGGTGACACTTTTCAGGAATTGCTTTCCTGGCTCTGTGATGATTCCATCACGGTGGATAATTTAATTAGCCCATGCATGCTGAGCACTGTGGCTGTGGTGCTCAGTAAAAGACATGTGGTATAGAAAGAACCCGGGCTTTGCAGTCAGACAGATCTTGATCAGTCATTACTCCAACAGTCACGAGGTGTGCATCTTGGGCAAGTTGCTTAGTTTCTCTTCCATTTCTCATCAGCTTCACAAAAAAAAAAAAAAAAAGAAAGGAAAACACTCACCGTGATGGGTTATTGTGGAGATTAAGTGAGACTACATGTAAAGCTCTTGGTCCATAGTAGGTGCATGGTAATTTTTGTAATAAATGTTGCTGTGTCCCCTTCCTTCCTTTCATACTACAGAATTTCAGTGTCTGTTATCCCTAATATATATTGAGTTTTCTTCCACTCTTTGCACTTAGAACTCATGAGGCTAAATCAAGAGGCTAAGTAACTTACTTGCAACAGAAATGTTAGAGCTAACTTAAGCAGAAGGGGATTTATTAAGGTGTGATGGTTTACTAGGTCTTTGAGGGAGCAAAAGGAAAAGACTATAGACTGAGCTTCTAGGTACAACTCCTGCTAGAACCACACTTTTCAGCTGTCTTACTAAGTGAGCTGTGCGCCATTTCTGGTCTCAGAACCCTAATGCTCTGCTCAAATTTAGAAGCTACCGAATGAAGAGCTTCAGTTTTTGCTGCTGGCCCTGGAAGAATCATTACCTCGCCTGCCATAATTGGTGGATCTGCCTGTGTTTGATGCTGACTTTCCATGTCTTCTTTCTCCCTTTGGCTTCCTAGGAGTGTTTCTCCTTGGGAATCCCAGGCATATGCAGATACTAGTTGCAAGGAGGTCTAGCAAAAGCACACTTTAGCTTTCTAGCCATTTTTATATTGTATGACATGCTAGAATGGGATTGGGCGGGTGTTGAGGACAAATCTTCTATATCTGCAACAACTTTCAAAAAGGAAAGGGCATGGGACATACTGATTTAGCACCTTTGCTCTCTTAAAAGAGATGATAGTTTCAAAAGGGGAAAGGGAAAATGTCAATCCAACAGTGTTGATAGGAGGGAAGTTCTCTAGTAAAGAAAAAAAATATTTTGTAGGTGAAGCCCAATTATTAAAACAGTGTAAGACTCTAAATAGATTCTGTTGTGTTTATGTAGCTTATAGTATATAAAGTTGATTTTTAAGAATGTCTTGTAACTCTTTTTTAGCTTCACAGTTTTGCATTAGGGTATGTGGATACAGCATTCCTGTCAGGCTGTCAGATTTGCTCATTTTTGCCCATCAGAAGAAAAGTATATATTCTTGTTGAATTGATATCTTAAAACCTAGATCCATGCAAAACTTTTGCAAATGTAAATAATTTATATTACTTTGAACACATTTATGGTGGTGGTAGAGTTGGGATGAAGGTAAAGTTTTCATGAAGTATAGTATCTGTTTTACGGTTCTGTAGACTAGTACTGTCTAATAGAAATATAATGCAAGCCATGTGTATAATTTTAATTTTTAATTTTTAACATAGCCACATTAAAAAAAGTAAAAATAAATATTTGAAATAAATTTTAATAATATGTTTAGTTTAACCCAGTATATCCAGAGTATCATTTAAACATGTGGTACTAGCCACATTTCATGTACTGTACATGTAGCTAGTGGGTACCTATTGTCTGCCTTACTTCATACTAGAACTTTTCTGATTTGAGAAATACTGAAAAAAGCATGGCTTTACATACCACTATAGACATAAATAAAATTTCTCCTCATGTGTGCATGTGTGTCTGTGTATGTGTGTGTGTGGAATAGGTATTTAATTTTTTAAATATGAGAGTCCCTGTTAGCAAGAGTTCTTAGGATTCATGGGAACTCTGTGAAATTATTTACAACTATGTATATCTATTCAGGCCTTCTTCAGAGGAGAAGATCTGTAGTTTTTATCAGAATCTCAGGTGGTCTTGTGCCCTGGTAAAGTAACAGCCAAGCAAATGCTAGTATAGATATGTGAATTGGAATAGGTTGTTGGACTGGTGAGGCCAGGATGGATTCCTTAAGCGTTAAGCTTCCCTGCAATCATGGGGCTGTTAAGACTGAGCAGTAGGCAGTGGGAATGGTGGTATTTGTGCTGTTTCATAGATGAGGGCAGATGGTTCTGGGAACTGACCTGAGGTGGTAACAGACCAGGGTCATAATTATATTTAGAAGGTCTGACATGTAAGAGGACACTTAGAGTCTAGTGGACAAAGTCAAAGTCTGAGTCTGATGGAATAGGTCAGATTTTGAAGTCTAAGTAGACAGACCAATGTCCCTGACAGGGAAGAGGGCTTAGGCAGAAATAGCATACTAACATTTAAGGCTTTTTTTTTTTTTTTTTTTTTGAGACCGAGTCTCACTCTGTTGCCCAGGCTGGAGTGCAGTGGCACAATCTTGGCTCACTGCAACCTCCACCTCCCGGGTTCAAGTGATTCGCCTGCCTCAGCCTCCCAAGTAGTTGGGATTACAGGCACCCGCCACCACGCCCAGCTAATTTTTTTGTATTTTTAGGAGGGATGGGGTTTCATCTTATTAGCCAGGATGGTCTGGATCTTCTGACCTCATGATCCACCTGCCTCGGCCTCCCACAGTGCTGGGATTACAGGCTAGAGCCACTGCGCCCGGCCATTCAAGACTTCGAAGGAAAGTTCCAAGGGTTGAATTTTCAGCTCTTCATCATGGTGAGTTTTCCCAAACATGTTGTGTGTAAAGGAAAAAAACAAAGTTTTTTTCTTACTCTCATACAGCACTCAACACTGTTAATACCACATTTTTCCATTAGACAGCAACTGGGTGTCCGATAATTGAATTCAATTCTGACCCCATCCACCTGGACATAGGGTCAGATTCTATAGCTAAGGGCTCAGTCCCGCAGTACTGCTCCCCACAACCCACCTTCAGATGCCAGTCGCAAGTCTCTGGTTGTGATCTGTGCTTCTGATTGACTGCGTGTAAGATATAAATCAGGGTTCCCATGACCTACTCCTCAGGTTTAATTTGCTAGGAGGGCTTATGGAACTCAGGGAAACACTTATGTTTCCTGGGTTATTATAAAGGATATCACAAAAAGTATGGACCAGCAGCTAGAGAGGAAAGAGATGCATAGGACAAGTCTGGTGGGGTGCAGAGCTTGCATGCCCTCTCTAGGCATACCATCTTCCCAGTATCTCCATGCGTTCAGCAACCTGGAAACTCCTCGAACTGAACCCCTTTGTAGTTTTTATGGAGGTTCATTATATAGTCATGATTGATTACATCATTGGTCATTGGTGATAAACTCAATCAACGTTCGGACCCCATCACCTCCCAAAAGGTCAGGGGATGGGGCTGAAAGTTCCAGCCCACTAATCACATGGTTTGTATCCTGGCAGCCCGCCCCCGTCTTGAGGGTATCCAGGAGCCTACTAAGAGTCACCTCATTAGAACAATACATGCTCCTATCACACAGGAAATTCCAAGAGATTTAGAAACTGTGTCAAGATTCTCCTATCACTCAGGAAATTACAAAAGTCTTAGGAACTCTGTCAGGAACTGAGGTCAAAGACCAAATAGAACAAGATTCTGCTAGTGCCCCTATTACTTAGGAAATCACAAGGGCTCTAGGAGCTCTATGCCAGGAACCATGGTTGGAGAACAAATATATATTTCTTTCTTTTTTTTTTGTTTTTTTGAGACGGAATCTTGCTCTGTCTGATCTTGGCTCACTGCAACCTCTGCTTCCCAGGTTCAGGCAGTTCTCCTGCCTCAGCCTCCCGAGTAGCTGGGACTACAGGTGGGTGCCATCACGCCCAGCTAATTTTTATGTTTTTAGTAGAGATGGGGTTTCACCATGTTGGCCAGGATGGTCTCGATCTCTTGACCTTGTGATTCACCCACCTCGGCCTCCCAAAGTGCTCTGGTTACAGGCGTGAGCCACCAAACTCGGCCGTATATTTCTTACTTTCACAATGTCACACTGGGCCATTGGCCCTAAGAAGAAAGTTATATGAAGTCTTGTGTTTGGAGAGGGTTGTGACCCTCAAATTCCTGCCCACTCCAGAATTCTATAATTTAAATTCAATAAATTCTCTTCCAATAAATGGTTACATCCAGTAATTTATGTCCTTGTCATATGTTTTACTTCGAGGCACAACTCTTATGTTTCAGCACTGGTGTGTGTTCTTGATCATGAATTTACTCCTTAGGAGACCAGTCCTTAGAGCACTCCTTCAAACCTTCTGAACTTGAGTTCTTTTCTCTCCCCTGCCTTGTGGTATTGATTGGGCATTTTGAGCCCTGGGATAATGGTCAGACCACCCTATGAAAGGTTAGTACTTGAACCAGCAGCTTTGTTTCCTGTTTTTTATTTGTTGCCGTCACAGTTTAGAGGAGACTAGAAATTGTCATACCCCTTTTGTACATATGCCAGCTTGTTAAAAGAAGTCTTGTTCCCTGAGGAATGATTGAGGTCATGCTGGAATAACATCTTAGGGAGGAGTCCCCTGGAGAAATTTTCCAGAAAAAAGTGAGAATGCATTTGTCTTGATCTAATTGAGCATTTCCTGTAATATCAGTATTTACAGACCTTTTTTTTTTTTAGCTTTTAATCATTTCATTTCAGCATTCATGTTTTATAAGAAAATATTTCATGTGGTAAATTTGAATATACATGAGATGAAAGTGTTGGAGTTTTCTGAAGTAGAAAGGTACATAAATACTGGATTATTTATCAGTTTAGTAGGTATGTACATTTCTGATTGTTGCTTCAGTGTTCCATTGTTTTCCCTTCCTTTTAGTATTTTAAAATAATTATTACTAGGAATTCTTGCTGTCATTATTTTCTACCAATCAGATCTTTGAATTGATCATATTAACAATATAAAAAATTGTGTGGCTTTCTGTTTCTCAAATTTCATGCAATTCAGATGTCAGAACCTTCTATGTCTTTATAGCTAAAATGGGAATTTTAAAGGTTAAAGAATCAAATAATGAAATTGTGATTTTAATGCAAGTTTTTAATGCCCCAAAGTATATCTGTGCCTGTGTATGCACAGACACACGTGCACGCATGCACACATACACACACGCATGCACACACACACACATACATAATGTAGGTTTCCATTTGCCTCAGTATTAAAATTAGCATTTGTAACAGTTCTGGTAGTATAGTTTGCCTTGTGAAGAACCCAGAGGCCTGATAGTGTGTCAGTAAAACTGTCTCATAGGTATGATTCAAACAGTTTTATTAGCAACATATGGGGTATGAAGGAGCCACAGAGGGGAGTGTGGAGTGTGAGGGTGCTGGTCTGTCTTTTTTGGCATGTAATTAGATCAGTCCTCATGCATAATGTTATTTGTTGCTGCTTAGGGAATATGGAAAAATAACATCTAATGAAGTGAAACAAAAATCAGAATAAATTATAATTGCCGAGTTTATAGGGAATTGTTTGGATAAAAGATGTATTTTTTCAAACCTAAATTTTGTTTGGTATTTTAAACATTCAATCAGTATTTTAAATTAAAACCCACATTTTCAGTGATTTTAATTTTTGGATTAACTTTATACAATAGATGCATAACTGAGTTTCATAGATGGGAAGAAATTTGTTTTTTTTTCCCCTATTGTGACAATATATGGTTCTATTTAGTTTCACTAAATATTAATTTTTCTTTGGAGTTATTTGTAGCATTTAAATGATTACAGTATGCTGATTGATAGATGCTACACAGAGAACAATATCAGACACAGCTTGTGGGCTTATGGAGTTTCATTCTATAAAAGCAATCACATATAGAGAATGTTTAAATAGTCAGTGGTAGAAATGATACACATATATGTCAGCAAAGTGGTTACCTTTGGGAAAGAAGGAGGGGCATGGGATCAGGGAGGGGTATGTAGGAGCTTCATTTGTAAGTTTTTTAGACTTCTCTTTCAACTAAGATTATTGATTGTCAGAGACTTTAAACAAGAGATTCAGGTTGAGGCAAAGTTAGTAGAATAGTTTGTTTCATTTTCCTTCCCTATAGATATTACCTGACTTGCTCAGTATAGTTTTTTAAAGGGAGGGGGGTAAACTTGTAGAGATTGAGGGAAAAGCCATAGTGGTGGGGGAGCAGGGAGCATTCTGGAAAGAGCCCTGTAGAAAAAAGTACTGAAATGGTTTTTAAACTTCTTCGCAGTTTTGCTCACTACCTTCAGCGTTAGGTTACTGTAATCATTTATATTATTGTCTACTCTGAATTTTACTGGTGATTTATCAGTCTTTATGTAGGAAAGTTACTGAGAAGTAAAATTTCTTTACTCTAGATTTACATTTGGCTTTAAGACTGTACTCTGAGACCCAGTCCTCTGAAATGGATAATTCTTAAACTAATTCTCAAATGGCTAGTCTGGTTCCTTCTGTATGCTGATGAAAGAATATCAGAAGCCGAGCTGTTCAATATTTAGATTTTAGTGATTAAGAAAGCAGCTTGGATTATATGTTTATTTCTAGAGTGTGAGCAAATAGGGCCACACTTCAAGTGCTTTTCAAATGCTTGTGACTACTGTCATGTTTTATGATATGATGATTTTATCTAACAGCTATTTCCATGGAGTTACTTTATTTGAGGAATAGACCAAACTTCTGCTTAAAAATATAAAGAAATCTTTACACTTACCCTTCCTGTGAAAATTTGCTTGAAAGACCAAAAAGAGAAGTACATTTATGTAGTTTTGTTTTACTGGGGGAAAAAACTAATAAGAATTAGTTGTGTAATCGGTGGGAGTGATTTTAGACATAAGAGAAAATATTAAGAACTTGTAATCTTTAATTAGAGAAAGTGAACTCTGCTCAAGGAAATGTAAGTAAATAGTAGTAATCTTAAATTTATTATTTAAACTTATCTTTCCTACCAGATCTTTTAAGAGTAGCTAAGAGATATCTTTTATCCAATTTGCATTTAACCGTTACTATCTTTTCTTGGAAGATCACCTTCTTTTTATTTTTTAATTTTTTTTGTTTTACTTTAAGTTCTGGGATACATGGGCAGAATGTGCAGGTTTGTTACAAAGGTATACATGTGCAGTGGTGGTTTGCTGTCCCATATCAACCCATCATCTAGGTTTTAAGCCCCACATGCGTTAGGTATTTGTACTCATGCTCTCCCTACCCTTGCCCCCGACCCCCAGCAGGCCCTAGTATGTGATATTCCCCTCCCTGTGGTCCATGTGTTCTCGCTGTTCAACTCCCACTTATGAGTGAGAACATGTGGTGTTTGGTTTTCTGTTCCTGTGTTAGTTTGCTGAGCATGGTAGTTTCCAGATTCATCCATGTCCCTGCAAAGGACATTTACTCATTCTTTTTTATGGCTGCAGAGTATTCCGTGGTTTATATGCACCATGTTTTCTTTATCCAGTCTATCATTGATGGGCATTTGGGTTGGTTCCAAGTCTTTGCTGCAATTATTGTAAATTACACTGCAATAAACATACATGTGTGTGTATCTTTCTAGTAGAATGATTTATAATCCTTTGGGTATATGCCCAGTAATGAGATTGCTGGGTCAGGTGGTATTTCTGGTTCTAGATCCTTGAGGAATTGCCACACTGTCTTCCACAATGGTTGAACTAATTTACACTCCCACCAACAGTGTAAAAGCATTCCTATTTCTGGGAGACCACTTTCTAAACAATGTAGAAATCCTAACTGACTGGATAATCAGCATTTTACTGTATGACATTCACAACTAAGTATGTCCATTAGCGTTCAGAGAATAATTGAAATAATAAAATGTGGTATTATAATATTAAAAAATCTGTTAAGCATATAGTATATAGATTAATTAAAATAACCCATCTAAACTATAAAATAATGATTAATAGTTACTGCCTTGTATTTGTGACACTCTGTGTATTAAAATTATAATGCTTCACAAATGTAGTTATATTTCTTATATACGCTGTTTTATTTTGTGATTATAACAGTTTTGGAAGTAGGTGGAGTAGGTGAGTTTTTTTTTTTTTTTACTAAATGCGGAAGTTGGATAGCATAGCAATTAACTGGTTTTTCCGTGTGGACTGGACTAAAACCAGAGTTCCTAACTTCTAGTTTAGTGTTCTTTCCTTCTGGACCTTAGTCAGAATCAGGGAAATTTGGATTTTTCTGGCCTGTTGTATATTTTTCTTAGGTCGTTTTATTTTGGCATGTTTCATTAGAACCCCTTCCATATCTTGGAAAGCAAAAAGAGCCAACTATATGTAATCAGTTATTTATAATTAGTACTTTTGACCATAGATTTTTGGGGTGAGAAGGATAAAACTTGACCCAAATGGTATTTTTGGATTATGTCTGTATTTATATATTATTAGTTTGGTGTAACATTTTACTATGCAAAAAATAAAAAAGTTTAAAAATTAACTTGATATCATTCACGGTTGTGAAATTAGGACGAAAGTTTTGGCAGTTGGGGTACAAGCAGAATCTGTTTTTCTCTTTCTCTTTTCTTTTGAAAAACTGCATCAAGCAACATCCTAGGACCCTTAAGATTCTAGGGGGAGATTTACTCAGCTTCTCCCGTTATGGTTTTTAGAATTATTATTATTTAAAAATGATCTTTTGGGATTATATTTCACTTTTAAATGAATTAAAAGTAACTGTGAGTGCTTATTTAAATCAAATATCGGTTAGTGTATATTATGAATGGAAACTCAAAAAGACATTTGTAATATCTTATGTAGATTTATATAGGCTTTAAGGCATGGAAACTTGGGGGCTTGGTG
The DNA here is from genome assembly GCF_009764315.1 of Trachypithecus francoisi. Taxonomy (NCBI): domain Eukaryota; kingdom Metazoa; phylum Chordata; class Mammalia; order Primates; family Cercopithecidae; genus Trachypithecus; species Trachypithecus francoisi. Next base: position 98,968,826 of record NW_022681458.1, read on the forward strand.
CAGTGGCTCCTGCCTGTAATCCCAGCACTTTGGGAGGCTGAGGCGGGCGGATCACCTGAGGTCAGGAGATCAGGACCAGTCTGGCCAACATGGGGAAAGCCTGTCTCTACAAAAATACAAAAATTAGCTGGACATGATGGCGGGTGCCTGTAATCCCAGCTACTCGGGAGGCTGGGGCAGAAGAATCACTTGAACCTGGGAGGTGGAGGTTGTAGTGAGCCAAGATCGTGGCATTGCACTCCAGTCTGGGCGACAGAGCAAGAGTCAAAAAAAACAAAAAACAAAAGAAATGGAAATTTGGGGCCATTAGAAAAGAATGTTTACTTAATAATTATAACATGGTAATATTATTTAACTACTCTTTTTAGTAATATATAATTTATTAATTCCCACAAAGGTTACCTTGACTTGTCTATATTTTTTGGTCAGTTTAGGCTGTTATATAACAAATACATCCTCAACTGGGTGGTTTAAACAACAGATATTTATTTCTTACAGTTCTGGAGACTGGGAAATCCAAGATCAAAGTGCTAGCACATCCTTTGTCTGGTGAGGGCTTGCTTCCTGGTTAGCAGATGGCCACCTTCTCATTGCATTGCCACATAGCAGAGAGCAGAGAGGAAAGAAATTCTTTGGCATCTTTTATAAGGGCACTAGCCCCATTCATGAGGACTCCTCCCTCAAATCCTAAATACTCCTGCCTTAGTCTATTGTGCATTGCTATAAAGGAATACCTGGGTCTGGGTAGTTTAGAAAGAAATGAGGTTTATTTGGCTCCCAGTTCTGCAGGCTGTACAAGAAACATGGCACCAGCATCTGTTTCTGGTGAGGGCTTCAGGGAACTACCACTTACGGCAGAAGAAAGGGAGCAGGCGTCAGAGGGAGGAAGAAAGAAGGGAGGAAACCATTAGGCTATTTGTAACAATCAGTTCTTGTGGGGAGTTTATAGAACGAGAACTCACTCATTACCATGAGAATGGCCCCCAAGTCATTCATGAGGGATCTGATTTCCTGATCCAAACTCGTCCCATCAGGCCCCACCTCCAACACCTCCAGTGCCTCCAATATTGGGAATCAAATTTCAACATGATATTTAGAGGGAACAAATATTCAAACTGTATCACCTCCCATTGGCCCCACCTTCAAATATCATCACACTAGGGATAAGGGTTTAACATATGAATTTTGAGAGACACAGTCAGTCCATAGCACTACAGTTGTTAGTAAGTGTAATGTATTGAAATACCTTATTTAGAGCATGTGAATGAATTGTAATCAGATATTTAGATCACTATTAGGGCTAACTCACCTCTCTCTTTTTTTGTCTTTCGGTTGCAGGAAAATTTTCATCTATTTTACTACTTATATATAACTTTCGGGAGATTTTGAAAAACCATAGTTCTGTTTCTCCTGTGGAAGTGTTAAAAATCCTAAGAAGCTTTCTTGAGATAAAGTTTGTCCCCTTTCAATTATTAAATGTGCTTTTCTCTTATCTGTGAATTTCACCTTCAGTTTACTGGCAACTGCTTTTTCGTGTTAGGATCATAGAATTATGATTAACTCCTTGCAATCTGGCTTTTGTCCCACCTCTGTACTGGAACTGTACTCGTGAAGGTCACTGGTGAGCACATCTAGCCGAATGTAGGGGGTTATTTTTTGCAGTTCTCAATCTCCTTGACATGCTAATGTCACATGACCTTGGCTTTTCAGCTACACGAGCACTTTCCTTTGAAGTCTCTGCTGCCCACTCTTCTTCTGGTAATACCTGTCTCTGAGGTGTTAGGGTGGGTTTGTACTTTGCCTTTGCTAGGCGTTTACTTATTCCATTTTGAATCTTATAATAACTTTAGTTCTTCTTGTTTAGCATTTGTGTCATAGATAAATCATAATTCTCTCACCCTGGTAGATTCTCAGAGTTCCATTTCCCGTCATTGCCTATCACCTAAACTCTAGTCCTGCACTTTCATCTTAGAATAGATCCCAAATCATCTCCTTCAGAGTATTTTTTCCCTCTAAATTTCTGTGTTTCTTTTAAAGAAGCATTCTTTTAATACCTTGACATTTTTAGTGTGGTGTCTCTTATGCCATGTCCTTACTTTCCAATACCTCTAATGTCCTTGAATCTTTCCTGAAAATGTTTTCTAAAATTGCCCAGTGTTCTTCATTTCTTTCTTTTCCCTAAAGTACCTTATAGTTTGTGAAACACTTTCAAATGTATTTTTTTCTTGATTTAAAATAACCCGTACAACAAATTTGTGAAATAAGAAGGTCAGAGTTTGTTAACTCAGTCTGCAGATGGGGAAATACGTACTGAAAGTAGTAGTGACTTGCCTGACGTATCATTGCTGATTAAGGGTAAAGCCATTACTAAGGCCAAGGTAAAGTGAATTTAAGATTATACCTGTGCCCAAAGCAAGTGACTATCGCAATTTCCTCTTAAGATACCTTTCAACTTCCAGTCCTCCTTTAATTCACTTTACTTACATTGCTAGATTAATGTTTGTAAAACCAATCACAGTGGCAGCTACTATCAATTGGTACAATGTCTCAGTCACTGATCTAAATACCATCTAATCTTCAAAACTACCATGCAAAGTAGATATTGTTATATCTATAGGTAAGGAAAATTTTATGTATAAGGAATTTGAGGCTTACAGAAGTTAAGTGTGATGGGGCTGTGGGGTAGTGATTTCAGCCCTGGCTCCCAAGCTCTGATTCTTTTTTACAACCACTTTTTGTTTGCCATTTTTCAAATTCTGGATGTTACCCCTCTTTCTAAGAACTTACTTTGGCTTCCTTTTGCTAGTTAATTATACCCGTTTATTAACCTTTTAGTGTCTTCAATTATTTGGTCATAAATTTCCTTTCCATCATTTTCTCCAGTAACCCTCCACAGTGAACTCTGCTCTTGACCTTGTTCTCTTCTCACAATGACCTCATCTAGTCCTACTTTCTCATCTTCTTAGCTGGTTATTTTCTCCCTTTATAGAATTACTTCACCTCAAATTCTTTACGTATTCCAGCTCTTTAACTTCTACTTCTCAACTCTTAGTGAACACTTAGAGCATACAGGGGGCCATGATAGGAGCTGTGAATATAGATGAATATGTGGGCCTCGTTGGGGAGGTGAGCAGTTGATGGAACGAGTCAAACTGGATTCTCCACTCTGATTTGAGAGTACTGGCAGAAGGTGGTGTGCCTAGGTTGCTAGGGATGTGATTAATTTTACCTGAGTAATTGGGGAAGATGTGACGTAAGAATGGACATTTGAGCTGTAGCCTTAAAGGAAGAGGAGGAGGTCTACAGTTAGAGAAGGGGTGGGAGGAGGGCATTTTTTTTTTTTTGAGACGGAGTCTCGCCCTGTCGCCAGGCTGGAGTGCTGTGTGGTGCGATCTCGGTTCACTGCAGCCTCCACCTCCCATGTTCAAGCGATTCTCCTGCCCAGCCTCCCGAGTAGCTGGGATTACAGGCGCGTGCTACCACCCCTGGCTATTTTTTTTGTGTTTTTAGTAGAGGTGGGGTTTCACCGTATTAGCGAGGATGGTCTTGATATCCTGACTCGTGATCTGCCCGCCTCAGCCTCCCAAAGTTCTGGGATTACAGGCGTGAGCCACCGCACCTGGCCGAGGGCGTTCTTGAAAAAGGAAATGTTGTGTGAATACAGGAATGAACTTACAGATATGTATGCCGTATTTTGTAGTGTGAATGTTAAAGGCATTTGTTGCAAGGCCATGCAAAGTGGTGTATTGCTGCTGATAGGCCTCAAGTGACTGACCTTCCCTTGGCTGAATCATCCCAGTTCAAGTCTGGTGTTTGACCTTATACTTTCAGACACCTGATTGGCTGAGCCCATTGGGAGTGGGTCTGTCTCAGGAGTGGGCTTACATTAACCAAGATCTTGGAAACTGATATATGGATATCTATATATTTATATATATAGTTTGTTGGTGTGTCAGTTTATTAATTTCCAATGAGAAATACAACTGTCAAGTAGATTGGATTGCTTAACTTGACAAATCATTACACTTCCTCCCTGTCTTCCTGTAGACAGGATTCTTGGGAAGCCAGGTTATTAATATGGAGGTCAATTGATTGAGAAATACAGCTGTCAAGTTTACTCAGCGTTTCTGACCATTGTGCTCCTTCTCTCCTGGCAAGATACATGGGAAGTCACATTACTGGAAGACCACAAGTTGAGCATGGAAAGAGAACCAGGAAGGATATTTGTTTGAAGAAGTATCTCTCGCCTCAGTTAGCTTGAGGCAATCTTACCCACTATAGGAATATCTTTGCCAAGGAAGCTATGTTATTGGAGTTAAGTGAGCCACCACTTTCCCTCTCATGGTAGCTTAGCTTGACTTTGTCAGCATTTGCCTAGGTCACTTCTTAGATTTCTTTCCTGATCAGCCTCACCTGTATTTCCCATACCTTCTGGATGGGTGCATTCTCCCTTTAGATATGTTTAAATATTCTGTCAAGTTACAGGGAAGTCGCAAGAACTAAGGAAGCAGGGGAATTTTCATATCTCTGTTTTGATCCATTTGGTTTTAAGTCACATTTGCTTATTTTCAGTTATTTGGGACCAAAATCAGGGTATGATAAATAGCCCCCTGAAAATGTGAGATTTGGTGGTGGTGGGATGTGGGAAATAAGGCTAGAAAGGAAAGTTGGGACCACATTGTGAAGGATCTTGGTTGGGTGCCATACTAAAAATTTCAAAGTATTCTCAATTAATTCTCCTCCTCACCTCTCTAATTAGTTTTTTCCTCACAATAAGATTGACTTTTCAGCTTTTAAATTTTTGTTATCTGTATCCTACTATAGAATATATGATATTGGCTCTCAGTAGACCCTTAAGAGATCATATAATTTATCCCCTTTGTGTTTTGACAAATACATATTAGGTGTTATTATCTGCATTTTAAACATTAGGTACAGGAGGCTTGCAAACTTACGTTCTGCTTCTCTTCTTCGTTCAGGCTATTTCTACAGCTTCTTTTATCCCTCATTGTTTTAGGGAAGGTATTTTTATTTTATTATATAGTGTATCTTTTTATATTATTATATAATATTTCTATCATAGAGCTTATGTTATATACATGAATAGCTCCCATTAATGAATTGTAATGTATCTGTCTCTTTTCTGTGTAGGTAGCTTGCCAGTTCTTTATATTTAGGTGGACCTCATACTCATTCTTTTTGTCTTTTATAATGCCTAGCCCAGTTGAATTTCAAGCAATACTTAGACAATAGATTACAATTTTAAAGCCAGAAAGTATCTTGGTCTAGTGCAGTATTCTGATTTTCTTTTTGGAGACAAAGTCTCGTTCTGTCACCCAGGCAGGAGTGCAATGGCATGATCTTGGCTCACTGCAACCTCTTCCTCCTGGGTTCAAACAATTCTCCTGCCTCAGCCTCCCAGGTAGCTAGGATTACAGGCGTCTGCCATCAGATGCCTAGCTAATTTTTATATTTTTAGTAGAGACAGGGTTTCACCATGTTAGCCAGGCTGGTCTTGAACTGACCTCAGGTGATCCTCCCACATGAGGAAGCCAAGGTCCAGGGCAACTGTAATTTGCTGTAGAGCACATGATTGGTAGAGCCATGACCAGGATCCAAATATAGTGACACTGTGTCCAGACATCTTTGCACAAAGTACACTTTGCACTTTTTCTTTATTCACCTGAACGATGTTTTCCGTAGGTGTAAAAGAGACCATCAGAGGTCACCCATATCAATGTACAGTATCCAAAACCACTGTATTAAAACTTAAATTGGCAACCTTTCTTATTGGTCCTGGGAACAGTGTAGTTTTAAATGTCTTGGATCTTATTGTTAGGTAAAAATTTGAGTGAAAAAAAAAAAAAAAGAATGAAAGGGGGACATAGGGAAGGGAGCACATATCCTGAAAACTTGCTGTGTACCTGCCAAACAGTACGTGCTTTAAGTGTGTCAACTCGACTGTGGAGATGTGGGTTGTGAGCCATGGTCTACAGACCTATTCTTCCCTCCTCTCCCCTCCTCTCCCCTCTGCCTTCTCCCTTCCTCCTCCCCCTCCCCTCCCTTTTCCTCTGGAAAACATTTTTCAGGTGAATAAAGAAGAAGTGCAATGTCATTCTTCCCTCTCCTCCCCTCCTCTCCTCTCTCCCCTCCCTTCCCATCTCCCCCTCCCCTCTCCCACCTCCCATCTCACCTTTTGTCCTATCTCCCCTCCCATTCCATCTGCCCTGCTCTCCCTCTCCCTCCTCTCCCTGTCCCCTTCCCTCCCCTCCCATCTCCTCTCTGCCCTTTCTTTCTTTTTTTTTTTTGAGACAGGGTCTTGCTCTGTCTCAGGCTGGAGTGTGGTGGCATGATTGTAGCTCACTGCAGCCTCGAACTCCTGGGCTCAAGCTATCCTCCTGCCTCAGCCTCTTGAGTAGCTGAGGCTAGAGGTGTGACCCACAACCCCAGCTTATTTTGTAATTTTTAATTTTTTAGAGATAGTGTTTTGCTATGTTGCCCAGGCTGGTTTGTAACTCTGAATTATACTTCATTGTTACAGCCCTTAGCCAAAGCCCTTAAGAATAGCATCTTGGATAGCAGGTACTACACTGGACTTCCTAATGAGGAGCAGTCCAGCAGCCATCTTCCATTGTCTGTGGTAATGGTGGTAAATGTTGGTACTGGAGCTGGGTGGCAGTGCCTGACTCACTAAATAACCTTCCATTTTCTAACCATGGTGCATGGCTCATGTTTTTGACCTTTTATGTATATATCATTGTTGCCATTTCCGTTCTGTGGGAGAAGAGCCCACATGTTTCTTCTGTCTACAATCTTACTTTCCATTTTGTTAATGCTCCTCTTTTCTTCTCTTTCTGCCTGCACCCTTTTTACTCTGGGTGTGGAGAGAAAATTGGATATGCTTGTATCAAAGTTACTTAAATGGATCAGCTTTAACTTCCCCTCTGAATTCTTCTATGTTGATATGGAGGGCAAAAAAAAAAAAAAAAGAAGGTGCTGCATAATCGCATTGCCTTCCAGCAAAACAATTTTCAAAAATGACAAGATATATGCAATTCATAACTTATATAAAGTTTATCATTCATATTTATAAAATCTGTGTTTTGGTGCTAAATGCACTTCAAGTTTCAAAGAATAGTTTTAAAATACCTTGGAATCATCTCCCTGAGAGCTTTCAACACTGTATAAATAGTATACTTTTTAGCATTTCCTGTTGCATACCTGCAGTTTGCATCATCTTTGAGAATGTTTACCACTTTTTTGCAGGGCATATGTGGAGACTCAGCTAACAAATGTCATTATGTATGTGGGTTTCAAAAAGCAACTGGAGGAAATTATATTTAACCTTTTTGAAGAGTTGTTATCTGGGCTTTCCCCCATTTCAGAGCAAGACCAGGTGTAAATCAAGGACATGCATTGATACACATATTTTTGAAAATACAATCTTTTTAGGTTTTGCTAGTTACTGTGTTTGCTTAAATATCCTCCCCCCTCCCTGAAATTTAGATTGTTTCTGGTAAATAGTTTAATCTGGTAGTTCCCATCACTTTGTTCATTCAGTTAATTCTTAAGGATTGTTTCTTAAAAAGAGCAACACAATTATGATTAAATGTGTTCTTAGGAAAAAATATGCTAAGAAGGCATTAGACTTCCCCCTTATGCCAAAAAGCTTATTAGACTGGTAGGCTGTACAGAGGGAGGTAACTCAGGAGAATAGCATGAGGTAGAAGATACTGAAAAACAATAAGGCAGAGTGAGAGAAAACAATTTTTTCTAGAATGGGAAGTCTGGTTCCTTTTTCCCAATAGAAAAGCTCAAACCCTATGCCACTACGTTGAGATGCCATTTTTATTTATTTAGATTTTGCTTTAGTTTAAAGGTGGGAATAAGATGACCTCCTTTTTTTTTTTTTTTTTTTTAATCTTATATCTGCTATATTACAAAAAAATTTATAGCGTTCACTAAGTGTGAATTAATGTTCAAATTCTGTTAGGTGTATTTATGTTGTATTTATTCTTCCAGGTTTTATATTTTGTTAGAACAATGCCTTTCATTTAGAACATAACATGTTTCATGTATGGTTTATAATTATCTAGTATAAGCATTCTCTTATTAAGTGCCTGATGGCACTCACTTAAGTTTAATACAGTTTAATGTCTATTTTACTTCTATATAGAGGACATTAGTTACTGATTGAATAAATGAGTGAATGAATGAATAAGTACAGGAATATGTGGGGGCATGTTTGATTTGCTGTTCTGAGTCAGATTTATGATTTAAATGATGTTGCCTTACCAAGCTCTTAAAATAAAGATTTGCATTAAATGATTATGTACTCACTATAAAAATTATAAGCATTAAGGATAAAAAATTAAACAAATTCTACTACACATAAATAATCATTATAACTTAGAACTTCACTTTAGATGTTTTCCCTCTCCTGCATACCCACACCCACAAATACCCACACATATACGTACATTTATAGAGGGGAAGGTGAAGCAGGAGTATCCTACGTACTATTTTTGTTTAAATAAAAATGATATTATTTCATTTGAACAGAAATTAAAAATGAATTACAGTAATTAAGTGATTTTTTTTTTTACAATAAGGAATTCACAATAAGTGTTCTCACTAAAGTTGAAAAAAAAATTATGACAAATGTTAAGAGACTAGGATCATTTCATTTTAAAAGTTAACTACATTATTTCATCAGTTTCTTGCTATGAAAAGTTAAAAATTAGCAGACTTTCTTTCTTCCACCTCCAAATTTTTATTAGTTATATTAAATTTGTACCTTGTCAAGCTGTGCAACATTTGCATTCTATTTTATAGTTAATTTTCACAGTTATTTAGTTTTAGTTTTATATTTAAAAGCAGTCAGTGCTTACTACCTACTCTTTTATAATGGAAAATTGTCCTAAAATCCTGAGAGGTGTGGTAACTGAGAAAATTCCATTCTGGGGAACCAATAACCCCAAATAAATACCACTTTATTTTTATTTTTTAAAGAATAAATTTCTTTTCTTAGACCTTGAATTTCTGTAGAGTAAAATAAATTGGCCTGTCCAACTTGATTATAAAATAACAAGTTTTCATTTTAGATTAGGTATAATCCTTCAGATGTAAGAGTTATATTTTCTTTTAGTTGTATATTTTTTAAAAGATTGGTGGATTATTTGTTCCTGAATAGCAAAACCCCAGAATGCTTCGTCACTCTCAGAAAGAGTCATTACTATTAGGTTGGTGCAAAAGTCATTGCAGTTTTTGCCATGGAAATAATAAATCCAGTTGGCTTCATAAAAGCAGAGATCCTGCTGGGCAGGGTGGTTCATGCCTGTAACCCCAGCACTTTGAGAGGCTGAGGTGGGTAGATCACTTGAGGTCAGGAGTTTGAGATCAGCCTGGCTAACATGATGAAACCCTGTCTCTACTAAAAATACAAAAATCAGCAAGGTGTGGTGATGTGTGTCTGTAATCCCAGCTACTCAGGAGGCTGAGGTGAGAGGATTACTTGAACCCAGGAGGTGGAGGCTGCAGTGAGCTGAGATTGTGCCACTGCACTCCAGCCTGGGCAACAGAGTGAGACTCTCTCTCAAAACAAAAAACAAAAAAGCAAGAGGTCCAGTTGCCATTTCACAGGACTTTCTGAGGCTATTGGAAATGCACTTTTGGTGTACCTGCTGACATCCACTGACTGTCCTCCTATCTCTGGATGATCAGAAAAGGAAGAACTTGTTTCTCTGGGGTACCTGTGGCTGTAGGAACAATTCTCCCCAGCTTATTCTGTTAGAATTTAGTATACCTTTTTATTCTTTTCTTTTTACTTGATAATGGGAGTTAGCATTAAAGCAGCCTTATTTATTATTCATACCCTGTCAATATGACTACTTTCTGTAAAAAAAACCCATTCATTCCAAGGACAAATCAGCTATTCTGTGTCCATCCTGCAAAAATAAATAGTCTTTATACTAACACATATATCCATTTCTTTATTTTTTTACTGTTTATTTTGATTCATTTCTTAGCTGGCTGAATTTGGTAGTTCTCCCTTTTGGTTATATCTATATCTACATACTTATATGTCTGTCCTTATGTGTATACACTTCTTTTTTTTTTTTTTTTTTAGACGGAGTCTTGCTCTGCCACCCAGGCTGGAGTGCAGTGGCTGGATCTCAGCTCACTGCAAGCTCCGCCTCCCGGGTTTACGCCATTCTCCTGCCTCAGCCTCCCGAGTAGCTGGGACTACAGGCGCCCGCCTCGTCGCCCGGCTAGTTTTTTGTATTTTTAAGTAGAGACAGGGTTTCATCGTATTAGCCAGGATGGTCTCGATCTCCTGACCTCGTGATCCGCCCGTCTCGGCCTCCCAAAATGCTGGGATTACAGGGTTGAGCCACTGTGCCCGGCCGTGTATACACTTCTTAAGAAGAGCTTATGGATGTTGTATTTTCTGAGTAATTGGATGCTTGAAAGTGTTTATAGGTTGCTTTTAAACTTTATGGTCAGCTTGGCTGGGTATCACATAACTGGATTTCATATCTTTCCCTTGTAACTCTGAAAGACATTGCCCTCCATCTCCAGAGAATGGTGACCGATGGTAATATAGAGAAGTCTAAGGCCAGAATTGATTTTCTTACCTTGATGACCTAAGGAATTCACATTTATGTTTTAGCTCTCTTGAATTCCATAACATCAGAAAAATTTGTTTTAGTGTTAATTACTTTGAATTCAGTTTTCCTGGAACAATTTCTTTTGTTAGTATTTCCTTTCTTCTCCCTAAGTAAAAGTTTTCTTTTATTATGTCTTTCCTTTTTTTTCCTCTTTCATTTGTTCTGTTTTTTTTTTTTTTCCCCCAAGAATGTTAAGTATGTATTAACTGGGTGTCTTTTACCTTCTATACTTATCACCTCATCTCTTATATATCTTTGTATTTCCCATTTCATCTTTTTTTTTATGCCTGTCCCTTCTTTTTCTGACTGTTTCAGTATTGAATATTCTGTTTTGTTGTTGTCACTTCATTGGTGGCTTTAATTTATGATTTTTCCTCCCAGTTTTTACCCTTAGCCTGCCAGCTTGCTTTTTGATCTCCTTTGGTTGTCTTATCTTTTCTTAGATATTTCATAATTTTCTTTGAACCCCTTTACTTTGAAGTAGCTTATATTCTTTATTTTTTTTTTTTTAGACTGGAAATTATTTGTATGATTTTTCTGTCTCTGTTGACAGTTTTTTTTCTTAATCTGCCATTTGCCTATGTTTCTCCACCCTAATTTTTGGTAGTTCTGTGTAATTTCTTTGCTGATTTATTTCTGGTTGTTACTCATTTTTGAACAGGATCAATTTCATTAAGGACAGATATTGCCTGAAAAAAGTGTGATGTTAGATGCATGTATTGAGTATTGGGGAGAGGAGATAAGTGACATTAATTTGTGCTTCCATTTGGATTATCTCAAATACTCCATCACCCAAGATATTTCTTTTCTTTGAGGGTCATGTCTCACTTCAGTTTGTAGCGCTGTGAAGGTCACTGTGCCACTGAGGCCCATGAGTCATAGGAGCCTATGTAGTAAGCAGTCCAGTGACAGGTGCATCCTCTCCCTGGACCCCATTTGGCAGACATTCTGAGCTAGGAAGCTAGGTCATTGACAATAAGAATGTCTTGGTTTTTTTTCTCTCTCCTTCTGTGGTATAGACATGTTTTGTGGAGAAACCTTTCCTATTTTCTCCTAGGTAGAAACTTAATATCATAACTCCAATTACAGTTTACTGGAATGGGCTTTAGAACCATTCAAATTTTAGGGAAATCTTTGTTCTGCTTGAGTTCTTAGGGGATGCAGTTAGGCTCTCAGGATTACTTCTCATTTTGATTCCAGATATCGCATAATTTGGCAGATTTTTAAAAACAGTTTGTGGTTTGTGGTTATGGCCGTGTCTTTGTTTCATTGATGATGAAGTGCTCATTATTTTTGTTCTGTTTTTTTTTTTTTTCCAGTTTATTTCTGGAGTAGAGACTGTCTTCTGCTCATCTTTAAAATTTTTTTTTAGTTTATTTGCTATCTCTGTGTTCTTAAGAACCTACTAGTAAAATATCCTGATATTAGACTTTACTTTTTGAAACAAGAGTCTATATTAAGCTCATTTGATGTTTAATGTATCTACAACTTGGCAACTGCTTAAAAAAAATTTTTTTTTTAACTTTAAGTTCTGGGATACATGTACTGAATGGGTAGGTTTGTTACGTAGATACACATGTGCCATGGTGGTTTGCTGCATCTGTCAATCCTTCATCTAGGTTTTAAGCCCCGCATGTGTTAGGTATTTTTCCTAATGCTCTCCTTCCCCTTTTCCTCCACCTGCTGATGGGCCCGAGTGTGTGATGTTCCCCTCCCTGTGTCTATATGTTCTCATTGTTCAACTCCCACCAATGAGTGAGAACATGCCGTGTTCGGTTTTCTATTCCTGTGTAAGTTTGCTGAGGATCATGGTTTCTGGCTTCATTCATGTCCCTGCAAAGGACATGAACTTGTTCTTTTTTTTAGCAGCTCTTAATAATTTTTTATATTGGGAGGTCTTTATGCATGAATTTTTAAAATATATTAGGAGAGAAAAGCAATAAATATCAAGAGATTGAAGAAATCAATTATATGTAATATGATAAAACTCTGGAGTTAATACATATTGGTGAACATTGGGTGTATAAGCATCTTTATTGGCATCGGGGACATAATCTTTTGAAACCATCATTGTAAAAGTGAAGCTGACATTGTAAAACTTCGTATTTTGGCAATAAGAACTGCTCCTCAACATGGGAAACCTGTCGAATTTCTCATAAAATTGCATATGATCAACTTCTCTTGGAGAAACATATTTTTCAAAGAATCTGATATGTTTTAAGGAAAAGGTGCATTCTCTTTTTTTTTTGTTATATGAGCAGGAGAACCATTGCATTACATTGAATATTAAACTGCACATACCAGAACCTGAAATTTATTTTAGAAATAACTTGTCTTATGTAATTAATTTAAAAATAATTAATAGACTTTAATTTTCAAGAACATTTTAGGTCCAGAGCAAAATTGAGTAGGAAATATAGAGGATAGTCCCCTTCAGCCTTCCCCCAACCATCAACCTCCCCCACCCCAGTGGTGTATACTTGTTACAATAGACGAACCGATATTTACACATCATTGTCAACCAAAGGCCTAAAATTCAGTTTTGCTCTTTGTGTTACACCTTCTATGCATTTTGACAAACATTATAATGACATATATTCACCTTTGTGGTATCATACAGCATAGTTTTAATGCCCTGAAAATCCTCTCTGCTTTACCTGTTCATCCCTTCCTCTCTCCCTCCTTCAGAATTCCTGGTAACAACTGATCCTGTCTCTATACTTTTGTCTTTTCCAGAATGTTTTATAGTTTTAATCTTACAACTTTTACAGTCTCGTCAGATTAACTTCTTTCACTTAGCAATATATGTTCCTTGTATTAGTCCATTCCCACACTGCTATGAAGAAATACCCAACACTGGGTAATTTATAAAGGAAAGAGGTTTAATTGACTCACAGTTCCATACAGCTGGGGAGGCGTCAGGAAAACAATCATGATGGAAACCAAAGCAAACTTGTCTGTCTTCACATCGTGGCCGAAGAGAGAAGTGCTGAGCAAATGGGGAAAAGCTCCTTATAAAACCGTCAGATCTTTTGAGAACTCACTCACTATCATAAGAACAGCATGGGGGTAACTGCCCTTATGATTCAATTACCTCCCACCAGGCCCCTCCCATGGCACACGGGGATAATGGGAACTACAATTCAAGATGAGATTTGGGTTGGGATACAGCCAAACCATATGATTTTGCCCCAGCCCCTCCCAAATCTTATGTCCTCACATTTCAAAACACAATCATGCCTTTACAACAGTCCACCAAAGTCTTAGCTCATTCCATCATTAACTCAGAGGTCCAACTCCAAAGTCTCATCTGAGACAAAGCAAGTCCCATCTGTCTATGAGCCTGTGAAATCGAAAGCAAATTAGTTACTTCCTAGATACAGTGAGGGTACAGGCATTGGGTAAATACACCCATTCCAAATGGGAGAAATTGGCCAAAACAAAGGGACTACAGGCCCCAGGCAAGTCCAAAATGCAATAGGATAATCATTAAACCTTAAAGTTGCAAAATGATTCTCTTTGACTCCACGTCTCCCATCCAGGTCATGCTGATGCTACAGCTGGGCGTCTATGGCCTTGGGCAGCTCCGCCTCTGTGGCTTTGCAGGGTATAGCTTCTCTCCCGACTGCTTTCATGGGCTCGTGTTTAGTGTCTGTGGCTTTTCTAGGTACACAGTGCAAGCTGTTGCTAGATCTCGTCTCTTCTTACAGCTCCACTAGGCAGTGCCCCAGTGGGGACTCTTTGTGGGCCTCCAACTCCACATTTCTCTTCCTACTGCCATAGCAGAGGTTCTCCATGAGAGCTCCACCCCTGCAGCAAACTACTGCCTGGACATCCAGGTGTTTCTATGCATCTTCTGAAATCTAGGTGGAGGTTGCCAAACCTTAATTCTTTGTTTTGCTTTATTTTATTTTATTTTTAAATAAATAAATCACCCAGGCTGAAGTGTAATGGTGTGATCTCAGCTCACTGCAACCTCTGCCTCCCAGATTCAAATGATTCTCCTGCCTCAGCCTCCCAAGTAGCTGGGATTACAGGTACCCACAACCACACCCAGCTAATTTTTGTATTTTTTAGTAGAGATGGGGTTTTACCATCTTGACCAGGCTGGTCTTGAATGAAACCATGTTGGCCAGGCTGGTCTTGAACTCCTGACGTAAGGTGATCTGCCCACCTTTGCCTCCCAAAGTGCTGGGATTTCAGACATGAGTCACTGCACCTGGCCCCAAACCTTAATTCTTGACTTTTGTGCACCCACAGGACCAACATTATGTGGAAGCTACTGAGGCTTGAGGCTTGCACCCTGTGAAGCAACAGCCTGAGCTGTACATTGGCCCCTTTTAGCCATGGCTGGAGCGGCTGGGACACAGGACACCAAGTCTTGAGACTGCATACAGCAGTGAACAGGAGTTTGGACCCAGCCCAGGAAACCATTTTTCCCTCCTAGGCCTCTGGGCCTATGGTGGAAGAGGCTGTTGAGAAGGTCTCTGACATGCCCTGGAGACATTTTCCCTTGTCTTGGTTATTAGCATTTGGCTCCTCTCTACTTATGCAAATTTCTGCAGCTGGTTTGAATTTCTCCCTAGAAAATGCTTTTTTTTTTTTTTTTTTTTTTTCCTACTTCATTGTTAGGCTGCAAATTTTCCAAACTTTTATGCTGTGTCACGTCTTGAATGCTTTGGTGCTTAGAAATTTCTTCTGCCAGATACCCAAATCGTCTCACTCAAGTTCTAAGTCTCACAGATCTGTAGGGCAGGGATAAAATGCTACCAGTCTCTTGGCATAGCAAGAGTGACCTTTAGTCTATTTCCCAACAAATTCCTCATCTCCATCTGAGACCACCTCAACCTGGACTTCATTGTCTGTATCACTATCAGCATTTTGGCCAAAGACATTCAAGAAGTGTCTAGGAAGTTCCAAACTTTCCCACATTTTCCTGTCTTCTTCTGAGCCCTCCAGACTGTTTCAATCTCTGTTTGTTACCCAATTCCTAAGTCGCTTCCACATTTTCTGCTGTCTTTATAGCAGCACCCCACTATCCTGGTACTAATTTACTGTATTTTCATTTTCATGCTGCTGTGAAGAAATACCCAAAACTGGGTAATTTATAAAGGAAAGAGATTTTATTGACTCACTGTTCTGCATGGCTGGGGAGGCCTCAGGAAAACCATTATGGCGGAAGGTGGAGCAAATATGTCCTCCTTCACATGGCAGCAGGAGAGAGAAGTGCCAAGCAATGTGGGAAAAGCTCCTTATAAAACCATCAGATATTTTGAGGACTCACTATCAGGAGAATAGCATGGGGGTAACCACTCCCATGATTCAGTTACCTCCCACCAGGCCCCTCCCACAACATGTGTCATTATGGGAACTATAATTCAAGATGAGATTTAGTTGAGGACACAGCCAAACCATATCATTTCTCCATGTCTTTTTTGTGGTTTGAGAGCTCATTTCTTTTTAGCACTAAGTAATATTCCATTGTATGGGTATACCACAGTTTGTTTATCCATTCACTTTTTGGAGGACATTTTGGCCACTTCCAAGTTTTGACAGTTCTGAGTAAAGCTAATATAAACATTTGTGTGCAGGTTTTTGCATGTATGTAAGTTTTCTACTCATTTGGATAAATACAAGAAGCACAGTTGCTGGATTGCATGGTAAGGGCGTGTTAAATTTTGTAGGAACTGCAAAACTGTTATTGAAAGTGGCTGTACCATTTTGTAGTTTCAGCAGAAAGGAGCAGTGGTGAGCAATGTTCTTGTTGCTGTATGTTGTCTTCAGTATTTGGTGTTGTCAGTTGTCATTGTTTCGGATTTTAGCTATTCTGATAAGTATGTAATGCTATCTCAGTGTTTCATTTTGTGATTTCCTATTAACGTGATATTTGAACATCTTTTCATATGCTTATTTGTCATTTGTATATCATCTTTGGTGAAGTATATATTCAGAGCTTTAGACTCCCCTTGTTTTTTTATTTTTTATTTTTTTTAAAAGAGACAGGGTCTTGCTCTTTCACTCAGGCTGAACTGAGTGCAGTGGCATGATTCTATCTCACTGCAGCCTCAAATTCCTGGGCTCCAGTGATCCTTTTGCTTCTGCTTCCCCAATAACTGGGACTACAGGTATGTGTCATTGTGCTTGGCTAATTTTTTTTCAAATTTATTCTTTGTAGAGACAGGAATTCTTTGTTGCCCAGGCTTGTCTCAGACTTCTCACTTCAAGCATTCCTCCTGCCTTGGCCTCCCAAAGTTCTGGGATTACAAGTGTGAGCCACTGTGGCGGCCTGTCTTTATGTCCATTAAATAGTTGTATTTTTAATGTTAATACATTAAAAAAAAAACCCAATAAACATAGAGGCAGGTTCTCACTGTGTTGCCTAGGCTGGTCTCCAACTCCTGCCCTCAAGCAATCCTCCCACCTCTACCTCCCAAAGTGCTGGGATTACAAGTCTCAGCCACTGCACCTGACCTTGCCCATTTTTAATTGCTTGTTTACTTATTATTGAGTTTTAAGAGTTTTTAAAAATACATTTTAGCTAACAGTCCTTTAACAGATATGCATTTTGAAAATATTTTCTCCCGGTCTGTGACTTGTCTTCTTATTATCTTGAGAGTGTCTCTCAAAGAGCAGAAGTTTTTCATTTTAATGAAGTTTAGCTTAACAATTTTTTTGTTTTGTGATGGATCATGTTTTTGGTGTTATATCTAAAAAGTCACTGCAAAACCCAAGATCATCTACATTTCTTTTATGTTCTCTTCTAGTAGGTTTATCGTTTTGCATTTTATGTTTAGGTTTATGATCTATTTTGAGTTAATTTCTGTAAAGTATATTGTAAGGTCTTTATTATGATCTATTTTGTGTTAATTTTTGTAAAGTATATTATAAGTTCTTCATCTGGATTCATTTTTTTTCTGCATGTGGATGTCCAGTTGTTCCAACATCATTTATTGGAGACTCTCCTTTCTCCATTGAATTGCCTTTGCTCCCTTGTCAGTATTTGTGTGCATCTATTTCTGAGCTCTCTTCTTTTCCATTGATCTGTCTGTCTGTTTCACCATACCACACTGTCTTGATTACTGTGTAATTTTTAAAATAATAATTTGTAAACTATTAAGATTTGAGAAGCAAGTTATCTCAAGTCAATTTCTGTTAAGTATGAGAAAATGTCATGTTATTAAAAAATGCATTATTTGTAATTATTTTAGAAAAAATTTGTATGCAGTGGAAACAGTGTCACAATGGAAATAAATAAAATGGTAATATTTCTACTTTAAAAGAGACTATTTCTATACAAAGTGGCTCATTTTGGGTTCAAAATGTCTCATTATAAGTTCATTTTGGGTATGAATAACTGTTTTCAAATTTTACATTTTTAAAACTTAAATGACAGTTTAAAAAGTTTCTTTTGGCCGGGCGCGGTGGCTCAAGCCTGTAATCCCAGCACTTTGGGAGGCCGAGACGGGTGGATGACAAGATCAGGAGATCGAGACCATCCTGGCTAACCCGGTGAAACCCCGTATCAAGAAAAAAACAAACAACCCCATCAAAAAGTGGGCAAAGGATATGAACAGACATTTCTCAAAAGAAGACATTCATACAGCCAACAGACACATGAAAAAATGCTCATCATCACTGGCCATCAGAGAGATGCAAATCAAAACCACAATGAGATACCGTCTCACACCAGTTAGAATGGCAATCATTCAAAAGTCGGGAAACAACAGGTGCTAGAGAGGATGTGGAGAAATAGGAACACTTTTACACTGTTGGTGGGATTGTAAACTAGTTCAACCATTATGGAAAACAGTATGGCGATTCCTCAAGGATCTAGAACTAGATGTACCATATGACCCAGCCATCCCACTACTGGTTATATACCCAAAGGATTATAAATCAAGCTGCTATAAAGACACATGCACACGTATGTTTATTGTGGCACTGTTCACAATAGCAAAGACTTGGAATCAACCCAAATGTCCATCAGTGATAGACTGGATTAAGAAAATGTGGCACATATACACCATGGAATACTATGCAGCCATAAAAAAGGATGAGTTTGTGTCCTTTGTAGGGACATGGATGCAGCTGGAAACCATAATTCCTAGCAAACTATCACAAGAAGAGAAAACCAAACACCGCATGTTCTCACTCATAGGTGGGAACTGAACAATGAGATCACTTGGACTTGGGAAGGGGAACATCACACATCGGGGCCTATCATGGGGAGGGGGGAGGGGGGAGGGATTGCATTGGGAGTTATACCTGATATAGATGACGAATTGATGGGTGCTGACGAGTTGATTGGTGCAGCACACCAACATGGCACAAGTATACATATGTAACAAACCTGCATGTTATGCACATGTACCCTAGAACTTAAAGTATAAAACAACAACAACAACAACAACAACAACAACAAAAAAAAAAAAACTAGCCGGGTGAGGTGGCGGGCGCTTGTAGTCCCAGCTACTCGGGAGGCTGAGGCAGGAGAATGGCGTAAACCCGGGAGGCGGAGCTTGCAGTGAGCTGGGATCCGGCCACTACACTCCAGCCTGGGCGACAGAGCGAGACTCCGTCTCAAAAAAAAGGAAAAAAAAAAAAATTTCTTTTAATCTTCTAAAATAATGTTGTTTGGAACTTGCTGCTTTTTTACTGAGAAAGAAATGATAACTACTTTTCCGAAGTGTTGCATGGTATAAATCAGTGTCTAAACACATTTGTGAAATGAATTGAGCTAGATATTGGGGAAGGCTAATAAATATATGGCACAGGTCTTTTTTTTTTTTTTTGACCTTAAAGAGCAATTCAGGAAAATTACCAGTAATATAAGGTAATACGTAGTAAGTATAATGTGGATGGCAGTGTGTTGAGCTCACTAAGAGGTTAGTGTGACTGGTAAGTGTAAAGTAATGCTTTCACACAGCTGGTTTTTACTCATAGTATGTTTAACCTTGTGTCAGAAACGTAACAAATTTATGTAAGAGTTTTTAGGAAATTATAATGATTATCAGATATAATCAACTGTTATGATGTATTTTTATATCAATTTTATCCAGGTCTAAATTACTTACAGTAAACTACCCATTTTAAATGGCAGTGTGGGCTAGGCATGGTGGCTCATGCTTGTAATCCCAGCACTTTTGGGAGGCGGAGGCGGGCAGATCACCTGTGAGGTCAGGTGTGCGAGACCAGCCTGGTCAACATGGTAAAACCCTGTCTCTACTGAAATTACAAAAACTAGCCAGGCGTGGTGGTGCACGCCTGTAAACTTAACTACGTGGGAGGCTGAGGCAGGAGAATCTCTGGAACCTGGGAGGCGGAGGCTGCAGTGAGCCAAGATGCAGATATGGTTTCATTACACTCCAGCCTGGGCGACAAACCCAGACTCCATCTCACACACACACACACAAACGAAAAACTAAACACGGCAGTGTGATAAGTTTTGATAAAAGAATACAGCTTTACAACCACCACCACATTTATGATTTGGTTATTGCTTTCACTCTAGAGAGATCCCTTGTGTCCTCTTGAAATCAATCTCCCATCTCTGCTCCCAGGCAATTGCTGATCTGCTTTCTATATTCTAGATTGGTTTACATTTTCTAGAATTCTTAAGTATGTATTTTGCTTACTGTAGAGGATATGTTTTTCGAAAATTGATGGTAAAGTGAATTTTGGTAAACGAACCTTATGTTTTATTATCTTAAAATTTCTAAGATGCTTGAATAAAGTTCAGTTGATATTATCCTTAACATTTTTGGTTTTGAGTTTTCTGCCTTGTCCACTCTCTGTAATACTTTAAATCTGGATTACATGTAATAATATGTAAAACCAACTGATGGCACATTATATTGTAAAGCAAGGTATCGTTTTGTAGTTACCTGCCTCCTTGTTTGTTTTTAATGTTGATAAACAATTTGAAGAATAAAAGTGTACGGATCCTATTGTATTCATAGACTTTAATTCAGTCCTTTTTCCTTATAATTGTCACTCAGTAGACAGTGTAACCTCAATCTGTAAAAGGCCATTTGCCTTGTCCTTATGCCCTCCTGCTCAGACCTCTGGGGATGGGAGAGTGAGGGTGGATAAATAGCTATTTACTTGATAACATTCTGTTCTCTGTGACTCCTCTTACACATACATGCATGGTCTATTTTGAAAGCGTGCTGAAAAGTAGCAGTTGATCTCATAGATAAAACAGCCCCACTAGGATGGGATAGGAGAATCCTTTTATGATTTTTAAAACCAAATGTACTGCTTGTTCATACCTTTATACAGAAAATAATTAATCTTTTGCATAAAAAAATGAGTGTTTTCTGGTTTTGCCCAGAAAAGTTCTGTGTCTAGAATTTGTGCTGCATCATTTATTAATCATTTTGAAACTAGATCTACATAAAAACCAAACATTATGAAAGTCATATTTGCTTCACTAAACATTTAAATTTCGACTTCATTTGGAAATCCTACACTCATATAACGAGAAATAATCCTAATCCAAATTTATCTATAGTCAAACTGTGGATAAGTAATGTTCTATAAACTGAATTCTTAAGTAAATGTCATTTGGGAGTGATAACCATGGATCTGTTAAGAAATCCTGAAGGTCTGCATTTGAACACTGCCTCACTGAAGGCTTCAGACAAAGGACAAAATGTTTCAGTAGTCAGTTTGAGAGACAATATATGTGAGATGAGACTGAAGAACAATCAGAGCGACCAACCTGAGATCTTACATTTTATATGACTATTATCCCTCTCAAAACTAGTCAGTCAATACTCTGTTTCATTTTTTTTTTTTTTTTTAAGTTAGTAAAAAGACTTTACTCTGACTGTTTTTGGAATTTCCTCATTTTAGGGGTTTGTCTTCAGAAGCACAGACAAATCCCATTCAGCCTACACTGAATGGTGGGTTAGACACTGTCCTGTCTTCAGCAGGGTAAATCAGATGCGAGAACAGATGTAAACAGTTACCTGTGATACAAAGCAGGTTGTGCAGCTGTGCTGATAGTGGCATGTATAAACTGCATTGGGAGGGAGGAGTTAATTCTGGCTTGACCATCATTAGGTGATACTATTTACATAACGCCGTGAGTGATGAATTGCATTACAATTTTAATTTATTTTCTTTGTGTTTCTGAAGTTGCATTTACTTTAGAAAATTCAGCAAACCAGAGAAGCACAGAGAGAAAAACAATTCTAAAATTACCATTCATATTTTCATGTATATTTCATTGTTTTGTTGTTTAGCTGTTTTTTGACCTGTCATTTTTAAATTTTGTAATATGAACATTTCTCCATGTCCACTAAATATTTTTCTGCAGCATCATTTAAAATGACTACATAGTCTTTTTAAATATCACAGATAAAATGTAATTTATTTAACTAGTCACCTATTGCTGACTGTTTAGATTGTTTCTATGTTTTACTATTATGTAAAACACTGTCAAAAACATCCTCATGTATATGGCTGTTGCTTTTAAATTAAAGCTTATTTTACCAAAGTAATACATTCACCTAGTTTAACGTTTGAATAGTTGTTAAAGGCCTATTAGAAAATACAGTGGTGGCTGGGCTCAGTGGTGCAAATCTGTAATCCTATCACTTTGGGAGGCCAACGTAGGTGGATCACTTGAGCCTAAGAGTGTGAGACCAGCCTGGGCAGTATGGTGAAGCCCCATCTCTACCAAGAAACAAAAACAAAAAACCTAAAAGTTAGTCAGGTTTGGTGGCATGTGCCTGTAGTCCCAGCTACGTGGGGTGGGGGCTGAAGTGGGAGAATCTCCTGAACCCGGGAAGTCAAGGCTACAGTGAACTGAAATTGTGCCACTGCACTCCAGCCTGGGATATGGAAATGAGACCCTGTCAAAAAAACAAAAACAAACAAACAACAAAAAAAGAAAATACAGTGGTCCTTTCTCTAGAGGCAGCCTTTTATCTGTTTCCTCTAGTCATTATATATCTCCACATTGCTAAATTACGTATATATACATTGCTGTCTTTTGAGTTAATTTATTTCAGACATTGTTGACTTTATATTATGGTCTTTGAAGATTTTTCACTATTACACAGCCATCTCTTTCCCTCACAATCCCAATATAGTTAGATGCCAATTTTTGGCTTAATGTTGCATTATTATGTAGCTAGTATTCATAGATGAGCATATGGTAATTAATTCTGATGAAAAGTTTCCTTCTGACTTTTTGTATTTCATGAAGTTAATAATGCCTTGTTTTTTCATTTGCTTAGCTTTTTGTCCTTCTTAATAATTCTTCCTATACCTTCTATAAACTACTTACAATTTTCCATAAAGGGAATTACATCAGATAATACATTTCAATTATTTTCTTGAAGACATTCTTCCAGCAGACTTCCATTCTCCTCCCATCACATTCTCCAGACCTGCTTCTTCTGGGATTTTTCCTTGCTCTTAACCTAGGAACTCCCTGTGCTTTTTCTTGAATCTCATAGTGTTTTCTTTCTTGTCTTACCTTACATTTTTGTGTTATATTTCCTGTAGTATTCCTGAGAAAGGTTTTGTGAGAGAAAAATATCTTTATTCGGTTTCCTCACTTGATTTATAATTTGCTTGAATAATTAAATTCTAAGTTGGAAATAACTTTCCTATAGGTTTTTGGAAGGAAATGCTTATGTTCCGTTGTCTTCCAGCTTGCTCTTGCAAAGTCCAAGCCTTTTTGATTCCTTTAACTGTATAAGAAAACTGCGTAGAAGAATGTCTGGGTATAAGGATGTCATATTTTAAAAACTGTAAAGATGGGGAGGATGAAGAGGAGATTCAAGGCAGAGGGACTCAAAAAGCCAGGTGACAGCAAGTTGTCCACTGTGGTAAGAGAATGAAGGCATCTAAGTCCATGTGAAGAGAATGTGGGATATAGTTGGAACACAGTAAATTGAGGCTTTGTGTTGGAGACCCATAATGTGGAGCTTTAAATTTATTTTCTAGGCATTATTTCACCTAGCTGTCACCAGCTATGTGAAACTTTCTTTGGCTTATGGCAGGCAAAATGAATTGGCTTCTGATTTATCCTCCTTTAGTATTAATACTTTCCATGTGCCCATGTGCATGTGTACTCATATATGTACACACACATTTTTACATATCTATATGCCTGTCTCCCCCATTAGACTAGATCTTTGGGGTTGGAGGAAGTGACATAATTAGGTCTGTGTTAAGGGAAGCACAGTAGATCAGTTCTTAACATTCCTGGTGACTGAGATGCCATTGAAAACTGCAGAATGGATACCAGGAAGAAGGGATTAAAAGGAGAGAGAACAGAAGGTTATTTCAATGCCTGGATTTGAAGAAATGAGCATATGATGAACTAATCTACTGGGAAGGGAGGGATACTACTTCATATAATTATATTCCGATTATTCCCGTGAGTCTAATTATTTTAAATTTTGGAAATGCTGTGTTATTTTTATATATTGATTACACATCTTGCTTTAAAATTTTTCCCTTTTTGGTTCATTCCAGAAAAGTCTGAAACAATTTTAACTCTTGCTTTATTGATTTTTTAAAAAGATGAATGATGTTTGGTTTACACAGTTGATGATTAACAGTAATGATGATCTGAAATGCCATCTTAATTCTATTTGGTTAAAGAAAAACACAAATAGAGAATTGTAGATGAAAATAATTGGTATGAATCTTATATTATCATTTCCTAGCATTTTCTTATTCTGAGTAGATTCATTTCCTGAAAACGTTAACTTTGATTTTACCAGAGCCTTTCTAAAGTAGAGAAAATTTGAAATAATATGATACTTTTCATTATTGTTTGAAAACAATGAACTTTTCCACAAATTTTCAACATTATAAGTAGGGGCTTTTCATCAAGATGGATGATCACTCAGAAAAAGTGAAGAATTAGTTAAAGGTTTTGTTGTATGTTTGTTACTGACTGATTTCTCAAAAGCCAGGCTACATATTTATACTTAAAAAGATGTACCATATAACATATCACATATTTTAAAAATAACATTACACTGATGAGTCTTTACTTTCCAAGATGCTTTTAGTCAGGCTCATGCTCCACTAATGGTAGGAGACTAATGTCTTTTGGAAATTTTCATGATGCTAATTACAATTTATTAAGCACTTACTCATGCCAAGCTCTGTGCCAAAGAGTGAAGGGACATTGTCTCATTTAATAATAACCCTGTTGGGGTGGGTGTTGCTTATTATTAGATGAGAAAATTGAAGCATAAAGAGGTTACATTTCTTGTCTGAGATCATGCAGGTAGCAGGCAGTAAAGCAGGGAATGTTTATCTTTGGTTTATGTGTCTCTTCATTCTTAAGCTTGCTTCTTTCCATGTTATAGGAAAGATCCTAAGGAATATTAATCCTGCAAGTGGCATCACATGTGAACAGTGTTGCTCTCCTGCCCTATCATCAGATGACCATCTAATTTACTAGTAATTTCTCAGATTTTTTTTTTTTTGATCCTTATAAAACTGAATACCCTGCACGTCTACTGTGCTTTCACAAATGAAAATGATGGTCCACTATAAGATTACTATTTGGATTTTAAAAAAATTTCTTGTTTAATGAGAATAGCCAAATTTTCTTTGAAAAACTTTCTGTACTTATTAAGACAATATTAGTATCCTAGTTTAATGTGTGTGACTGATATAGTTTTACGTTACCTACTTTTTATATTATTCTTTCACAAACAATACAAAGCCTCCCCCAACTGTTGTTTCTCCTTAGTACTAACTTTAAGAAGTCATACATATTTCTTCCTGAACACCCAACAGTTTGGTATTCTGTCAGATGTTTTGCAGGGCTTTAGCAAGTCGTTACAGTGAATGTCTTCAAGAAGCAATACATTAGGCAGAGCACTGCAGAGACACCTGTAGAGATCAGCACACCTGCCCTCAAGCAAAAGACAGTAATTAGTTGCTCATCTTCCCTTGCAAACTTCCCCAATGTTGTTGTACATGAAACACATAGATCACAGCAGTGCTGTCATGAGCTCTGCACTGTTGGAGTTGTTTATGCCCGTTCAATTTTTAATGTTTCTATAAGACATTTTGATGGGAGCCCTGAGCCCAAAGGGATTTGCATGCTTGATCAAACTTGTGATGATTTAAATACAGAAATAAAGAGAAACCTTTGAATTACTTTGACTGTTAACTTTTAGGACCACGTTAGTGGAAAACATTTACATGATACTTGAGGCAAAGATGTGTTTGATCAACCTTCACAACTTTTTTGTTTCTTGACAGCAGGTATAGCGCCAGTAAATCTAAACAAGTTCTTTAATGCTTATAGATCCAAGTGCATGTGAATATCTATATAGCATGGTCTGAATATTTTAAAAGATGAATTTGTACCAATCACTTTTATTGAAATTAAACCACTGTCAAATACCAACCTTTTAGTCCTGCCACATTGTCATATATAGTTTCTATTATTAAAGAATGAGATGATAGGTGATTGAACTTTAGTAAAATACAGTAGTATATATGAATTAGATATGTTGGGGCCAGATAAATTATCACTTAAAGTACTTGGATGTCTTTTGATATCATTGTTTTAATTTTAACACTATATGTGGTCTAGGTACCGTATGGGATAAAAGCTAGTATTTTACCAAGTGACCTTTCAAGTCATTTCTATCAGCTGGGATTCAGTTCTTTGATTGTATTAGTGAAGGTTATTAATAAACAGCTTCAATAGAGATTCATTCATTACTTTAGTAGAGATTCATTCATTAAGAGTTTCTTAAATTATATTGTTTGTAAAATGCTATCATTCCTAATATCATAGCAAATTCTCTTCACATTTATTCTGAGAAAAAAATAACCCTAGTGCCTTGTCATTCAAGCATAGTCTGGTGGCTACACATACAGGCATCTTAAATTGGTTCTTGGAGATAAATGGGCATTATGGAGTTGTCAGATTATAGTAAAACTAAAGAAGAAGATGTTATACAACTTTGGACTGTCACTGACAGAGTTAGAAACCTTAGATGCTAATAAATGCAGTCATCCCATTGTGCCTTGCAGTTTTTCCTCAGTACATAGGTAGAATCTTCCTGTGAGTTTCTGAGCGTAGTTTTTGATTAGCTCTTCAACACAAAATGGAATGAATGATGTGAATATTTATAAACTTACCTCTAGATTTTATTTTGCCTGCCTTTCTTAGCCGTATGTAAGCCTAAGTGCAGATTAACTGGGGATACTCCATTTGTGGGGTAATGATTATGATGCTATGCTAGTATGCTAGCGTAGACAGAATACTCTTTTCTGTTTATTTATTTATTTGTTTGTTTGTTTATTTATTTATTTATTTATTGAGATGGAGTCTCGCTCTGCCGCCCAGGCTGGAGTACAGTGGCCGGATCTCAGCTCACTGCAAGCTCCGCCTCCCGGGTTTATGCCATTCTCCTGCCTCAGCCTCCCGAGTAGCTGGGACTACAGGTGCCCACCACCTTGCCCGGCTAGTTTTTTGTATTTTTAGTAGAGACGGGGTTTCACCGTGTTAGCCAGGATGGTCTCGATCTCCTGACCTCGTGATCCACCCGTCCCAGTCTCCCAAAGTGCTGGGATTACAGGCTTGAGCCACCGCGCCCGGCCTTATTTATTTTATTTATTTATTTTTTTATTTAGATAGAGTCTTGCTCTGTCGCCCAAGCTGGAGTGCAGTGGTGCGATTTCGGCTCACTGCAACATCTGCCGCCTGTGGTCAGGTAATTCTCATGTCTCAGCCTCCCAAAGTGCTGAGACTGCAGCCACATGCCACCAAGCCTGGCTAGTTGTTGTGTTTTTAATAGAGACAGGGTTTTGCCATCTTGGCCAGGCTGGTCTCGAACTCCTGACCTCAAGTGATCCACCTGCCTTGATCTCCCAAAGTGCTGGAATTACAGGCTTGAGCCACCGTGCCTGGCCTCTTACATTTTATATGCATAACATTTTGGCTAGCTTATGCTTCATTGACTTTCAGGGATTTCACAAGTCATTCCTAAGAATTGGTCTGTCTATAGTGGCCTTTGGAATTCCTAATCACTTTATGTTAATGTTGCATAAAACATTTGGCAGTCTGTTTCTTATGTAAAGCTGCTCCATGTACCCTGAGTCAGAAGCTTACTTATCTTTTTATCCTTGGTACCTAGCTTAATGTGATCAGTCAGTGTTGGTTGGATTAGTGGATTATTGAAAATATTATGTAATGGATATGAATAGCCCATGGAAACACTAAAGAGTGGATCACACTTAACACTTTTCATAATAAAAATAACTTTTTCTCTTGCTTGTTTTTTTTTCCAGCATAACCCTTGGTTCATATTTTTTCTAGAATAAGTTCCTATGACTTGATTTTAACTTTACGTCTTTACTATCAGTTCATCAAAAATATTCTGTGAAAAAACATTTTATATTTTTACTGCACTAAAGTTAAGCTCTTCTTATTCTGAGTCACAATCTGGACCCATTTAACTACTTTAGCTTTATTTTCTATTGTACTATATTCTCTGGCTGTTTTTTCTCCTCCTGTGCTGGAGAACTTTTTACTCCTTGTTTCAGGGCAAGTCAAACTTCTACTTCCTGGCATCATGTCTTGGTCTCTGAGCTCCAGTCTCATGAACTTCTGAGTTATTTCTGTTTTCCACCCACCAGTTAAGAATGAAATCATGTGTCCCTATGTTTTGCAAAATGGATCTATCTCCAACTAGCTCATAACTTCATTGGTATGGTTCCTTTTTTTTTCTTTTTTGTATTTTAATTCTTTTCTTTCTGACATATGGTAGAATGCTAAGTACTTTGTAGTAACATAGTAAATACTATACACATTTACACACTAGGTAATCTACTTTCATAGTAGCAAGATAAGCTTCCTTCTAAAGAACAGAAGAAAGGAAGATGGACAGAAAAAAAGGAAGACAAAACAGAAGAAAACAAAGGAAGGAAGAACAAAAAAGAAAGATCAGCAAGAATATTTTGAGGAATAGGGAAAGAGCAGTAATTCTGGAATTTTAAAAACTTGAGTTTAAATTCTGATTCTGCTTACTAGCTTTGTAATATTGGATGAGGTTCATAATCTTTTGGTGTAAAATGGTAATAATATATATCTGACAAACTTGTTGTAAGGGTTAAATTATATAATGTATATAAAGTGCTTATTGGCATACCCTGGCACATATTTGATGTTGAAGCAATGGTAGCTAACTCTTTTATTTTGCATGTGAGGGAAGAATTTTAGAGAGCTGACCAAGGGTCATGTAGCTAGTAAATTGTGGAGAGAGAATTGAACACCAGGCCATTCTTACTCTAAAGCAGTGTTTTTCAAACATTAGTGCATCTGAGAATTATCTGAGAGACTTGTTAAAACACTGGGCCCCACTCCAGAGTTTCTGGTTCACTAGGTCTGGGGTGAGGCCTGAGAATTTGCATTTTAAGCATATTTCCTGTTGCTGTTGCTGCTGGTACTGGTCCAGGGACCACACTTTGAGAACCAGTGCTTTCTGGCATGTTTCTCAACCCTAGTTGCACCTAAGAAATCACCCTGAGTAGTGTCTATAAGTTATTGATGAAACCAGAATCTTTGGTTATGGGCCTAAGTGTGGATTTTTAGGTTTTTGTTTTAAGCTGTCCAGGGAATTCTAACGTGCAGCCAGGATAGGAAGCACCACTCTGCCTAAGTGAGGCTCTTTGCAGTTTTTTCTTAGAACTGGGTATTAAGTGAAGCAGCTGACCCTGCACCCTCTTGGATGCTCAGTGAGGCAAGGCCTCAGTAGTGTGTTGTTTTTATGCTGTTACGTTTTAAAACAATTGCTTTGGCCTAGAATCCTTTTACTGTTTTAACCTGTTCTACTTGTTTTTGTGGACTGTTTGCATTTCTCCATCTTCATCCTCAGTGTATCCTGCCTTCATCAATCTCTAGGGTGGATTTTATGTTAATATTTGGCAAAAGCAAGTAATTAGCAATAGTTGACTTGAAGTATAAAGTAAATAAAGGAATATATCTAATTTTTAAAACAGCAATCACATTAACAATTTAATGTACTTTCAGAGTTCTGATTATGAGTTTGTTCTTCTTTCTGAGATGCTTTGGAAACCTTACATTTTGTTTTAGGGGACCCAGTTATTGGTTAGAATAGGTAATGATAATTGTGCACCCAAAAGTGTATAAGTAAAAATGTCGTAGATTAATTGATAAAGGAATCTTTTTTTCTTTATATGATTCAGTTGGTAAGTATATACAAATCAAGGCATGAAATCATTTACTGGATAAGAGTGGGCAAAATACCACATAATTTCATTAACCTTTAAGCAATGAAATTATAAATCCATATGCAAATGTTTAAGGTTATCATTGCCTATCACTCCCTTTTGATTCCTACAGTCCGTTAATTCTTCTCTGTCCTGCTGAGTCTTACTAAAACTTCTGACTGATGTACTTTTATTAAAAGGTTTAGAATTTACCAATTTAAAACACTTGCTTTACACTATCACCTCTAATTTAACTAGGCCTATTAAACACAGTATTTTGCAAAGGGAAAAAGTCAATTGCTGTTTCTTTAAAAAATAATAAATTGAAATGAATTTTAAACTCTGCTTAGAGGTGAGCAACTGCTATATACTACTAGGCCTTTTGATAGCTGATTTGTTCCTTTAGTATGCAAATTTTAGGTTTACAGAGATCTAGTGCTTTTATTTAGGAAATATGCCCAGAGGCTAGATTGGTAGGCTTTGGGAAGATAACTAGTTTGGTGTGAAATAAATAGTTGTTAAAGGATCACATGAATTGGGTCCCAGAAGATGAAGAGTAGACTGAGACAGATTGAGGAAAACTGACTGTACTTCATTTCATTTGGCTATACATATCACTGAATTAAAAATGAAGACAATGAATGATGGCAACACAAAGCAAATTAATAAGCCATTTTTTTTGTGGGTTTTCTGAAAAGTTCTGTCTTCTGAGCAATTTAAAGAAAAGGGCTGAGTACACCCCTAACCAAAGGAGCTTGTTCCACATCATTCTGGGAGGCCAGCCTTTTAAGAGATTTTAGCTTTAGCAGGGAGGAAGGAATGGGTCAACTCCCCTCCCACCCCCCGCCTATCAAGTCAGCAGCATCACTTCTGGTGAGTGAGATGACAGGTGTCATAGAAAACCTCACATTCAAAACAAGAGGGCTCAGGGATGCTATCTTAGGTTGGCAATTGTAGATATTCTGGCTTGCAAGTGTTAAACAAATAATAATAAACTTTTAGCTTTGCGAAGTTAGTTTTAAGAAGTCGTACACTTGTTTTGTAGCACTGCTGTTTTGGAATCTCTGACTTCCAAACATTTATTTTTCCTTAAATAACTGAAAAATAATGAAATACATTTCTATATCAATAGCTTATAGAATCCACTGTGGTTTTCTTTTTTTTTTTTTTTTTTTTTACAGTGCATATATCTGTCTTTTTGGTTGTCTAAGCAGTTAGGCCATCAAGAAATATAATATTTGAATAGCGTTAGCATTTGAAATGGTCTCTGTATACCTATTTGTTGTATGTCTCTGGTGGTAGAGGTGCAGAGGGCATGGGTGATGATGATGTGGGAAGGTGGAATACTAGGTTATTTCATTGAGGCTGGAGGTTTGTAATCTTGTTATCATTAAAGTTTCAAAGAGGTGTAGTATGTAGGAGTGCCAATGCCACAGTCTAGTAGAGAGAGAAATGAGAATAGCTAATTGGTTCTTGCCAGCCTTAGCAATAGTGGTTTTGGTAGAGTGATGGCTAAGGAAGCCAAGTTGTGGTAATTCAAGTATTGAATGGAAGTTGAAGTGAAAACAAGGAGCTTATATTACTATTTTATGAAGTTTCACAGGGATAGTTGGTAGGGTTGGAAGAACTGTTATTGATGAAGAAGAAGAAACCAGTGGAGAAGAAAAGGAGAAGACGGATAGTGCAAGTTCCTAGAAACAGCATAAATGAATAGGACTCATAGTATAGGTAGAGGGTTTAGTAATGGAAAAGAGTGTCAACCATGAGATAGTAATGAAAGTGTTATGAGACAGGAGAATTTGCATATGTAGAGTGGGTTCTTAGTTGCAGGCAACAGCTAGTTTGAGTTGCATACAGAAATGCATCACATGCTACTTAATTTGCAGAAGTGCCAAGGAACCAAAGTTGACTGTGAATAGCAAGGAACAGCACAAGCCATGAGAAACATCCCATGATACTATTCTGGTAGAAACTCCACTGCCATTTACTACTTAGAGCCTATGAGACTAGGTAGCATATCTACATACGTGGTTGTTTCAGAAGAACAAAATGCCTTCACTACAAAATTTGATCTCATTTGTAGTTGGCTACTTCCTTGATTTGCTCATTTCTGCTTTCTAAATCTTGAATGGATTTGGTTGAACCTGGGTTCAACCAAAGGTATGATGCAAGAACATCTGGGAAATGTTTTCAGCTTGAACTTTGTGAATACAGGAAGTTAGAGTGCATGCTAGAAAGGGATTGGAGTGCAGGCTGGGTAGTTCTGGCTCTTGGTCTTTCATGAGCTGCAATCAAGATGTCAGCCAGAGTGACATTCATTTGAAAGTTCGACTAGCCTGGAGGATCTGCTTAGAAAATGGCTCTCTCACATGGCTGTTATGTTGATTCTGGCTATTTGGCAAGATGCCTTGTGTACCTTTCCCTAGGACGGCTTGAGTGTCCTCACAACGTGGCAGCTGGCAGCTGGCTTCCCCTAGGAAGATCCAAGAGAGTAAGGAAGAAGCTCTAATATCTTTTAGGACAGACACTGTCACTTCCACTGCATTCTGTTGATCACTCAGACCAACCCCAATATGAGCAAAGGGATTACACAAAGGCATGCATTCCTTGAAGTGAGGATTATTGGGGGCTGTCTTGGAGGCTGGCTACCTTGTACCCTCTTTTCCCCTTTCTTTGACAGCACAAGTTGATCAGATTTATCTGTAGAAGCAAAAAATGAAATTATTTTAATAGAGTGGAACTTGACAAGAATTTGGATAGAATGTGGTTCTTTATATTAAGGGTACACAGTGTACAGTATTGTCAGCCAGGTTTTAAAGAGATAATGAAACGCTGTTCATTTACTTGTTCTCAGGTTTATATTCTACAAGCAGAGTTTGTATCATAACATTATCATTCAGTCGAGGCATGTGTATTTTGAAGTGTAGAGATAATGAGGTAGTGATACTGTCTTCTAGAATAGCTCTTCTGTCTTCATCTCTGAAATTCACTGGTCTGGCTAGCTGTCTGTAACGTCATTTCCTCGTCTCAACTCTTTAAGACCCTGACAGACTCTTGAGATTGTAGTGAAGATTTCTGTGACATGCTGGGTGGGTATAGACTGCTCTCTCGTGCCTTGGTCACATCTTCGTGTTTATTTTTTCATATCATGTATCACAAATTGAAATGATGTTGTTGATATACTTGTTTGTCACCCTACATCTTTCTCCCATTCCCCAAAGTAAAGCTCCAGCAGAGTAGGGCTTTGTTGACTTATTCACTACTGAGTCCTCGGCACTGAGTGCAATGCATGGTAGATGCCCAGAAGGTGATTGTCTAAATACATTATTTTTTGATAGTATACAATACATGATTATTATTTGAAACAGGACACCACAAAAGGTAATTTTCTAATGCACAAGATAAGTAAAGGTAGAGGTCCATTTTCTATAAACCAAATGAAAAGAAAGAATGAATATGTTTGGCTGATTCTGTAATTTTTTATGTAAACTGTTTCGGAGCCACATTTCCTGTTGATTTGATCACACCTTGTTTTTTCTTGTCATAAATGGTCCTTTTTGGATGAGTTACAGTGTGAGTTCTGGCCCTGTCAGAATTGATATTCCTAGGAATCCTGACTTTAATATACACAGAACAGGAAAAGTCATGATAGGCACCCTTGGGTATATATGGTAACATGTTAGTTCTCTTCAAGACTGTGCATAGCTTACAGGGATCACAGGGCTGTGTGAGTTAAGCAATAGTTTAAACCTGATGTATTGCTCTCCCAGAAAGTAGTATTCTTAAGGTATTTACCCCAGATCTGCAAGTGTCTGTGTTTCCTGGGGGGGGGGCGGGGGACCCCCAAACCTGGAATGCTCATCCATATGCATTCCAACCTGCCTCTGAGATGTTAGGCAAGCCTCAGCAGAGGTTCTTGACAGTTTTTTGGACTATGGACCTTTTGGCAAATCTGACAAACTGTTGACCTTCTCCCAGAGATACTTATTTACATAAACCCACCAATTTTACATATATCATTCAGGAGAGCATAGATTCCTGAAGGCCATCCAATGACCAAGGCTAAAGACCTCTAATCTGAATTATTATTATTATTATTATTAAGTTACAAATGATTTGGAAAATCTCTGCAGAGACTGAAAATCTCTTATTAATTAAGAATAACCTTAGAATCATTCTGAACATTTCTGTTCTTGCACATTCTTCTCCTATCTTGGAATATCCAAGAGCCAGACTAGATCATCCAGATTAACTCTTGACCAGCTCAAGATTGAGAATTCAGGCTGGGTTTATTTTGAAGGTACTAACTATGTCTTTTGTGATCTTACAGGTATCTCTGCATTAGCCAGACTGGACATATGTAAAGGGACATCAGTATATCTGGATAATCAGGTAAGCAGATGGGACTTCATTTTTATATCTCCATCAATTCAGTCCTCTGACAGTATGCGGGCATTTTCTATCATGTCTCGTTTACTGCAGTGTGGGTCAGGAAGATGATTGATATTTCTAAAGAGAAGGAAGCAGCCTTTTTTAAGTTTCACCAGGTTATTTCCCTGCTGCTTAAAGTCAGATTTCTTTATTTTTATCTCATTATTATTTCATGTATTCATACATCTATAGTAGATAATAATTCTCTACTTTTCTTTTTATGTATATTCTTTGGAGAGTTGTGGACAGCTCTCATATTGTTCCTTGGTTGTCAGCCAAGTTATAGACATTTAACTCCTTTAATCTTTCTTTGTAATTGAGTTAACTTGGCTGCTTTTTCCAGATTTTCCCCTTGTTTTATGGTACCATTAATAAACAGAAAAACAGTCTATTGCCTGGCTTCTTCTACACCTTTCGTTCTTTTTGTTTTCTGTTTTTGCCTCATATTCCTTGTTGAACTAAGGCCAGCCAGACATCATTCTCTGGACCACTTTGGCACTACATGAATGCCTTGCCTGCAACTATCAGTGTCCCATGCAGTAATGCCATCAGCAGTATGTCCTAGAGAAAAAAGAAATGTAAAAGGCGAGCAGTGAGGAGCAAAATAATGCATTCTTTAATTACATGGCAGACTTACCCTTACCACCCAAAGTAAATCATTGTACCTGAGCCCTTTAACACAGCTTTGGTCATCCTGAAGTGCTGTGCGTGGTCACTAATTTGAATAATAAGAGAAGCGTGTATATTGTTTGAAGTTTGCCCACTGTTCTCACTTGATTCCTTCCCTGTGTTCTCACTCCCCCACTGCCTTTCTCAACACGGATTGTGACTTGTTACCAGATTCTGTGGCCATGAACAAAACTGGGCAGGGGATCATTTTGCCAGAAATTAGATAGGCTCAGGTGGTAAATGCTCTGTGTCTCCATGTATAACATCTGAGGCAAGTGCTTTAGTTCTTGCTATTTCTGTAACAGCTATTGGTCTTCTTTTAACAGCTGATTCAATGGCAGTATGCAGGAGGAAAGGACTGGTAGACGTTTGGTGCTATTTATCAACACTGTATTAGTTGCACAACTTTTTTCCCCTCTGATTGGCAGAGAGAAGCATACTGCTTCTAGATGATGCTGAGCTTAGTGTAAAATATGCCAGCATGGGATCTGAGCTTGTCACAGTTCATTCTTTCTTTTCATTTGGTTTGTAGAAAATGGACCTCTACCTTTACTTATCTTGTGCATTAGAAAGATAAAAGGTCATACATCTAGGAGCTAATGGCTTATTGGTGTCTTTTAGTCAACAGATTCAGATAATATATTTAGTTGAAGCTTACAGCAGCACATACTCGGCTTTCTCATTTGTGTTAGCTTCACTTCTAGTACAGAATTGAATAGGATTGAAGAGACGGTTTTCCTGTTTGTGTCTGTGGCAACTTTTTCGATGATTTGTGGTTTAATTCTTTAAACATTTTTGATCACTTATCACTTCTTTCTCAGTGAAGGCTTAAAGTATTCAGATTCTAATGTTACAATCTTTTCATCACATTATTTAATTTTAGAGAAATCAAAGTCAGAATAGCAGCTGACATAGTTGTCTCTGAATAGTGACCTAAAAATTATAATACTACTTTTTTTTTTTGCCTGGATTTTATGGTCTGCCTTCGTGGCATCAGATTTTAAATAAGATTAGGTGGTTGTGAATCATGTATTTCTTGGTCTCTGGCCTCTTAAACAGGTAACTATATGACTTGGACCCTTTTTAAGTCTGCTTTTAAAAAATGTTAATCTCTCACATGGCTTTTAAACTGTTGACAGTATTGTACTTGACATTAATTTTGTTAGGCAGTTAATGCATTCTTCGGCATAACTTTGTTTCTTAGGTCTTTGCAAGACCTGTCAAAGAAAACAAAATGCTAACCTGACTTTAAAGGGGCAAGAAAATCCCCCCCAAACTATATTATTCTTTGTTCTCTATGTGCATCAAAGTGACAATCCCACACTGTCTCAATTGAGGGAGTCTAGCACAAAAATGAAAAACAGCCTGGCACTGTTATAGGCTTACAGCCAAAATGTTTTGTGTAGCTTGGTTCTGGCAGTGGTTTTTGTAAGGCGGAGGGTCTACCCTCACAGCATCACCGAAGGAAGGCAGGCAGCCTTAGTATTTCCCACTTAGACTGTTTTTTCCCCCCTCTTCTCTTCCTCTTTCTTCACACAGACCACCATTGTGAAAAGAAATATTTTTTTTCTGAAATAGAAATATCATTCCCCTTACAACTTCCACATTTAGTAAATGGCTTTGTTCCTTATAGAAGTTGGTGCTAAATTTGCCTTTTCCACTCTCTTAGGTATTTTCTTTACAGTTGCATTTTTGCTACTATTGCTAACTTTGGTCATGTTGACACTGTATTTTTGATTGGTTGGAATCTTGTCTGCTTCAGAATTTATTATTTGAATGGAAACTTTTGAGTATTATTTGCCTGTATTATATGGATTTTTATGCCAAGATATCTCTTGTTGAGACCAAAATGTCTGCCATTGGTTTCTATTTTTGTCTAAAATTCAATGTCAGTTCATATCTTTTACAAATTGAATACCCTTAGAATGTCTGATAAGTCTTGGTAGATAAGCAAGTGAACTTCCGTTAAAATAAAGGATGTGCATTTAAAATATTTTTCCTTTGAAATAAAAAATGCAACGTAAAACACAGAAGTGTTTTTAAGTTTACCAATTCTCACAAAATTATAGTTAGTGCCCTACCATTAGGAGTGTGAAAATGTGGCATAATGAGTTTTAAATAGAGATGTTTGAGCAGGAGACTGGATTTTCACTATGAGCAAGCATTCTATGAAATTTCTTAGAATGTTCCTCACAATGTAAATATGTTTTCTGTTGTATTAAGCAAGACAAATGATTTACTTTCTAGTGATGTATTTTTAACATTAGATTTTTTAGAGTGATCTATTTTAAAAATTAGTTTTGCAATCAAGAATAGTTAGTAGGCAGAATATGTTTTTATAGGAGGATATTGATATTATTTTGACTGATCTTTATTTAAAAAATTGTCAATGATTTTTGGCAATAAGAAAATTACTTTGAGAAGAAAAACTCATGTACATATTTTTGTAACAGTGTAACAAATGTGACTGAAAAGGAAGCAAACAGTGGCTCGTGTTTGAATTATTAATGTGAAATGTTTTTATATGCCATATATACTGGGAAATATATCTATTATGGGTACTGTAAGATGAAATTGTGCAATCTAACAGTTGTTTCTTTTCTGGGGATTTATTTTTAATTTAGAAAACGCTTTAAAATTATTAAAAGGATTTGTAAAACAAAGGTGTATCAGCAGTGTGCATGAAATAAACTCACCTGTTGTTTTCTCTCATTCCGAACAGACTCAGCAATATGTTGGTTCACTACTTTAGCAAAACAAACAAATACTCCAATTGCTTTGTATGCATAAGGCACATGTAATAAATGCTACAATTCCCCATTGCTCCCAATGCCATCTTTTTAAACTTGCAAAGTGGCTTTTTTTATGCAGAGCTACTAAAAGGAATCTGGGTGGGATGCCTGTTAAGTTATATGAATTGAATCTTTAGGTCAACATTTTAAACTTCTGAATTCTGAGAGTTTTGTGAAGGAATGCCAGTGAAACTTTTTTCACTTGATCCAGTTAAGTTCATGACTGTCTTGAATCCCCTATGGCAAGGTCTGATAATGTTAACATTAGCGAGTAAAGATAACATACACACACAAGCCTCTTTCATTCTGTGTGTACTGAATAATGTTTATTGCATATGAACCACTATTCAGTGACTTTAAATACACTTTCTGCAGTGGTTTAATTTTTATTTGCAGTGAAGCCCTTTATTTTTTCTGTGGTAAGAATATATCTTTCAGTGATTTAGGACAATGTGAATTGTTCTATTTATTTATTTATTCTAACTACACGCAGAGGCATAGGAGAAATATTTAAGAGCCATAATGTTTAAGCAGTTTTTTGGTAAATACGGTAGAGTTTTTCATTTTTGTAGAATAGAATTTATAGACAATAAATTGTATAGTTTTAATTCAGAACACATAGCAAAGCTATTATATCTTTTTAGTTTGACATTATATATTTTTAAGGAACATAATATAGTAACTTAATCATTATATTTGTAAAAACACGGAGAAACACATTTATTAAGAGATAACAGCAAAATTGAACAAATACTGTTGATTATTTTAACTAGGATTTTACTATATTAAGTACTAAGTTTATAATTATAACTAGTACTTCATTTCATTTGAATGTCAATATAGATTTCAAACATGACTGTTGGGAAGATGGTTTGAATGTCTTGTTTGATATCAAATATTGGTAATGTAATAACAAGTAGCGATTTTTAAGTTTATGTGGTCTAAATATGAGTAATCTTCCCTTAAGCATATGGTACATACTTTAGTGTCAAAATTCAATAGATAGTATTGCATGAAAGGGTACCTGTTAATTTCCTCTTAATTTTTGATATGTTTTAATTTCTCCCACCCTCTGACGTATTATTCTGTAGAATACTTTTACAAGTATTTCATGTGTTTTCTATGGCATCTCACGCTGCTCACTTTTTATCTATAGTACCATATGAGTTCCTCCTTTTTAGGTTTACACTGCATATTTTAAGCTGCTGATAGTGTAAGTAGATTGCAAGGTAAAGTGACATTTAGCTTTTTGAGTTAGCTTCATTTTTAGCATGAGAACAGGTTTTTTTTTTCCCCTGTCCTAAATCTTCTCTTATTTCCCATTAAAACAGTCTTACTAACATTGAACAAAGAAATTCAGGGATTTGGCTAAAGCAGCACTTGAAATGCATCAAAAAGTGGCTACTACAATACAATTTTATTAATGAATGATCTACATTGGTTCAGCTGTGTCCATGTGATTAGGCCTTCACCAGGCAACAATGGGTATTTCCCTATTGCTTTTATTTGATTTCCAAGAATGTGTCATCTGTTACATCAGCCTCTGCCAATATGCCCCTGTAAAAGTGTTTTTTTTTTTCCTTCTAAATTTCTGAAGCGTAAGTTGAATACCCACACATAGCCCTGCTGAAATATTGTTTCTATTGAATGGTGGCCTACGTTTGTATGCTTGGTGTTGCATACCAAAATCTCAGAATGTAAATTAAAGTAAATGTTTATTAAGTTTATCAGTAAATTTTTGGAAGTGTGGTTGCCTGGTAATGCTAAAAATAGACTATTTTAGCTTTTACATTTCCATCTTAATATTTTATTACAGTGGTATAATGTGTTATAGAGGTGGACAAGCTTGCAGATTGAAGTGGGGATCGTCCAGATTGTTCCCTTCCCTGGACCATATGGTATAGTTCTAAAAGCCTTTTGTACACTGTCTGTTCAGTTTATTGTAAACTCAATCTTTAGTGCACCTAAAAAGATAACCAAATAAAAGTGAGCCTTAGAAAACGGACTTCATATCATATAAGGACCCCAGATATATATTTTTGAAAGGAGATAACTGAAAATGAAATTGAAGTTGAGATGATATTATAAACAAGGGAGATTTGTCGTTCTCTGAATTTTTTTTTATATCACATGGATTTTCATAGATTGTCTTTGAATACTGCTTTTAAAATGAAAGCATTTATGTTATGTGACTATAGTTATTATCCTTATTTATCCCATTCTTAGAGTTTCAGGAAAAAGAAGGTAGCATTATTCTGTTTTACAGAGGAAGTCTCTACCTGTGACTGATGGTAAGGAATATATAAACTACAGGTTTTATGAATACGTGGATTTTTTGACTTATCTTCGTGAGAATTTAGGCTAGATAACTCAGTAATTTCACTCTGTGAGGAATTACCTATACCCAGAGTTGAAAGGTTTCTAATTCTTATGTGTTTTCCTTTCTTCCCCTACTCCTAACTTAATACGTTTCTGTGATTCTATTTTAGGAAAATAGAGTAAGAGATTGCTTATCCCATATGCTAAGATCCTTTAGAAGCAGGAATGAGTAATTTCTCCTGACTCTCACTCTCTTTCCCTCCAAAGTAAGCCACTGTTTGAGAAGAGCATTAGACATTACCCACTGCTTTTTGGCATAAGAGATTTGAAGTTGAAATTCTACCAAATGGGGGGAAAAGAAGGAGAGCCTGTGAAGAACATGATTCTTTACTCTATCATTACCCTGAACCACTGAAAGGGTAACTGAGAGGAACTCAAATGTTATTGGAATGTGTAATTTTTCTTTGAATGGCCACAGTGGAATATATTTGAACAAAAAAGGTGGAACTAGTATATGTGGTGTACGGAGTTGATGGCGATTGAAATTAATGAATCTTTTCAGCACTATACAACAGAAATCCCAAGAATAGTACACATTTAAAATTTGTCCAAGAGAAACGTATATAGAGAATGATTATTGTGTTATTATTACCATAGGGAGATGACTAGAGATAGATGGATTATTAAATAATACAATAATGCTAGTGGTAAATTAGACACAAAGTATTTGTTGGGATATACATTTTTCAAATTCAAAAAGTTTTCTAAAACAGAATCGTTGATTTCAAGTGTATGTGTGGGAGTCTTTCCTATTTAAAAAATACTGTTGTTTTATAATCTCTCATTTATTTTATTTATTTATTTTGAATGGAGTCTTGCTCTGTTACCAGAGCTGGAGTGCAATGGCACGATCTTGGCTCACCACAACCTCTACCTCCCAGGTTCAAGTGATTCTCTTGCCTCAGCCTCCTGAGTAGCTGGGATTATAGGCACATGCCACCATGCCTGGCTAATTTTGTATTTTTAGTAGAGATAGGGTTTCTCCATGTTGATCAGGCTTGTCTTGAACTCCTAACCTCAGGTGATCCGCCCGCCTCAGCCTCCCAAAGTGCTGGGATTACAGGCGTGAGTCACCACGCCCAGCCTTTCATTTATTCTTAAGCCACTTTCTAAGGTGCTCACAAAATTGAAAAGCATAGTTTACACTTTCACACAAATTAGATACCTTCCCTTTTTCTCTCCCCCTATTCTCCTTCTTTTCTCCTTTCTTTCTGACCTTCAGCTATTTACTTATATATGTGTATTATATATATGAATAATATATACCATACTTACAGAAAAATGTTATTTTAATAGATTTGAGGGATTGAAAGTTCCACTTAAGAAAATAAAAATCTTGTAATAACTATGCAACAAATGGATTTTTATGGAGGAATTTGACCATGTTTATCGAAGGAATTCAGATTACAGAAAATCGTAGAAGTGTAAATTCAAAATTCTTTTGTTTTTTTCTAGCTACGAAGGACTGGATTACAGTTTAAGAAAAGAGGAACCATAAAGAGTCTAACTCAAGTATCTCCTATTTTAATGGTAAAAATGCCTCTGGCTGCAAGTAGTAGAAAATCTTACTGACATTGATTTAAATGAGTTAGGGTTTTATTTGTCTCATAAGAATCAGAAGGCAGTTAGTTCACAGGTAACTGATACCATCAGGGATCCAGGTAGTGTCTAACTCCCCACCATCCTTAGCATGTTACTTTTGCCTCTTATTTCACTTTCAAGCAGGAAGAACAAAGGGAGAGCTCAGAAACTTTCTTCCCATGGATACTTTCTCTTTTTCTTTAGAAAGGGATGTTCACTCACAGGGACTTCTGTCTAGTTCTCATTGGTCAAAAGTATGTCCCATATAACCACCTCTAGAGTGAGGTAATGAGTGTTTTCACTTTCTAGCCTCTTTTGGAGGAAGGCAGGGAGAATGGGAATTAGAATGAGTGTTGAATGAGCCATCCTAAAGTTATCTGCTGTACTTCCTTAATTCTTTTGTACAGTTAGTTGTTTGGACTTTTGAAATTCTCTGGATACTAGGTTTATGTAGTAGCTTGCTATTGGTTGTCTTTTGAACAGTTAGTGCATATGTGTTGGTGTTGTTATGTTTCCGTGTCTGAGGATAGGAACTGTAATTGAGTCATCTTTGTATCTTTACGCTTAGTATGGTGCCTACATGTTGAACCTCAATAATCCCTTCTTGAATGAATGAATGAATATTAAGAAATATATTTGTTAATATTATGAGTATAAATCATTTATGCAGTTAAAGGATATTGTAATATTTTTAATTTGTGAGGGTTTGTGAACTAAATTTTGTAGGATTGCTTGTTATTGCTAAGGGACATCAGTGTAATAATGTCCAGGTTGTTTTGAAAAAAAGGAAAGTCCTCAAAATGGTTTAGTACCAATGTTTTTTGGGGGCTGGGTGTTCCATGAGTAAGTAAGAAATATGATTGCTCTTAACTCTATGCATAGACTATTGTTTAAACAAAGATATTTTGTAGTACTCATATGTTAGGATCTTAGTTTTTAAAGAAATAGGCAATTGGAATTTATTTATTCCAAAGGCAAACAGGTCATTTGATAATTTATATTACTGATGCTGATTTATAGATCCTTGGAAGCATCATATGGCTAAGGACATATTAAATCAGATTTTGCATTAGTTGACATTTGAGTATATATGTTTTTAAATTCTTAAGGGATAGCTTTATACTTTTTAATTCACAAGCAAATGGTTATGCACGATAGAATTTCATGTCCAAAGGAAATCTTAAGAGGTCATCTTTACATCTGCTTGTTGTGCCCTTGACTGTCTTAGAAGGATGCAGACTACGTCTTCATTTAAAATCTGCAGAAGGAACTGCTCAGACTTGGTAGGAATCAGTAACTTACAACTCCTCCAGTGTCCGACTTAAATTCTCTTTATTGTATTTCCATTCAGTTTCTGTTATTTTAACCTGAGAGGACAAAATGAACAACAATCTACTATCTCCCATACAACATCCCCCATATATTATAAATTCCTATTTTAATAAATTCTTCTCTTTTGATTCATGATGGCAGGGTTGTTGGTACCTTAATTACTAAAACAGTCTGTGCATGGATAGAACTTAATTCAAAGCAGGGAATGTATTCAAGTGTCTGGAACTCAAATTTTCTATCTGAGCAGTTTATAGTCACTAGGAATAAAGAAAGCTCTTTTAACATTCAGAAGCAGTCCTAGGAGAAGGGTTCTTACATAATCACAATGTAGGCAAAATAGTTTCCTAGATTTGAACTCAGAATTGGTTATTGGTAGTTTTATTTGGCCCTTAAGCAGATCTTTTGCTCATACTTTTGGAAGTAATAAAGGTCAACACTTTGCACTTAAAAAAGTGCATGTAAAATATCAGCCGTCCCTCACTATTTTCACCTTTATTCTCAGTGATCAGTATAGTATCTGACTCACAGTATGCACTTAGTAAATGTTTGTTAAATAAGTATCCCTTGATAATGTTTCTAATATGGGTAGCTTTATGCTTTGCATTTCTCCATTCCTCTGTATTTCATGCTGTCCAATAAACACTCACACTTTATTTTTTACTGTCTTTATCTTTCTATTCAATGATACTGGCCGTGATTTAGGATTTACTTGAAGATCTGAATACCATAGTAATACCTGAACAATTCAATTTGTGATGACACGGTAATTTTCAAATTCAGGAATACCTCCTTTGTTTTATTCCTCATAAGATAGTGACTTAATTATAGCCTGTTGATGAGAATTCAGAATGCGTTAACTGAATATTGTATACAAGGCATTTTGCTGGGTTATGAGTAGTTACAAACATGAATTGTACATAAACCTTGCTGCCAAGAAATTGAGATCTGGTTGGGAGACACACACACATATACTGTAGAACTATAGTATAAGAGGGATTGTGGTGACTGCTCTAAATGGGGTAAAAGCAAAATTTAGGGCACTATAGAGGAAGGCGTAATTACTTCTGACTAGCTCAATATGGGTGAGTAATTGACTGGGTCTTCACGGATGGCATGAAATTTGAATGGCGTCTTGAACTATATGTAGGAATTTGACAGGTCATGAAGGCAAAAGGTTTCAGAGAGGAGAAATAGCAGGAGCAGTACTCGCAGGTAGGAATGTGTATGGAGTGTTTGATGAAATAGATGGTTTCTTCAGTATTTAGAGTAATAGTGTGTCTGTGGGAGTGACAG
The DNA here is from genome assembly GCF_009764315.1 of Trachypithecus francoisi. Taxonomy (NCBI): domain Eukaryota; kingdom Metazoa; phylum Chordata; class Mammalia; order Primates; family Cercopithecidae; genus Trachypithecus; species Trachypithecus francoisi. The sequence goes on from NW_022681458.1 coordinate 99,013,209, forward strand.
AAATTGAGGCTAGAATGGAGCTTGGAACCAAATTGTAAGGGGTCTTATTTCTTGTTAAATAGTTTTCTTTATTTCATAGAAAAAGTATAGGTTTTTGAGTGGAAAAGTGACATCAAGGTACCTATAAATTTCAGAGGAAGAATGGAAGACGTTAAATGTAGCTACAGGTAGGGAGATCAGTTAGAAGGCTGATGAATAGCTCCTGTTGAAGATGATAAGCGAGGCTGGAGGCAACAGAGCTTGGAAGGAGGGTCTGATACCAGAGGCCTGGCGTGGGTCAGATGCCCTGTGACCTGCTGATTTGCTTAGAGGTGTGCAGCAGAGTTCTGGCTCCCAATAGAAGGTGCTTTCCAATTTTGAGTCTTCCTTCCAGCCATACCATTTTGGTGGATTGTGGAACATGCTCCCACTCGCTGCACGTGGGCGATCAAATATTTCAAATATTTTAGCTTGAGTTCTAGAAGGAAGCAAAAGGAAAATTTGAATAGTTATGTGAGCCAATAATGTCTGCCACATTTCCTCAATTCTGTATTTCCTGGGCTCTTGGTTCACCTTCTTGAACTATTCGTATAACTTGCTATTGGTCCCTCTTTGAGACCCTGCTCAAATGTTCTACATTTCAGGCCGGGCGCGGTGGCTCAAGCCTGTAATCCTAGCACTTTGGGAGGCCGAGACGGGCGGATCACGAGGTCAGGAGATCGAGACCATCCTGACTAACACGGTGAAACCCCGTCTCTACTAAAAACTACAAAAAACTAGCCGGGCGAGGTGGCGGCGCCTGTAGTCCCAGCTACTCGGGAGGCTGAGGCAGGAGAATGGCGTGAACCCGGGAGGCGGAGCTTGCAGTGAGCTGAGATCCGGCCACAGCACTCCAGCCTGGGTGACAGCGCGAGACTCCGTCTCAAAAAAAAAAAAAAATGTTCTACATTTATCATTCTGGATTGAAGTTATATCGAGGCCTGAGACCCAAGACTGTATTTGGGTCATCATAATATCACAAAACAGTTTAATTTTTAGAATGTAATAATTAATAAATGCTTGTTGAATAAAGCAAATTTGTTTATGTTTTGTGTTTATGTTTTCCTACTCTTTGCACATACCAAGCATATGCCTATCAGGGTCTTGCTGTGCCTGTTGCTTAGATCCAGATCTACGTACTCCCCAATACCCTCGCCCCTTCTTCTGATTTCTGTTCAGATGTCATCTCATTATCAGCAAGATGTTTTCTCACAACGCTGTATCAAATAACCTCCTCACACCAGCTCTCAGTAGCCCCTATCCTCTGTTACCCTGTGTTACTTTTCTTTATAGGTACCCTCATCTGACATACATTTAACTTGATGATGGTCTTTTTACTCCAACTAGAAAGAAATTGTTTGTGATAAGAGTACCATTTGGTTTGTTACTTACTTTGTCCCCAAGCATGCAGAACAATGATGAGCAGGCACTTAGTAGGCACAATAAGTATTTGCTGAGTGAATGAATAGTAGAGATTAGGCTGAAAAGGATACAAAACATTCACGTACAGATTTGTTTATAAGTTTATCCAAACCATGGCATTGTTATTATAACTTTTATGATAACAAATCATTAATATTTCCCTCAGAAAATAAAGAATTCTATTTTCTATAGATTGTGCCTGTGAAATCTAATTGTGGATTAGTATTTGTTTTAAAAACATTTGAATGCCAAGCATATCCAGTCAGAAAACACTTTTATTATCCATGCCAGCTTAATTTTTAAGGCAGTGAAATGGAAGACTGTCATTCCAGTAAGCAACTTATTTTCATTTGTGAGAATAGAATATTTTGAGTATTCTAATTGATTTTTGAAGATGGTTTTACATGAAAACAATCCTTGTTTTTGTACATTGTACATTTGCCTTTAGGATGGAAGGAAACTAGAAACAGGCCTGGAAATTATTTTCTCAGAAAGGTACAAGCTATAACTGAATTGATTTTTGACAAATGTATCAGGAGGAGGGTCAGTCAGGCCCAAGGTATAAGGTAAATCTTGGGATTCTCAACACTTTAAAGAAGACCTGATTTTAAAAATCGTTTTATATGTATTTTTAAAGTTTGTAAAGAGATTCCAGACTGTTTGTCATGAGCTCAAGACTATTTTCTACTGTATTTTATGTCAAATTTCACTTGGATATTTTTCTAGAAATCTTAAGTCTATAATTGGGCAATAAAAAAATTGGTTATCAAATCAATATTATTATATGGCTTTTAGTGTCATGAGAATTCCCTTTTGGAAACCCATAAAAGCTCATTTTTTTCTCACTATAAACTTTATCTGTCAGTTCTCTAGAAGGTCAGAGTACTAATGTTGGAGGTGATCTGCTCTGGGACAAAGAGTCAACAAAGTGGTAGTAAAGTTAAAAAATGCCACATGGTGCTTTCCTAAGATTAGGATTTCTTTTTCATATCAAGTTTGTGCTTATTTTAAAATATGGAAAGTTATATGTCAATAGGTATAGTCTTCATACCCATCTAAATAGATAAAATAAGGTTACCTCCAGTTTTTGCATTTATATATTTCATAGTTTATTAGTTTTCTTTGTTTTCTGGAAATAACTTCTTAATTATTTGTATACTTTTAGTAGTTTGATTTCTCTCTAGATTTGTAAGTTAGGTTTTTTGGAATGGGTGGTTTAAAAAATGGAATGTGATGAAATGGTTGTGTTGGAAAACAATTCCAGGAACAGAGTTATTTCATATTACTTGAAAATGAAACATGTTGTTTAGATTGTAAAAAGTACTAGAGCTTGGAGAGTACCTTTAAAAATATTTCTCTACTAAGTCTGAGTTGCCATTGCTTAATATTTATTGATTATCCATTCACATATTGCATGTATATAAATATAGGACAAATCTGAGTGGTTATGAGAAGTCTTTTAAAATGCAAATCTCTTTCTCTTTTAGTTGACTATCCAATCAGTCCTCGCTTTGTTTTTTAACATGTGCAATATATATGGATGATTATACAATAACATTTTCCAGTTCTCTCCCCTCCCCTCCCATTCCCTCCTCTCCCCCTCCCCTGCCCTCCCCCTCCCCTTCCCTTGACAGAGTCTCTCACTGTCACCCAGAGTGGAGTGCAGTGGCACCATCTGGGCTCACTGCAAGCTCCACCTCCTGGGTTCATGCCACTCTCCTGCCTCAGCCTCCCGAGTAGCTGGAACTACAGGTGCCAGCCACCACGCCCAGCTAATTTTTTTGTATTTTTAGTGGAGACAAGGTTTCACTGTGTTAGCCAAGATGGTCTTGATCTCCTGACCCTGTCATCCACCCGCCTCAGCCTCTCAAAGTGCTGGGATTACAGGTGTAAGCCACTGCGCCCAGCCTCCAGCTTTCTTAATACAAGACACTTCAGAAATTAAATGTGCAACTAGAAGTCCTTTTCAGTTTCGTTCACCTTAATTAAATATTTGCCCTTATTTCAAGACCCATATCTAATTATCAAAGCATAACTAGATTTTGGCATTTTCCTTGAACTTTAAAACTTTCAGTTTATATTTTACCTCTTCATGTTCCATTTCAAAACTATAAGTACCAAAATAATTATTTTAGTTTCTAACACACCGTCAAAGTACAGCCTCAGATTCCTTATATATGTATAGACCTTGATCAGTTTATAATTATTTAATAAACAAGTACGTTTTAAGATTGAGAATTACTTTTAGTTCATACATTACTTAAACAAGCAGTATTTGCAAACCAAATGATAATGTTTTGAATCGCTATAGCACCATTAGTTTTAACCCTTGTTGATTAGTTTTTAAATAAGTTTCCTTATAGCAATAGTATTTATAATAATTTGAAAACCACTTGCAAGCTTCTGGAAGGGAGGAAGCCTTCAGTAATTGGGAAGTAGTTTGTTATATCAAACAATTTGGCCTCCTTCCCTAAAGTTAAGAAAAATGTTATAGCTTCTTTTAATTGAAGTTGAAACACGTTCAATGAAGACAACTTGAAGAATAAAATGAAGCACAAACAGGAAAACAAAATTGTTCCCAGTTCTACCTCAAATGATCATTTATGTTTACCTGTATGCATGTAGTCTTTCTCTCATATTATGAGATACTTATTTCATAATAGTTTTTATATATGCATTTCATGCAGTCATGCAGTAGTGTAAACATTTTCCCATGCCAATGTATATTCATTATATTTTTTGATCATTTAATCATAAGAGATACTTTTTTTTTTTTGAGACGGAGTCTTGCTCTGTCGCCCAGGCTGGAGTGCAGTGGCTGGATCTCAGCTCACTGCAAGCTCCGCCTCCCGGGTTTACGCCATTCTCCTGGCTCAGCCTCCCGAGTAGCTGGGACTACAGGCGCCCGCCACGTCACCCGGCTAGTTTTTTGTATTTTTTTAGTAGAGACGGGGTTTCACCATGTTAGCCAGGATGGTCTCGATCTCCTGACCTCGTGATCAGCCCGCCTTGGCCTCCCAAAGTGCTGGGATTACAGGCTTGAGCCACCGCGCCCGGTAAGAGATCCCTTTTTATAGGATATTTTGATTGTTTTTAATTGGGGGAAAGAGTGCAATAAAGATTTTTGATAACTTCCAGGGTTAATCCTTAGAAATGTTATTGTTGAATCAAAAGATATGCATAGTTTTCAAGCTTTTTGTATTATGATGAAATGTGATAGAATATTCTAATACTTTAAAGCAAAGCTAACTATATGTATTAGTTGATTGGGTAGCAGCTTTCAGTCTACATTTTGGAGACTTTAGAAAAGTCCTTTTTAAATTCACAAACTATTATTTGCATCTACTATACAGATGGTTGAAATTTCACTATCACCTGTTGTTCTCTTGTAACATGCAAGTATTCCTGCGAGAGGTAACACATTGTACCCCAGCAGGCATTTACTCCAAATATGATGTAGTTTATCTGACATTTTTTTTTTTTTTTTTTAGACGGAGTCTCGCTCTGTCGCCCAGGCTGGAGTGCAGTGACCGGATCTCGGCTCACTGCAAGCCCCGCCTCCCGGGTTTACGCCATTCTCCTGCCTCAGCCTCCCGAGTAGCTGGGACTACAGGCGCCCGCCACCTCGCCCGGCTAGTTTTTTGTATTTTTTAGTAGAGACGGGGTTTCACCATGTTAGCCAGGATGGTCTCTATCTCCTGACCTTGTGATCCGCCCGTCTCGGCCTCCCAAAGTGCTGGGATTACAGGCTTGAGCCACCGTGCCCGGCCCTTATCTGACATTTTAAATTTAATTCTTGCAAGTGAAGTTTGGAAACAAGGTGGGTGCATTTAACAAGGGTAATGCAAGAGGATAATAGGATACTTCAATTCTATCAAGATCAATTGAACAACTATTATAGAAAATATAGGATATTATATGCCTAGTTTTAGTAGTTTGAGTTATAAATTCTCTCTAAAATGATTCAGGCTGTTTGTTAATTGTGAATGCTGATTAATCCGGTAGAGAGACTAATGATCCCAGATATGGTGCATATATGTGCTGGAGAGAGATGCAAGGGGGGATTAACTAACTCCTAAGTAACTTTACTCTGTTTGAACACGCTGTTTGCAAAGTGTTAAATTACTTTAAGAGATGGTGAGGATGCGGAGTGCAGCTTTGGGTAGTTTGTAAGTGTGGGGAAAAGAACGAGAGATCAGTTGGTTACCATGTCTATATAGAAGGAAGTAGACATAAAAAACTCCATTTAGTTCTGTATTTGAGATGCTGTTAATCTGTGACCTTACCTTCAACTTTGTCCTTGCAAGAGACATGTGCAAAGGTGACTTAGGTTAAAAGGATTTTGGGCGGTGCGGAATGTGCCTTGTTAAACAAGTGCCTAAAGGCTGCTTATGGTTAAAGGTCATCAACATTCTCTTAACTCTCAAGAAAGAGAAAAACATTTGTCTCCTGCCCCTCCCTGGGCAATGGAACATCTCCGGGTAACACCCATTGTGCGTTCTGTTTACTGAGCAAGGAGAAAACCACCTTTAGGAATAAGGTGGGGCTTGCTGGAGCAATACTGCTAAAAGGTTTATGCATCTCAAGGCACAGCATTTTCCTTTAAACTTATTCATGTCACAGGGATTTTTGTTCATATGTCTTACTGCTGATTTCCTCCCTACCATAGTCCTATTGTCCAGTCACTCCCTTATCTTTTTGATGGTAAAGATAATTGTCAATAAATACTAAGGGAACTCAGAGGCCGGGGCCGGCGTGGGTCCTCTGTAAGCTGAGCGCCGGTCCCCTGGGCCCCGCTTTTCTTTCTCTACACTTTGTCTCTGTGTTTTATTCCTTTTCTCAAGTCTTTCGTTTCCACCTAACGAGAAACACCCACAAGTGTGGAGGGGCAGGCCACCCCTTCAGTAAGGAATACTCTGGCTATAGGGTCTTTGCTTCATTAGACAAAATATTTGTATCATTGGAATGTCTCCTTGAAAAACCAGTTGATAAAGAGATAGACAAGGGGCCACTAAATAGATAAAAGTCACAGTGCTTGTTCCAGTCAGGAAACTTCAAGCTGTTGATATGGGAAAGCCCGTGCTTCCTCTGCAGAAACTTTGGACAATAGTAGACCTTCTAGAAATTATGCACAGTTGTCTGTGTATACCTTTTCTTTATTTAACAGTTTCAATCCTAAATATCTTCAGGATAAAAAAAAAATCCCCATCTATTATTAACAGACTGACTCTTTTTCTTATAATAATGGGTAGCTAATAATATGCCCCTTGTGATATTTAAAGATAATGATACAACTCTCATTACCACATCTATTAGCCCCAGATTTACTCAGCCCTGGTCTAAACTGGGTTTCTGAGCTTTTTAAAATTTAGCATTAAAGATCTCTAGACTCTGTCCAGTTTTTCTGATGTTGCCTTTGTAAACTGTCAGCACATGTCTTAAACTATTGGCAAATCAGAAGATTATTAAAAATACGTATAGTGACTGGAAAAAGAACTTCTTCAATAAATAAATAGAAGAAAATATACTTTTACTGAATACTTCGAATACATATCTGTATTCATGTAGAATGTTGGAGATGAGAGCAGTATCAATAAATATGTTAACTGATGCAGCTTTTATTTTATTTTAAATTTATTTTTTCTGAGACAGGGTCTCTGTCCCCCAGGCTGGAGTGCAGTGGCGTGATTTCGGCTCACTGCAACCTCCGCCTCCCAGGCTCAAGAGATCCTCCCACCTCAGCCTTCCAAGTAGGCGGGACAACAGGCATGTGCCACCACACCCAGCTAATTATTTGTATTTTTGTAGAGATGGGGTTTTGCTCTGTTGCCCAGGCTGGTCTTAAACTCGTGGACTCAAGCAATCCACCAACCTTGGCCTCCCAAAGTTCTGGGATTACAGGCATGAGCCATTGTGCCTGGTCTGATACAGCTTTAAAACATGGTTTTGTTGATTTGGATGTCAAAGGACAGTTTCTAATACTGGCTTCACCTCACACTTCCTAACACCATTTAAGAAGTCCGTTACTGTAGGCCAGGCACAGTGACACGCCTGTAATCCCAGCACTTTGGGAGGCTGAGGCGGGTGAATCACCTGAGGTCAGGTTCGAGACCAGCTTGGCCAACACGGTGAAACCCCATCTCTACTAAAAACACAAAAATTAGCCAGGCATGGTGGCGTGCGCCTGCAGTTCCAGCTACTTGGGAGAGTAAGGCAGGAGAATCGCTTGAACCTGGGAGGTGGAGGTTGCAGTGAGCTGAAATCGCGCCACTGCCCTCCAGCCTAGGCAACAAGAGTGAAACTCCATCTCAAAAGAAGAAGAAGAAGGGGAACGGGAAGGGGAAGGGGAAGGGGAAGAAGAAAAGAAGAAGAAGAAAAAGATCTGTTACTGCAAAGTGCTTTTTCACTGATATAAAATGAATATTAAAAACATCAAATGTGTCTAACGTTGATACATTTAAGGATATCTTAATCCAGCTCTTCAGTCCCCTATGGAAATTCCTCTTTCTTCTCCCAAATGTTTGTCTGATATTCTTTCACCTCCTGAGATGCTAGGATTTTGCTTTTTTTTTTTTTTTTAAGATACTTTTCCTCATGGATAAATCAAATATAATTGTGAGATTATGGCCTTTTCATTTTTCATTAGAAGTGACTAAATCCAGAACCTTAGACTCAGAGACATTTATTTCACCTCATCAAGGGAATGCCACCCATGTTTGCTTGTGTTGCTGTACTTCAAATAGGACGTTGAGAATATTTGTATGTTAGAGTAACACTGCTATTTCTGTTTCAAAATTACCTGAAAATGTATGTGTCTCCCACTTAGAGAGGGAAACTTCTCAATAACTTTTGTAGTTAATATGGATTAAGTTATTAAAACATGTTTGAGTATTCTTAACCAGTATAGTTAAGAACATGTTAGTCATCTTATTTTAAACTCATTTTCGTGTGTATATTTATAATTACCCTGCACAAACTCAGTCTGAGTTAAATGTTGGCATAGAAGCCAGTGTAGGGTAGCAAGATAATGTTTCTGTCCAATAAAAAATGCCAGTATAATTATTAAGCCAGTGGACTCCTTCCAGGTCATAGACGTGACTATTTTTGAATTAAACATTCTTGTAGACTCCAGTCAGGTTGGGGAAGATGCTTTCCCATGGCATGGAACATAGTTTCTAAATCCCTCAGCAGGGCAGACGATTTTCCTTAGATTGAGGGGTGACATTTTGAATTGAATGAGATGCCACCTATTATATTTACATGGTAATACAATCTGTACATAAAATTCTGCCTATGAGGGTAAATAGTAATGAGTGATAAGAAGAAGTAATTTTTTATGTCTGATAATAGTAAAACTCTTGAATGAATTAGGAAGAAATTGTCACCGCTGTTGCTAAAGGATTTTACGGTTCATGGACTCAACACACATTTATTGAACACTTTCTGTTTGCTGAGTGCTAGAGATACAATGGTAAGCAAAACAGACCTAGTCAAGTGTCTCCATGGAACTTAATATCCAGTGGAGATATTGACATTAAATAATTACTTGTATAAATATATCCTACATGTGAGCAGTACACAGAAATGCTATAGATTGTTTTTTCAAGAGAACCTTGACTTTGCTTGATGGTAACAGTAGTAAATTTTTGAGCTAGACTAAATATGGCTATATGGCTGACTTCTTTACTTTCTACTCCAAACCTTTGTTGGCATGTGACTCTTCAATATTGTTTTTTTTTCCCCCTCTAGTCCTAGTTCTTAAGACCTATTATTCTATCAAAAAGGTGACTGTCCAGCGCTTAGGGGTAAAGAATAAGGGCTATATCTTCCGAGGAGTGATGATTGTGTTGGACTCTGGGAGGAATCAGAAGAGATTCAAACAAAACAATTTAAGTATTTCACTATTATGATATTCAGTTACTTATATTACAGATGTCTTGCTTTTACAAACGAGGAGGCATTATTAAATATTGTATGTGATTAATATATTAATTTATAGTGACATTTATATTCCACAAGCATATAAAACATATACTGTTATATATATATATCATTTAAATATTAATAATTATTAAACATTTTTATTTAATCCTAAAAATGGAGGTTTCTTTTACTTATGTTGTATCCTGTGCCTGCAGTGAAGTACAATGGAATGCCATGTGAATATGGAGTTGGAAGACCTGGGTTTTAGTCTTGCTGTCACTTACTCTTTGCTGCTGATATTCTTTATATTTTATATTCTGTAAAAGAAAAGTGGCTCAACAATGGTATCAGCCTTCCTTTCACCTATTATTCTGAACACACCTTGACTTCTCTGCTTGGGTATTCATATCCGAATGGATCAGGGAACGTAGTTTTCTCCCACTGAGCTGGTTTACAGCCCATTTCAAGAAGGGGAAGGCTTCTGGAGAAATGCCATCTTTGAGAAGGAAATACATTATTCATCTTGTCAAACTTTTATAAAAAGAATAATTGTTAGCAGAAAGTATTTAAAAATGCCTTTTTTTCTTCTCTGTTAAATAAAAGCCTAATTACTAAAGGTGGAATGGGCTCTCTAGATTGATGGTGAGGGAATTGGCTTCTCATCCTACTTCCACTTCTCAGATTAAACTAGGATGATAATAGATCAAACAGAATAAGAAACTGCAGGTGATTTTCAAAATTTATGAAGTTTACAAATATTCTCTTAGGCCATAAAACTCACTTTGGCCTAGAATTCAATTGCTTATTCTGTTTCTCCCATCTCTTTAATCAGTGTTACTTCTCTTGTATTGGTAGGTTAAAATAAACACATACCTATATGAAAAATTTTATTATTTCCTATAAATTCTGCTTCTGTCAACAATGCAGAATCAGTATTTGAAAGAGAACATAATAAAATGTGTCCAGATATACTTGCTGCTTTAGTTTAGACTTCAGGAATAATGGGAAATCATTAGTATCAAGTACAGTGCTGCCTGACACTTGTTGCTCAGAACCTGTGTTAATTGAAGCCAGTGTCACTTTCAAGGCAGAAGAAAGCAACTTTCTGTGTCCCCCAGATTTTCACTTCAGCTCCAGAAAAACCTAGTTTGTGTACTGTGTGTCGGGTTCTGAGACAGCTTTCAGGAAAATAACGGCACAGCGCCCAGTTTTCAGATTTTCACAGCCCCATGGAGAAGCAGAACATGTGAGTGACTACAGTGAAACAATTATAATTCTGCTTTACAGAGTATAAAGGAAGTCATGTTTAGGAGGAGTTCAGCGAAAGCCTTCACAGAAATGGTGATTCATGAGCAGAAATTTTAACAAAAGTTCATTAGTTGAACAGAGAGAGAAGGCTGATGGAGGTGAGATGAAAGTGTGAAGTTATAAGAGTCTAAAACAGCTCCAGGAGTGTGGGTGTTTGGTATTTGCTACAAAGTAGAGTCTGGGGAAGTTGGAGAAAAGGGATTGAAGTGGGAGAAGGCCAAATGTGGCTGTAGTGAAGAGAAAGGAAGGGCCAGGAAGTGAGTCTTAATTGCCATGTGTAGTGCCTTGGATTTTACCCTTAGGTGATTTAAGGTTTTTGAGCATGTCATTTTATGGTCACATTTCCATTTTGGAAAGATTATTTGTGATTAGCTTAAGGAGAATGGTGTGATGGCAACAAGATTGTATGGTAGCATGGAGACCTAGTTAAAAGGGTAATGCGATACTTTAAATGAGTGGTGAGATGATTTTCTGGTGTAAAACTTTCTGTTGATTCATAAATATGCTGCCATATTTGTGACTGTTGGCAAGTTAAAAATATTTATAGTATTCAGTAGAACGAATTCATTGCTGCTTTTATAGTTTGAAATTATTCATGGAATTAATAGCATTAAAAAATTGAAAAAGGGTTAATATTTTATTTGTCAGTGGAATTAAACCACTCAACTTCTCACACAAACAAAAATCTTGTAATTTTGTTATATAATGTGGAATATAACCTTACAATAATATATTGAATTTTTAATATATACTTATCTAGTTTTTTGTAGAAATTGTGCATATTTGAAAACAAGTACGTGATGTGCTTAGTATATGGTAAGTACTCAGTAACTATTTGCTGAGTTTGCATTTGATGCATGTGAGTTTTAACCAAGACACTTTATTAATTCAAGTCCTGGAATAAGTGACATATATATATTTTAAATAAAGATAGGACCTCGCTCTGTCACTCAGGCTGGAGTACAGTAGCACAGTCATGGGTCACTGTAACCTCAAACTCCTGGGCTCAAGTGATTCTCTTGCCTTAGCCTCTGGAGAAGCTAGGAATATAGGCACACACCACTACGCTCAGCTAATTTTTTAAATTTTTTGTAGAGATGGAGTCTCACAACAGCCCAGGCTGGTCTCAAATTCCTGGGTTCAAGCAATCCTCCCACCCCGACCTCCCAAAGTGCTAGGATTACAGGCATGAGCCACTGTACCCAGCCATGACTGATACTTTTAAGCAGAAAGTTAAATTCCAAACCAACAGAAAAAAAAGAAATGTTTTTCAGGGAAAATTAAAGTCACAAATACATATAAGATGCTAACTTTGCAAAGAGCATGTATTTAAAAGATCATTGCAACTCATATAATTGGAAAAGCACATTTGAAAATAGCTTTAAATTTTCTCACAGAAAATATGGCGTATGAGTTTTCCTATGAAATCTTTGTTTTGATGCATGAATTCTCAGTTCTTAGTCTCTACAGCAAGACACAAAAGTTAAGAGTTGAAGAGATTAGCGTATCCATAGCATTGAGTGGGGTATATATTATTAGCTTACCACATCTTTGTCAATTTGAACCCAGGATTAAAACAAAATGTTGCTATTTAAGTACATATGGTAGTACACAACTACAACATAAATGTTAGACTGTATGTCCCCTAACCAAATAATGGAATAATGATTAGTATCCATCAAGTGTTCGTTATCTGCAGTTCAGACTAATGCTCCGGAAGCAGATTCTTTTATATTAGCCAAACTTTGTTCACATTTATGTAGAATATTTTCAGTGCATAGAGTTTTATGACTGCAAAATTATTACTTTGCATTTGATACCAGATTATATTTCAGTTTTCAGAGATTATGTTCAGGTTTTAGAGGTTAAGATGAATTTGCTATGCCTGATTTTTATAGAAGAATTTAAAAAAGTAATGTTTTAGTAGAATCTGTTTATCTTGTCTCTTTTTTCCCCATATGATAATTGATTGTAGTATATTACTTTGAGGAAAGTTTTTTAGCAAAACGTATTTTTACTTCACACTCTTAATAGATTTCTGTTAGGGGAATCACTGGTGACATGTTTTAAAGCAAAAATCTTTTCATGCTTATTTTTACTATTTAATGAGATTTCAGGTATATTTTAATAACTTGGGGTTTCCGTGATGAATCATTAAAATAAATGAGTGGGCTGGAAGGTAATACTAACTTTTCTCACCACTACCCTATTTTACTCTGCTGGGTTATTGGTTGCTTTTTAAATAGAACCTGGGTGTGTTGGTGGGTGGAGGTGCAGAAAGCAAGGGAGAGAAAGGGTCAGTAAGAAAATACCAGGTAAACTTCTGATGACCTACTGAGAAATACTGCTCAAGTTTCACTTTCCCCAAATTAAGCCATTTAGTGTTTAAGCTCACTGTTTTTTGCTTTAACAAGCTTAAGTTTCCAAATATTGCATATAGGTAAATCAAAACTATATTTTCAACAGTTGATTGAAGTTTTAAGGTATCAAGCCATATGTGGATTAGCCTGTGGAATCAATTTCTCATGTGTGTGGGATCAAAAGTGTTAAAACCATCATCACTGAAACTGTACCTTCCTACAACTAATAACAGAAAGGTGTCTATGGAATATATTAATACAACAATTCCTCTGATTTAAAATTATTACGGGGTGTTTGGTTGGAAAATGATTTGAATATTATAGGTAACTAAATTGACGTCATATGAAGGCTAATTACAGGTTTCAGTGTGACTTAAATTTATTTTTTTAATTGACATGATATATTTAGCATATACTTTTCAGTAAATCAATAGCATATTGCAGATTTTTACTGTCTATACTGTTAAAAACATTTCAACTACCACAGCAGTTCTAAGTGCTAAAGGAGGTAGACAAAAATGTAGTTCACCTTGAAAATGATCATGGCTTAGGGAATAAAGAAATTGGGTCAAGCCTAAAATAATTGCAGGTACAATGACAAAAAGTTTTAATAAAAATTTAAAAATACAGCGCTGGTTTCAGGCTACTTTTGTTCTCTGTGATCTTATCAATGCATTATTAGTTTTTAATTGGGATGATGCTAATGGTGATTTTTCATTTTCGTCAAAATATTTGTATGAAATACTATTGATATTTTCACATTGTATCCCCCTTCAATTATAAATATACATTTTCAGATAGGTAGACAATTCTTAAATAGATCATTTTGACTTCTGATGATCTTAAATAGAATTTGAAATGGTATAAAATATTTATGTCACAGCTATCACTTTGACTTATTTTATATTGCCAAATTTGATGTTTAGCACTTAGCCATGTATCATTAAATCATAGTATCGATAATGAATTAAACTTTCAAAAAGCTTTAACAGTATAGTAGGTTTTCATTCATCTGGTGTCATTGGGGAATAAATTGTGCTGAAGAAGTGAGTTTTTCTTTAACTAAAGCTTATTTAAGCAGAAAAACTTAAAAATTGATAAAATTTATCTGAAATATTTTATATGCTCTTTTAGGGAGCAAGCATGGAGTGACCATTTACTCTTTCTTAATGTCGTATAATACTATTCTGAGTGCCATGCAAAAAGGACATGGGTTTTCTGTTTGGTATTTGTTTTCCAAACTAAGTTTTTTGTTGTTTCTTCCTTTTCAAGTGCCACATCCCTAATTCATGTATTCTTTTGTTGTTGTTGTTGTTTTGAGATAGAGTTTCGCTCTTGTTGCTCAGACTGGAGTGCAGTTGTGCTATCTCGGCTCACTGCAACCTCTGCCTCCCGGGTTCAAGCAGTTCTCCTGCTTCAGCCTCCCAAGTAGCTGGGATTGCAGGCATGCATCACCATACCTGGCTAATTTTGTATTTTTCGTAGAGACAGGCTTTCACCATGTTGGCCAATCTGGTTTCAAACTCCTGACCTCAGGTAATCCATCTGCCTCGACCTCCCACAGTGCTGGGATTACAGGCATGAACCACCGTACCCAGCCTCATTCTGGTATTCTTAATCAGTTTAAATGTTTCATAATTTAAGGTTTCTGATGGTACTTGAGACAATGCTTTAACAGGCTCATAAACTCAGGCACCAATAGGAGACTTTTAGCTCTCTGCCATCTTCTGGCAAACATCTGGCCACAGCCTCCTCCTATAAAGGAAACGCTGTCCTTGGTTTGGAGTTAGCACCTTAAACAGTGAAGCCCTATTACTGGTTCCAGGTACTCCTTAGTAGCCTTTGCTAGTGGTGCAAAAATGTCTGTATTCACCCTATATGCTTGTGAACATCTGCGGTATCAAGGTGACCACTTGTAGCTTTCTCTGACTATTGCTGAAATGGGCAAATAGTGTATTCCCTTTGTATTTTAGCAAATTCCACCATAGCAGCGAAGTGTTTTTTTTTTTCTTATTCTTTTTCAACCTCATGCTTATTTGTTTCAAGCAGTTTTCTAAAACAAAACTCAAGCTTAGCCAGAGTATTTGAACTGTTCTTTAATGTGCTATATGCCATTTGGTTTGAATCATATATTTAAAAACCAGCTTCCCCCCATTTACTTGTATCTAATGGGAATCATCTTTCTTCCAGGTTGTGCTTCAAGAAGACCATAGGGAAGAACGCATTTTCATCTTGCTGCAAAAGTTGCAATAGAAGTAAGTAGGGGAACTGCCAGGATATGTCTGTCTCCACAAAACAAGCAGAACAAATTTCCATGAATCAAAGCCACTAAGTATAGTTTTCAGAGATGGTAGGACATAGTTATTTTCCCTAGAAAAACACCCCAAATGCAGGCACACCCATTGGCCAATGGAAAAAATGTTCACATAAATGCTAGTTCAAACCTGTACATTTCACTCTTCTTACTGAACTGTCAGAAGGGT
This sequence comes from Trachypithecus francoisi, assembly GCF_009764315.1. NCBI lineage: Eukaryota > Metazoa > Chordata > Mammalia > Primates > Cercopithecidae > Trachypithecus > Trachypithecus francoisi. The sequence continues at coordinate 99,028,723 of NW_022681458.1, forward strand.
GGAAATCTACTATAGCTATAATCTTTTTTTCCCCTTTTCTGTTTTTCAGCCTCCCACATGCTTAGTGTTCAGTTCTGCCTACTGAGCGTCTTAAATCTACAGCAGCACCTACATGTACTGCCTCCACAGTGGCTGCTGATAATTTGCAGATAACTTGTGAACCAGGCCCTTAAGAAACATCATGATATGTACTTTAGATTAATCATGGAAAAGGACAAGATGATGAAGAATCAGAAAGCAGTTTTCTTTTCCAATATTGATATTGCTTTCTTTGAGGTTAGATGAGTGAGATATTCTTTAGAGTGGTTTATATCACATTTCATCACTTGGGGAAATAGGTCATTTTTACAAGAGCCTTTAGAGATCTTTTAAGTACATACAGGGCATATATTTAATACACTTTAGCATGAGTAGGTCAGAGGAAATAAAGCAAGATAGTAGATATCTACGATGTAATCAGGTAAGCAAATTAATGTGAAACTGTTTATATTCTGTCTTGAAACCCTTGGTATAATTTTCAAAATTGCCTTTTATTCTTTTCAGTTACTTTCTAGAAATTTCTGTCATTTGAAGGATTAATGGCTACCACTTGTTGAACCTAGAGGGTGTCTGTGAACTTGTTGAACACTGCCTTATTAGAACGGAAGTCTCCAGTGGACCATGAACTCTGCATAGCTGGGACTCTGAGCTTACCTCTTACTCACAAAACCTGCAGGGCTCTCAAATTCATGTTTAAAATGCAAGCTACTGACAAGGAATGGGTAAACACCCACTGCAATTTCAAACGCATATGTATATCCACTTTCCTCATCTATTCTTGGTGGGTAGGAGACCACGATTGAAAATTACTGAACTTAAAATGGTAGAAAATTTGAAGAGATACTTTCTCCTTAAGTAGAGTGATTTATACTAATGGTGGGATGGACTAAATACCTTCTTACTGTTTGTAGTCTATACTGTGCTTCACATGCATTTTCTAATTTTATCTTAACAACACACGTCTGAGGTTAGTATTGTTGTCTCTATTTTGGAGATGATGAGACTGGGTCCTACAAAGTTAGGTAACTTGTCCAAGGTCATACAGCTTGGAAGTGACAGAGCTGAGGTTCAAACGTGTATGTCCTTGATCCTAGGATTCATGCCTTTTCCTCCTGAGGACCACAGATTCTTATTTTGCATTTAAATGAAATACACACACACAGCCCCCACCCCCCCGCCCACATAATATATAGATATGTTCCCCCATCCTCCCAAATGCTCATTGGAAAATTTAGACATCAAAAAAAAGCCTTTTTACTTTGAAATGCAATTTAAGTGGCCATTACTTTGAACAAAGTGAAGTGTAGTTTCATTAGTGAAGAACATCATTGAGTCATTGAGACTAATAATTTTGTGGAACAACATTATTAAGAAAAGCAATATGCTATATAATGAGTGATATTTACTTAAGTCATAAAGGAAAATTCAAACATCTGGAATATTTTTTAAGCAATATAGCATTTATGCATGGAATGATGTTTTTCCCCTATGTCTTACAGGAAATAACATATAATTTGAGATGTATATGAGAGATTTGATGTTCATAGATATCTTTTTATTTCACTGAGCACATAACAAAAATTATATTAAAATGAAAAATTGCTTGATAGTGAATTCTGTGTGATGAAATTTTATCATGTCTTTATTAACCCCATTATTGCTACTTTATCTCTCTTACTAGGTTGCTTGTCTAAAGAAAAGTTGTAGAAATCTTATTGGTTCACACACATACAACTTTACCACATTGTTTTGGTGTTCCTTTGGGGGTGATATATTGGCAAGTGTGGGGAAGTGATCAAAGTATGTGTAGTGTCTCAAGAAATTGCATCATCAAGTTTTTAACACTAGAAAATAGAGATTTGCATGTGGCTGATATGCCTTCTTTTTTTTTTTTAGTGTCTTTTTTTTATTGTTATTATACTTTAAGTTCTAGGGTACATGTGCATAACGTGCAGGTTTGTTACATATGTATACTTGTGCCATGTTGGTGTGCTGCACCCATCAACTCGTCAGCACCCATCAACTCGTCATTTATATCAGGTATAACTCCCAATGCAATCCCTCCCCCCTCCCCCCTCCCCATGATAGGCCCCAGTGTGTGATGTTCCCCTTCCCGAGTCCAAGTGATCTCATTGTTCAGTTCCCACCTATGAGTGAGAACATGTGGTGTTTGGTTTTCTGTTCTTGTGATAGTTTGCTAAGAATGATGGTTTCCAGCTGCATCCATGTCCCTACAAAGGACACAAACTCATCCTTTTTTATGGCTGCATAGTATTCCATGGTGTATATGTGCCACATTTTCTTAATCCAGTCTGTCACTGATGGACATTTGGGTTGATTCCAAGTCTTTGCTATTGTGAATAGTGCCACAGTAAACATACGTGTGCATGTGTCTTTATAGCAGCTTGATTTATAATCCTGTAGGTATATACCCAATAATGGGATGGCTGGGTCATATGGTACTTCTAGTTCTAGATCCTTGAGGAATCGCCATACTGTTTTCCATAATGGTTGAACTAGTTTACAATCCCACCAACAGTGTAAAAGTATTCCTATTTCTCCACATCCTCTCCAGCACCTGTTGTTTCCTGACTTTTTAATGATTGCCATTCTAACTGATGTGAGATAGTATGTCATTGTGGTTTTGACTTGCATTTCTCTGATGGCCAGTGATGATGAGCATTTTTTCATGTGTCTGTTGGCTGTATGAATGTTGTCTTTTGAGAAATGTCTGTTCATATCCTTTGCCTACTTTTTGATGGGGTTGTTTGTTTTTTTCTTATAAATTTGTTTGAGTTCTTTGTAGGTTCTGGATATTAGCCCTTTGTCAGATGAGTAGATTGCAAAAATTTTCTCCCATTCTGTAGGCTGCCTGTTCACTCTGATGGTAGTTTCTTTTGCTGTGCAGAAGCTCTTTAGTTTAATTAAATCCCATTTGTCAATTTTGGCTTTTGTTGCCATTGCTTTTGGTGTTTTAGACATGAAATTCTTGCCCATGCCTATGTCCTGAATGGTATTACCTAGGTTTTCTTCTAGGGTTTTTATGGTATTAGGTCTAACATTTAAGTCTCTAATCCATCTTGAATTAATTTTCATATAAGGAGTAAGGAAAGGATCCAGTTTCAGCTTTCTACTTATGGCTAGCCAATTTTCCCAGCACCATTTATTAAATAGGGAATCTTTTCCCCATTTCTTGTTTTTGTCAGGTTTGTCAAAGATCAGATGGCTGTAGATGTGTGGTATTATTTCTGAGGACTCTGTTCTGTTCCATTGGTCTATATCTCTGTTTTGGTACCAGTACCATGCTGTTTTGGTTACTGTAGCCTTGTAGTATACTTTGAAGTCAGGTAGCGTGATGCCTCCAGCTTTGTTCTTTTGACTTAGGATTGTCTTGGCAATGTGGGCTCTTTTTTGGTTCCATATGAACTTTAAAGCAGTTTTTTCCAATTCTGTGAAGAAAGTCATTGGTAGCTTGATGGGGATGGCATTGAATCTATAAATGACCTTGGGCAGTATGGCCATTTTCACGATATTGATTCTTCCTATCCATGAGCATGGTATGTTCTTCCATTTGTTTGTGTCCTCTTTGATTTCACTGAGCAGTGGTTTGTAGTTCTCCTTGAGGAGGTCCTTTACATCCCTTGTAAGTTGGATTCCTAGGTATTTTATTCTCTTTGAAGCAATTGTGAATGGAAGTTCATTCCTGATTTGGCTCTCTGCTTGTCTGTTACTAGTGTATAAGAATGCTTTTTTTGCACATTAATTTTGTATCCGGAGACTTTGCTGAAGTTTCTTAACAGCTTAAGGAGATTTTGGGCTGAGACGATGGGGTTTTCTAAATATATAATCATGTCATCTGCAAACAGGGACAATTTGACTTCTTCTTTTCCTAACTGAATACCCTTGATTTCTTTCTCTTGCCTGATTGCCCTAGCCAAAATTTCCAACACTATGTTGAATAGGAGTGGTGAGAGAGGGCACCCCTGTCTTTTGCCAGTTTTCAAAGGGAATTTTTCAGTTTTTGCCCATTCAGTATGATATTGGCTGTGGGTTTGTCATAAATAGCTCTTATTATTTTGAGGTACGTTCCATCAATACCGAATTTATTGAGCGTTTTTAGCATGTAGGGCTGTTGAATTTTGTCAAAAGCCTTTTCTGCATCTATTGAGATAATCATGTGGTTTTTGTCTTTGGTTCTGTTTATATGCTGGATTACGTTTATTGATTTGTGTATGTTGAACCAGCCTTGCATCTCAGGGATGAAGCCCACTTGATCATGGTGGATAAGCTTTTTGATGTGCTGCTGGATCCGGTTTGGCAGTATTTTATTGAGAATTTTTGCATCGATGTTCATCAGGGATATTGGTCTAAAATTCTCTTTTTTTGTTGTGTCCCTGCCAGGCTTTGGTATCAGGATGATGTTGGCCTCATAAAATGAGTTAGGGAGGATTCCCTCTTTTTCTATTGATTGGAGTAGTTTCAGAAGGAATGGTACCAGCTTCTCCTCGTACCTCTGGTAGAATTCAGCTGTGAATCCATCTGGTCCTGGACTTTTTTTGGTTGTTAGGCTATTAATTATTGCCTCAATTTCAGAGCCTGCTATTGTTCTATTCAGGGATTCAGCTTCTCCCTGGCTTAGTCTTGGGAGAGTGTAAGTGTCCAGGAAATTATCCATTTCTTCTAGATTTTCTAGTTGATTTGCGTAGAGGCATTTATAGTATTCTCTGATGGTAGTTTGTATGTCTGTGGGGTCGGTGGTGATATCTCCTTTATCATTTTTTATTGCATCTATTTGATTCTTCTCTCTTTTCTTCTTGATTAGTTTTGCTAGTGGTCTATCAATTTTGTTGATCTTTTCAAAAAACCAACTCCTGGATTCATTGATTTTTTGGAGGGTTTTTTGTGTCTCTATCTCCTTCAGTTCTGCTCTGATCTTAGTTATTTCTTGCCTTCTGCTAGCTTTTGAATGTGTTTGCTCTTGCTTCTCTAATTCTTTCAATTGTGATGTTAGAATGTCAATTTTAGATCTTTCTAGCTTTCTCTTATGGGCATTTAGTGCTATAAATTTCCCTCTACACACTGCTTTAAATGTGTCCCAGAGATTCTGGTATGTTGTATCTTTGTTCTCATTGGTTTCAAAGAACATCTTTATTTCTGCCTTCATTTCGTTATGTACCCAGTAGTCATTCAGGAGCAGGTTATTCAGTTTCCATGTACTTGAGCGGTTTTGATTGAGTTTCTTAGTCCTGAGTCCTATTTTGATTGCACTGTGGTCTGAGAGACAGTTTGTGATAATTTCTGTTCTTGTACATTTGCTGAGGAGTGCTTTACTTCCAATTATGCGGTCACTTTTGGAATAAGTGTGATGTGGTGCTGAGAAGAATGTATATTCTGTTGATTTGGGGTGGAGAGTTCTGTAGATGTCTATTAGGTCTGCTTGCTGCAGAGATGAGTTCAATGCCTAGATATCCTTGTTAACTTTCTGTCTCATTGATCTGTCTAATGTTGACAGTGGGGTGTTGAAGTCTGCCATTATTATTGTATGGGAGTCTAAGTCTCTTTGTAAGTCTCTAAGGACTTGCTTTATGAATCTGGGTGCTCCTGTATTGGGTGCATAGATATTTAGGATAGTTAGCTCTTCCTGTTGAATTGATCCCTTAACCATTATCTAATGTCCTTCTTTGTCTGGTTTGATCTTTGATGGTTTAAAGTCTGTTTTATCAGAGAGTAGTATTGCAAGCCCTGCTTTTATGTTTTGTTCTCCATTTGCTTGGTAGATCTTCCTCCATCCCTTTATTTTGAGCCTATGTATGTCTCTGCATGTGAGATGGGTCTCCTGAATACAACAGACTGATGGATCTTGACTCTTTATCCAGTTTGCCAGTCTGTGTCTTTTAATTGGACCATTTAGTCCATTTACGTTTAAGGTTAATTTTGTTATGTGTGAGTTTGATCCTGCCATTATGATATTAACTGGTTATTTTGCTCATTAGTTGATGCAGTTTCTTCCTAGCCTTGATGGTCTTTACATTTTGGCATGTTTTTGCAATGGCTGGTACCGGTTGTTCCTTTCCATGTTTAGTGCTTCCTTCAGGGTCTCTTGTAAGGCAGGCCTGGTGGTGACAAAATCTCTAAGCATTTGCTTATCTGTAAAGGATTTGATTTCTCCTTCACTGAGGAAACTTAGTTTGGCTGGATATGAAATTTTGGGTTTAAAATTCTTTTCTTTAAGAATGTTGAATATTGGCCCCCACTCTCTCCTGGCTTGTAGAGTTTCTGCCGAGAGATCTGCTGTTAGTCTGATGGGCTTCCCTTTGTGGGTAACCCGACCTTTCTCTCTGGCTGCCCTTAAGATTTTTTCCTTCATTTCAACTTTGTGAATCTGGCAATTATGTGTCTTAGAGTTGCTCTTCTCCAGGAGTATCTTTGTGGCATTCCCTGTAAATCCTGAATTTGAATGTTGGCCTGCCGTACTAGGTTGGGGAAGTTCTCCTGGATGATATCCAGTTCCGTTTAAATCCTGAATTTGAATGCTGGCTTGCCCTACTAGGTTGGGGAAGTTCTCCTGGATGATATCCTGAGGAGTGTTTTCCAACTTGGTTCCATTTTCCCCCTCACTTTCAGGCACCCCAATCAGATGTAGATTTGGTCCTTTCACTTAATCCCATACTTCTTGCAGGCTTTGTTCATTTCTTTTTCTTCTTTTTTCTTTAGATTTGTCTTCTCGTTTCATTTCATTCATTTGATCCTCAATCGCTGATACTCTTTCTTCCAGTTGATCGAGTCAGTTACTGAAGCTTGTGCATTTGTCACGTATTTCACGTGCCATGGTTTTCATCTCTTGTCAGCTCGTTTATGGCCTTCTCTGCATTAATTTTTCTAGTTATCAATTCTTCCACTCTTTTTTCAAGATTTTTAGTTTCTTTGCGCTGGGTGTGTAATTCCTCCTTTAGCTCTGAGAAGTTTGATGGACTGAAGCCTTCTCTCATCTTGTCAAAGTCATTCTCCATCCAGCGTTGATCCGTTGCTGGTGATGAGCTGCGTTCCTTTGGAGGGGCAGATGCGCTCTTATTTTTTGAATTTCCAGCTTTTCTGCCCTGCTTTTTCCCCATCTTTGTGGTTTTATCTGCCTCTGGTCTTTGATGATGGTGACGTACTGATGGGGTTTTGGTGTGGGTGTGCTTCCTGTTTGTTAGTTTTCCTTCTAACAGGACCCTCAGCTGTAGGTCTGTTGGAGATTGCTTGAGGTCCATTCCAGACCCTGTTTGCCTGGGTATCAGCAGCAGAGGCTGCAGAAGATAGAATATTGCTGAACAGCGAGTGTACCTGTCTGATTCTTGCTTTGGAAGCTTCCTCTCAGGGGTGTACTCCACCGTGTGAGGTGTGGGGTGTCGGTCTGCCCCTAGTGGGGGATGTCTCCCAGTTAGGCTACTCAGGGGTCAGGGACCCACTTGAGCAGGCAGTCTGTCGGTTCTCAAATCTCAGCCTCCGTGTTGGGAGATCCACTGCTCTCTTCAAAGCTGTCAGACAGAGTCATTTGCATCTGGAGAGATTTCTGCTGCTTTTTGTTGTTGTTGTTGTTGTTGTTTAGCTGTGCTCTGTCCCTAGAGGTGGAGTCTACAGAGACTGGCAGGCCTCCTTGAGCTGCTGTGAGCTCCACCCAGTTGGAGCTTCCCAGCGGCTTTGTTTACCTACTTAAGCTTCAGCAATGGTGGGCACCCCTCCCCCAGCCTCGCTGCTGCCTTGCTATTAGATCACAGACTGCTGTGCTAGCAATGAGGGAGGCTCCGTGGGCGTGGAACCCTCCCGGGCAGGTGTGGGATATAATCTCCTGGTGTGCCTGTTTGCTAAGACCCTTGGTAAAGCGCAGTATTGGGATGGGAATTACCCGATTTTCCAGGTAACTTTTGTGTGTTTCAGTTCCCCTGGCCAGGAAAAGGGATTCCCTTTCCCCTTGCATGTCCCAGGTGAGGCGATGCCTCGCCCTGCTTCAGCTCTCGCTGGTCGGGCTGCAGCAGCTGACCAGCACCGATTGTCCGGCACTCCCTAGTGAGATGACCCCAGTACCTCAGTTGAAAATGCAGAAATCACCTGTCTTCTGTGTTGCTCGCGCTGGGAGCTGGAGACTGGAGCTGTTCCTATTCGGCCATCTTGCTCCGCTCCCCGCCTTCTTTTAAATACGTATTCAGTAGGGGCAGTTATACCTGCTGAATTTAGAGATGTAGTAATACAAGAGTTACAGAATCAGAGAATTTCTGAACCAGAAAGGGCCTAATAAATGAAGGGCTCTTGAAGTGAAAGTCGTCATTAGAAGATGAGTTCAGTGACTGTCTAAGACTAGAGCTCTAAGTCAAGTAGTTTCTGAGATTACTGAGTTAGGCTTACAGCTGAACAAACCAGGAAGTGAGTGATCACAGCAGGTGAGGGCTTTCAGCTTTCTGGTGTTGGAGAAAAAACTAAGAGTCATAGGGGAGATAATCTTACGACATGAGGAAAACAAATCAGAAAAATAAAAACACCTTTATTTCTTCTTATTAACACAAATGATATAAAACTTTAAGTGTTATATACTTTTTTAAATAATGGGATAAGCCTATTTTAAAAAATAATACATTGCTAAATTATTTGTATTTTCTGAGTATAAAATTTGAGCTTATTTTTATTAAAAATTTTATACATGTATGTAATGGAAAAAATACACCTTTTTTGGTTATCTAGGATCTGAAGGTTTGAACGGGCCAATGAGTATCCTCATCATTGAAGCATTCTATGGAGGCTCCCATAAACAGCTGGTGGATCTTCTCCAAGAAGAGTTAGGAGACTGCGTCCTTTATACTCTTCCTGCAAAGAAATGGCATTGGAGAGCCCGGACATCTGCTTTATACTTCTCTCAGACCATTCCCATCAGTGAGCATTACAGGTAATTAGAGCTCAGGATGCATTTTCAGCTTTTACAAAAGAATACCTGTTATGAGGATGTTGCTTCTCTATCAGCATCTTTGAGAATTTCTGCAACTATGGAAGTGGTTATTATGACTACAGTAGATATTTCTTTAGAGAAAGCAGAGCAGTGAAGTACACTCATCCTCTAAAGACACCTGGTCAGTGGGAAAGAAGCTTCATTTAGAACCAACCACATGTGTTTTCTCATTGTCTTGTGATTTCATTATGTATATGGGTGTGAGTGTGGGTAACAATTTTTGGCCTGAGAGAAGAGTAGATCTTCTAGTTTGGTTCATTGTATCTGCTCTGTACTAGGAACCAGAGTTGAAAGGCGGATATGTCCAAGGCTTTAAAGTCTGTTGAGGTAGAGATAGGCAAGTGCAATGAGAGGTGAACGATGGAGAGGTTGATTTGGACTGTGACAAACTGGAGGTGGCTTTATAGAGTTGGTAACCTTTGACTTATTCTTGAAGGATGAGTAGATTTGAGGGACACAGAACTCAATTCTGAATTCTGGTTTGTTAGGAAGTAGGAACTAGGAGGACCTATTAGAAAGAGTCTCATGAGCTGGGTATGGTGGCATGTGCCTCTGGTCTCAGTTACTCAGGAGGCTGAGGTGGGAGGATTACTTGAGCCCAGGAGTTCAAGACTCTAGTGAGCCAGGATTGTGCCACTGCACTCCAGCCTGGGCAATGGAGTGAGATCCCCATCCCTAATAATAATAATAATAATAATTTAGAAAATAGGAGTCTTATGGGACACACTGAGAAGATGGAGGTAAATACTCATTACATTTTAACTGAGGGAAGAGACAGGATGGAATCCCCTTGAACATCTCTTCCTCCTTATTCTCCATTTGTATGTATTCCTGTATATTTTCCTGATGGTTAAATAGTGGAAGACTATCCTATGGTGGTTAACATAGCTAATGTTTTTGCCATTTATTATCACAAATAATATAAAACTTTAAGTGTTACCTACTTTTTTAAATAATGGGATAAGCCTGTGTGTAGGAATGCATTGATTTGGGCAGGAATGAAAAGTTTTGGGCTGATAATGAATGGAGTTAGAGCAGATAGGTTCTTAGAGGAAGGACATGTTGGAAGCTGCAATGCCCACCTTACCTCTAGTACCTGTACCCATCTGTTGCTTGTAAAGTGGCCACAGGAGACATAGCAGCTTGTGACTTAAATGTAACTTGCTGTTCCTAGTAGGAACTTGAGGAATTCAGAGAGTAACCATTTTCTGTATAAAAGCCATGTATCGTCTCTGAGAATGCATAGTGTCAGATGGAATAACAGTGAGCATTCCAGTTACGTGGCTTAGGATTTTAAAAGTAAAATGCTGTTTTAGTGCGTATTCAGAATTTTTTTTTTAATGTAAAGTGTATCCTTCCTTACATAATTTAGTGTTTTATATTCTGATATAGTGAATATTGTGAATATAGTAATAAGTGAATATTGTTGAGTCACTAATAGTATGAGGAATTTCAATGAACATGTTAATATAAAAGTTGTGACTATTGCTGTGTTAAAATATGACTGTTTATGGTTGCTTTCACATCCCATTTAATTGTGTTTTTGCAGCACCAATTGTATTATATTACTTAAGGTCAAGTAATCCAGTTGACTTTAGGGCACTTTTTCATTTAACAGTAGCATTAAATATAATAAATTTCTACAGTGATTAGAACATTAAAATGAGCCATTTCTTTATCTGTTGTTTGATTTCATTTTGATTATGCAGTTTTTCGGAATTACATTGTTGTATCACAAATATATGTGTGTGGATAGCAAGCAAACACTTCTGCACATATGGCTTCCCTACTCCCTTTGAAGCCTGAAGCATTTGAGGCTAAGTGTCACAGTGCTCTTTGAAGCAGTCTTATTTGGGAGGTGGATATCTGAAAGATCATGATGTATAAAGCCTTACTCTCTGATAGCCATAACCTCCACCACCTAACAATGGTATCTGTCATCTTTCAAGGTATGCCATTTAGCCTTTGCAGTTAACCATACTAATCTAATCAGTCTTTAACCCAAAGACATGTCTTACCAGTTTAACTTATATTTGAACAATGATAACTTCTCTACTCTTTACCAAGTAACTTTTTTGAATACTTTTAGAAAAATAGCAGTAGCATGAAAACTTGATCGCACAGTACTAAGTTAACAAATACGTGCATTCAATCCTAGATTGAAGTGCAAGAGTAACCTTTTGTTACACCAAGTAAGTCTGAGATCTGTGGAGATTTTTAAAGATATGAAAAATTTTTGTTTTCCAGTTGTTACTGTTTTTGTATACTTGGTGCATGAAATCATCAAAACTCATAAAGGTAAAATGATTAAGCACCAATATTGCCTACTATGCAAAATACTCTGAACAAATACGATTGTGTCTGATGAGAAAGACTTTGAATGTAGGTACATATTGGTGTTTTTCTCAGCTTCTGAACATGTAGTTGTTGCTGTTACAATCTTACTATCTGAAATGTATTTTATTATTAAAAGAATAAATACTTCAGCCTAATTAATCAGTTTGATTCTGCTTTATCTTGACAACTAAAAGAATATATCATGATTCATGTTAGAGATGTTTAGTTTTATTATAGATTACGAAAGGTCAACAAGTTATTTTGTCAAAAACTGTCAATAGTTATTGTTATTCTTAGGTTATATTATAGCTTTGCCTTAGATACTTCACAAGATACAGAAAAAAGTTTTGACTATGGGGCTTGAGGGAAGGCATTAACTTTTGTGTTATGAAATGTTAATCATTCGTTCCAGGATGAAGCAGTTCTACTTTCTTAGACTGCACCTTAAACCAGATATCGAGGATATTTTATTCATTTTTCATTCTGTAGTATCTTTACTGAACTGAAAGAATCTCTGTTATTTAAAAATCATTTTTTCACCCTCAGATGCTTACAGTTACATTTTTTGTTTCATCTGAGGTATTGTGACAGATACTGATCATTGCCCACTTAACAGCCTTCTTCCTTGTTAACAGAATCACAGTTTTCTTTAGGATGGATAAGTATCCAGCCCTTGGGAGTGAAGCAATATGGACTTAAATTAGTTAGGATGATCCCATTCTCCTTTGCCAGATTTTCCCTACTCTCCTTGCAGCTTGGGTTGATCAGTCTCCAAGTTGTGGCAAATTAGAGTTAAGTGGGTGACTACTGGGAGTTCTTCCAGCAAAGTGGTTTGATTTTAAATTTTACTTATAAAAGAAGAAGGCCAACTCCCCTTTCCTACATTTGACTGGTTGTGATGTCTGCAACCATGAAGTACAAGCATGAGGACAGAACCCCAGGATTGCCATAAATGGCTGATGGGAGGCTGCAAAGTGCCTGGATTAGTGGTGGATATGTGATTTGAGTTCAAGTCTGGCCACCTGCAAAGACTATATACTATTCGTTCTTCTTAAGCCCATTGTCTTAACAACTATTCTGTCTTAATTCCAGTTAAAGCATGGTAAATTATTTAATTAAATTAAACCTAAATATGTCTTGATTAAAATATATATTATTATATTTTACAATTAGAAGTAAGTATGGTACTTCTCCCAGTCTTGAGGCGTATTGCAGTTCTTGATTCTTGTTGGACACTGGAGGGCCAGACGCCACGTGTTTTCTGGGTCTGTGAATCTGTGATGTTCTCTTAATCCTCAGAAGTCACAGGTCATTTGAATTTTCCTCTTTTGAGGCTTTTCTGTCATTTAGCCTACTAGCTTTGCTATCCTGTACTGCCTTGTTGTGGGGTCTTCTTTTGGTTTGTTTTTGTACCAATCTTGCTCTCCTATCTAGCCAGCACACACCGCAGCCTAGTTCTAGACTTGCATGTCCCTTAGGGCTTCTTCCACAGTATTTAATCTCACTAAAGTTTCCTCTGATTGACAGGATTGTTTAATTTAGGCATGCTGACTTCATGTTGAAAATGTAGCTGACAATTAGTTAGGATGATCCCATTCTCATCCTAGATTCAGTCGATCTACCAATCAAATAGGATGATCCTGCAAACCAAATAACCAACCATTTGGTCAGTCTCTGCCACTTTCTTTCTCTTTCCTCTCTCCCCCACTCTTCTCTTTCTCATATACACATACATGGGTGCGTGTGCACGCGTGTACATACACACACACACACACACACACACACATTCTTCATTGTAAAACTAGAACTTAAACCTGTCATCATTATCCCTAAAGGATGGTTTCTAGGCTTCATCTTTTCCATGTTCATTTGTGTTCCTTTGTCAGTGTTCTCAAGATGAAAATATTCCAGTTAGGAGGGGTTAGGAGGGGGACAAGGTTTTCTTGTTAAGGAGTTTGTAGTTTATTCTTACCACAGATTGCCAATTCAAAAGTGTTTGTGTAGTTAGTAGCAAGCACTGTGAAACTACTGCTTCCCAGGAGTTAAGCACTGCAGTACAACTTCAAGTAGATACTTTTAATATCCTTTCTAGCTTATTTTAAAAAATAAAATATTATATGTAAGGTTCTATACAGCTCCCTGGGTAGCAGTTCATATGGATACAAGACATTATTCCTAACAAACTCTGTGCCTTAAAGACCTCTAGGATAAATCTCTTGTATATTTACCCTTTAAATTTGACAACTGTATTTTAAAAGACAAACTGGATGTTTATTATACTTTTACAGAGGGGAGACAATCATTATTTTTAATGAATGGAATGGAAGATAAAAGGGGAAAAAACCCATCCCCAAATGGATGCAAAATATATTATATAAAAGAACTCTGACTGCAGAATAAGGGCCATCATAGTTTTGGTTTTATAATTAATGTGCTTGTGTTTAACGTAATAATTGAGACTATTAGTCTGATTTTAGAGCACTTCTTATCTAGTTGTTTTTAAGTGTTGAGTGTCTTCATGGTTAGTCTGCATATGACAGGAAAAAAATTAGAAAAATGAAAGATGTATTTAATTCTGCTTTCATCTCTAATATTTATTTGTTTATCTGAGAAAGATTTTATGCTTTTATTAAGGTCTTAGTCAATAAGTTTACTTTTGCTACTGTCTCTGATTTCCTGTACATGGGGCCTCCAGAGCTATGATGCAGATACTCTGTTGCCCTTTCCTTTCCTTATCCTTTCTTTAGGCAGCTTTCATGCTTGCTTATTTTCTTGGGGTCACATTTGGCCAGCTACCCTCTTTGGAGCACATTGTCCTTTCCATTCATGACTAATTCTTGTTCATCTTTCATTTATTCATACTATTCCGTTGTTCAGGTCCTGGTGTTTGTTCACCCCCATGGACCTGCTGGTCTTCTGAGCTGCCAGCCCACAAAGATAACTGCAAGGGGGAAGCAGGAGCTGAGTCACACCTACTGCTCACAAAAGGGCAGTAATGTTCATTTCATCCTTTTATCTTTCTAAAGAACATAATTCTCTATTTTAGTGAATTTTTTCCTAAAGTCTCTCCTATGTTTTTCTTTGTTCACCATCTTATACTGATAATAAAAATGTAACACTCCCCTTCTTTAGAAGAAAGTCCTGGTTGAATATGTGTAGTTGAGAGCGCATTGAGGGGTGGGATGGTTTGGTCAAAATTCCTCCAGACTAGTTATCTTTTCGTTCTTTTCTAAGCTTGTTTCCATTATTCTTTTCTGTCTTTAGTATTTTTATTAAGAGATTTTATGTTAAGAGCCAGTGCCTATGCTAGCACTGGTGATACAAAGCCAGACTTGACAAACATGGACATATGGTGCTAGCACACAGCAAGCACTTAGTGAACCCTTTGTTGATTGAAAGAAAGCTTAGTGCCTATATCCATTTGCTGATACTTGTAACCTTGATTAAATAATCCCTGATTGAAAGCCATCCGTGATTTCCTATTGCCTATGTAAAATCCAGAGTATGCACAAGGTTGCTGTGGTCCTCACGAACTGGGCGCTGTCTGCCTCTGCAACTTCATCTCATACCCTGTCTTCTCGTTAATGTGCTGTAGCAGCACTGGCCTTGTTTACTCACTTTGAAACATCAAACTTTTTCCTGCCTCAAGTCCTATTACTGCTTGCTGGGTCCTTTGTTGGCAGTACTTACTCATGCCTCCAACCCACGCCCCTTGTTCTTCATGGCTTTCTCAAGTAGCTAAAGTTTTCATCATTTCAGAGAGACCTTTTCTGAGCACCCGATGAAAAATGAGACCTCTATTTTAGCACTCTTTCTCCCTCTGTAATAACATTTTATATAACTTGTAATAATTTTGTTTGCTTGATTTTTTTCTCCCCATTTTATTCTAAGCTTTATGATGACAACGGTCATATCTATCTTGTTTATTGTTTTATCCCTAGTACCTAGTATGCCACCTAGCAGGTAGTAGCTGCTTAGAAAATATGGTCGAAGGAATGATTTATTAGAGTTTGAAAAATATGGTTGCCATTCACTTTGTTAATTTACTTGCTTTTTTCCTGCTCTGGGCACTACCAGTATCCTCTGCCTAAAGATATCATCTCTTCTACGTAGAAACACAGAAACTAGTCACTTAAGGGCTGGTGTTACTCAGTTTTACTGGATTGAACTAAAGAATTCCATACATACTGTTTTCACTTTCATGGGTTATATTAATCAGACTATGAAAGCTGTCATTATCTGTTGTGTAAATTTTGACAAAAGAAAATGTAATTTTCTGGAATTTCCCTTGTATAAAAGTATTTGTAGAAAAAAAGTTTCTTAGTTCAGGAAATACTAGTCTAGAACAAGCTTGTCCAGCCCGCAGCCCAGGACAGCTTTGAATGTGGCCCAACACAAATTCTTACATTTTCTAACTTTCTTAAAACATGAGATTTTTAAAAAAAACTCATCAGCTATTGTTTGTGTATTTTATGTGTGGCCCAAGATGACTGTTTTTCAACATGGCCGAGGGAAGCCAAGATTGGACACCCCTGATCTAGAACATGCCTGTGATATTGTGTAAAACTTCATGTGATTGTATTTTAAGGCTTTTTAGTTTTCACAGTGGCCACCTATGAACAGTAACTTTTAAATTTATGGAACAGACACTATCAGAATAAATGACAGATTAGAATTTGGCCCAAAGAAGTATTTTGCTTGGACACTGCAATTGTTTAAACATTTTTTAAAATTAATGCTTTTAGACAGATAGACATTCTTCATTTTGATCACAAATACTAATAATGGTCACCATTGTTTTATACCAACCTAATTTTCACATTTATGTTGCTTAATTGGCCCATTTAGGCCTTTGTGTTTGTAGCCCCCGGCTTAGAATCTGCCCCCCAAAAATAAATCTTTAAACGATCTTAAATAAAAATATTTTAAATTGTATATATACATAAAAGAGTTCACCAAAAGAATAGTAACCACTTGTGTTTGAAAGAAACAGCATACTATAGTAGGTGAATCAGCAGTCCTGGGTTTTAATATCAACTCTGCCATTAATTATTTGGCCTGAAAAAAATCACTTTAGAGTATTAGTATTAACTTTCAAGTACTTAATATTTTTATTTTTTTCATTTGTAACTGAAGGTTTATGATTTTATCTGTTCCTAAATTTTATGATGTCATGAACAAAGAATTAACATCAAGATCAAGATTTAAGGAATTCTAACATAAACGACAATTTGTCGTGTCTCTCATTCAACTTTGTCAGCTCATTCACTGCATCATTTAATGTAACTTTTTCCTAGGCTTATTTGTATGTCTCCTTGAATTAAAAAAATATGTATATATTGAACTTTAATTTTTAGAGTTAGAGATTTTTGGGGAATAAGTGTAACAGTGCTTCTGTCTTCGGAGTCACTCTAATATGACTTCTTTGTTCACATTTCCTTTTTCAGCCTCAGTCCTTCGTGGTTATTTGCCTTTTCAAAGAGAAGGCATTTGACTGTCATGTTAGCTAGCTATCTCTACAGGGCATGGGACATAGGACATGTGTACCATATACACATGGTATTATTGTAGAACTCACACAGAATACTCAGTTCTACAGGAGGGCAGTATTCACTGAAGAAGTTCAGAAGAAGGCTGGGCGCAGTGGCTCACGCCTATAATCCCAGCACTTTGGGAGGCTGAGGCAGGCGGATCACCTGGGGTCAGGAGTTCGAGACCAGCCTGGCCAACATGGTGAAACCCCATCTCTACTGAAAATACCAAAAATTAGCCGAGCGTTGTGGCAGGCACCTGTAATCCCAGCTACTCAGGAGGCTGGGATAGGAGAATCGCTTGAACCCGGGAGGTGGAGGTTGTGGTGAGCTGAGATTGCGTTATTGCACTCCAGCCTGGGCAACAACAGCGAAACTCTATCTCAAAAAAAAAAAAAAAATACAGTACAGAGAAGTGGGTTTAATTCTTGCTTAGCAAATTCTGACATAGATCTAAGGGGATGTTAAAGATTTTGGCAAATAGAGATGAAATGGAAGAGCACTGTAGGAAAAGGAAGTATTGTGAACAAAAGTTCAAAGGAAAGATGGGGAAATGTTTGGAAACTTTAAAAGCTTGGTTTAGCATGAACATATTCTGAGTTAGGAGGAGTTATGGGAGATCAGGTTGGGTGATAGACAAATTTTTTTCCAGTTCATATACATTCTTAAATTCAAGATTAAGAATTTGTAGAGCTTTTACTATAGGTAATGGGCAGCATTCGAAAGCTTTGTTACTCTGGATTCTTTTGTGCCATACAAACTCAATTCAAAATCACATAAACATGAAAGAAAATGTAATTGAGTCACGTAACTGAAAGTCTTAGGGTAGTTGGCTATGGGCAAGCTATATCCAGTGATGTCATTCGTTCTCTTGCATCCTTGACTCTTCTTTCCTGTGTTTTGGCTGTATGCTGGAACAGGCTCTTTCCATATGGATCACTCCCAGGGCTAAGCTTATATTCCACCAGCTTAGTTGTCTTATCTGTGAGTACCTGTTTTTTCAGAAGTTCTAACAAAGTCTTGAGATGAACCAACTGTACCTTTTTGTATCATGTGGCCTTTGGACTTGTTAATGAAGCAAATGCATCTGATACCATGTTTGGCAAGGCCTATATTACATCTACTTTGGAATCAGGAAGTGGAGTCAACCCCATTCAAACCACATGATTGAGTACAGGAGAGCAAAAGGAAAATTACATTACATGGCTGGTATTTTTTTTTTCTTTTAAACGAAGTCTTGCTCTGTTGGAGTGTGGTAGTGCAGTCATAGCTCACTGCAGTCTTGAACTCCTCAGCTCAAACGATCCTCCCACCTCAGCCTCCTGTAGTAGCTAGTCCTAGCTAGTACAGGTATGTGCAACCATGCCCAGCTACTTTTTAGTTTTGTTTTGCAGAGACAGTGTCTTGCTATGTTGCCCAGGTTGGCCTTGAACTCTTAGCCTGAAGTTATCCTCCCACCTTGGCCTCCTGAAGTTCAGAAATTATAGACATGAGCCACTGTGTCTGACCCATTGCTGGGATTTAAATAAGGGGAAATGATGCTTTTTCAGGCAAAAACACCAATGAGAGCTATAAGAGAACATGAGAGTGAGGTAAGGAAAACTGGATAGGACGATTATTACAGCAGTATTGGGTGGAGACCAATTGATTGATCAGTATAGGAGATGGTCATTGAATTCTAAATCTCTAGTAGAAAAATAGTGAAATTCTAAATGAGAACATTAATAGTAGGAATGGAAGGCAGGAAAAGAACTAGCAATATGGATGAAAGTTGTGTTATTTGCGTTTTACTAGTTATGAAATTTGTCTGGAACAGAACTGAAATTTACCTTTGTCCTATCTATGTGAAAAGGATTTGGGATATAAATTAATTTAGTCAAAATTACAGAGGTCACAATTAAACTACTTTAGTGGTTATAATTCTTTTAAAAACTAGATAATGCTAATAATAAATTATTCATATTTACTCATTACATTGGCTCAGTAAGTTTGTTTTGGCAGCATTTTAAGTTACTCTATGAACGTAGATGTTCTAAAATTTTTCTTTAAAAATCTAATGTAATACTGCTTTCTTCCACTTAAATACAGTTATATATATATATACATACACACACATATGTATATCTACACAAATATACAGTCATGTGCCACATAACATTTTGGTCAACGATAGATTGCATGTGCAATGGTGGTCCCATAAGATATGTAATTGCCTATTTTTACTGTAGAATTTACTTTTTCTATGCTTAGATACACAAATACCACTGTGGTATAGTTGCCTAAAATATTAAATACAGTAAAACGTTATACAGGTTTGTAGCCTAGGAGCAATAGGCTATGCAAATATAGCATGGGTATGTAGTAGGCTACACCATCTAGATTTGTGTCAGTATACTCTATGATGCTCACACAATAAGAAAATTGCCTAATGACACATTTCTCCGAAGGTATCATCATTAAGCAATGTATGACTGTGTATATAAATACACACAATCAATAAGTGATTCGTTATTTGGCATTTACTTGTCACCACTTTCCCCTCTGCCAAAAAGTAAGGTACTAAGTGCATCTGTAGAGTTCATGTATTATGCTAGTTCTCAGAGTGAAAATGAATGAGTAAAGTTTCTGCTTGTCGCTATACTTGGTATGTAGTTCAGAAAAGCCAGTTTCCTCCTCAGTGATCTGGAATAGCAGGTATACATTTGATGAACACAGATTATGTGCTAGACACAAATGATATAAAGGTAAATAAAGCAATATGCTTTAAGAAGTAAATTTCTTCCTTTGAATATAGTTCTGAGGTTTTTTTGTTTGTTGACTTTGGTACCATTTGAACAATGTTCACTTGAGTCAACATTCTGAAAGGGTCATTTACTCTAATATATTTCTAAGAAAATTTCCCTCACTTGGTAACCTATCTTTCACTATAGTAGAGATCTAAAATATAGGGTATGGGGGGATTTTAGCTCGTATTTTCTCTGTGTATCCAGTATTGATACAGATATTTATTTGTATTCAGTCTGTTCTGGTGGTTCCAAGATTTTTAGAAAATTTAAGTAGATAAGAATGTGAATTAGTTTTTGTCATTATTTTTTTCCTTTATTATAAATTTAAATACAATGAGAAATATTTTCATAAAAGCCAATATAATTCAAAGCATATATTATATATATATTTGTGTGTGTGTGTGTGTGTGTGTGTGTGTGTGTGTGTCTGTGGGCATACATGTGCACATGTAGCAATTGTATTATGGAGTTTCTTATTCAAATGTAATGATTCTTAGCTATCATTTTGTATCATTACTTAGTATTAGAAAAAGCCTCAGGATTTTCAAAGGGAATTTTTAACTTTTTAAAACAGAAAAAATGAACTCATTTTTATTGAAAAGTATTTTTCTATACTATTTTATAAGAGGATCACTGCTGGGAAACCAAGAAATAGCTCACTGCCATTACTGCAAAGATTTAAGAATCCTTGACTTACTGTTTTATTATAATTGATGGGAATGAAGAGATGATAGCTTTTAAGTTTATGAAGAGTGATTGGAAGGATTATGCACTTATTTTAGTAGCAATATTATTATTTTTCCAAGTCTTCAAAGATATTTAATGACATTCATATTTTATTTGCAGTATTTTTTGAAAGAGAAGCACAGGTTAAGAATTAAGTTCTTATTTGCTCTGAAATTTGAACACTGTTGAATATATCAGTAGACTTTATGAAAGTAACCATTTCATTGATTTTGGTATTTAGAACTAGGAGTAGAAAAAGGAAATGCACATACCAACACATACACATAAGAAATAGAAACAGTGACAGTTTTAGAATTGAACTACCTGAGGAACATTCAGGCTTTTGGAAACATGAAATTAATATTTGTCTTCTTTCAGTCAGTTTTATTTTAGATAAAATGCTGGCAGATGGTAGTGATCTACTTGAACACAGTTGCGTTTTCTTTATTTTTTCCATGGAAAAAAGCTCCCAGAAACTTTTGTTCTTTAATATGTTCAGCATGCATATGTTTTACATGTATTAACGAGTATTAAAAATGCAGGTCCTAATTAGATGTCTAAATCTGAGAGGAATTGTGGTGAGTACCAGCCTCTTAGAATTAATAAAAAATACAGTTTTGATGAGTAGGAGTTTCTTTTTTGCTATGACATCTTTCAGCCTTCTTTGGTTCCAGAAACGAAGGAGTTTGCATTATCAGTGCTTCTCAGCTACTATGTTGTAGGGTTTCTACTAGATATTGTGAGTTTTGATGTTAAACCCTTCAGATATTGATGATGTCAAAACTTGGGAGAGTTCAGGATATTTATGTTCTATTATCATCTGTTTTACAGGAAGAAGGGTAATACTTTTTTTTACTTGCTTAAAGATTTAGGCTTTAGATGGGGCATGAATATTTACAAATTTTTGATACGCCTTATATTTTAGAAAACTGGTAGAAAATCTGCAACCTGCTTTTGTTTGGTACTTTAGTTTTACATTTTAAAATGTGGGGGGTAGTGGTGGGGAAATCCCTTCACTCCAGATTTATCTGTGAGTCACCTGAAGTCTTTCATCTAATAGAGTATAATGAAATGGTGCCATCTGAATCAGTATTTCCACATTTGCAATTTTGGATATTCAGTTTGTACTCATCAACATTTGTCTACATTTCTGTTTTATTTTTAAATTTGTCATGCAATCCTCTTTTAGTTAAGCACATCTAACCAAGAATGCCTTCTGTTTTTCATAGACATCGAGTATTAGTTGTTCTTTCACTTATTTTGTCTTACCAACTAATGTATTACCAACTAATGTATTTGTTTTCAACTCCAAACCACAAATTAGGCACATAGATACTGACTAATCCCAACTTACAAATATTAGCCCACTTAGTGTGAATTTCTTCAATGTTTGGGCATTCCTAGGAACATATGAAGAGTTTTGATATTCTCTCATATGCCTATTAGACATCTAATTACATAGGAGCCCAGAGGGACGAGGAAAGAGCCCTGGACTAGAAGTCAGAGGAACTAAATGCAAGCCTAATTCAGCTGCTCAACTTTAAAAGTGCAAATCACTCTCATTCTGTATCATCATCTGCTACATGGTGAAAATAAAAGTAATACTCTTCCCTTTTATCTTCAAGATTTGTTAGGATCAAATGAGATAATAATCTTCCAGGAATATTTTGTAAACTATGGAGTAAATAATGTTTTAAAGTTGGAAATGTTTTAGTTAGAATTTGTACTGTTCCCCTAAGTGACTGATTTGCTCTGAGTGTTTTTAAAAACATTATTTAATCTCTAGTCTTTGTTTATTTTAAAATGTGAGTAGGAGAGATGACAAAGAATTAATACTTTTTAAAAAATGTAGTACTTAAAGAGTGTTTGGCCTGAAACCATAATGTGCTCCTTTTATTCCTCAGTTATAGGTGGTTTGATAGGCACAATGATAGAGCGGGAAGAAATAATAGAGGGAATATTATTTGCAGATTTTAATTCTCTCTTTTAACTATTTCAGTTCTGGTATCAATTTTGAATTATAGCTAAATAGCAGCAATCAAATATTTGGGGGTGCTGGGCACAGTGGCTCACGTCTCTAGTAACAGCATTTTGGGATGCCGAGGCAGAAGGATTGCTTGAGGCCAGGAGTTTGAGACCTTTCTTGGCAACATAGCAAGACCCTGTTGTTACAAAAAAATTTTAAAAAATTATTAGCCAGGTGTTGTGGTGTGCACCTGTAGTCCCAGCTACTTGGGAGGCTGTGGCAGGAAGATCACTTGAGCCCAGGAATTTGAGGTTATAATGAGCTACGATCCTGTCATTGAGCTCTAGCCTAGGTGACAGAGCGAGACCTTCTCTCTTTAAATACACATACACACACACACACACACACGTGATATATATTATGTGTATATATAACATATGCATCACATATATATATTATGTAATATATATAATAGGCGTAGTAATGGATTAAAATAGTGATCATTTTATGTCATTTTATGTTTTTGTAATTAGAAAAGTAAATTAAGAATACTTCACTTTAATTCATTTTCTTCAGTTAACATTTATGTAATGCCTCCTATTTATAAGACACTTTGCTACTAGATACTTGATTCGGAAATATCTATAAGAATTATCTATATGAAAAAGATAACATGGAAAGTGGTTGAATTGCTCTCTTATCTAGTAAACACTAAAGAATTCTTAAAGAAATAAAAGGTGTATAGTCTCTCGTATCTGAAGGTTTGACGATGTCTATAGCCTTTATTTCGTACCTGTGATAGAATGAGACTAACTTTCTAATACAAAACAGTTATTTCACATTTATACATCATCCCTTTGCTTAAGCCCCAAGGAAAAGAATTATGTGAATGTCTGCACATGATGATATTTCTCACTTTAATTTTAATAAAAGAGTAACAGCTGAACATCATAGCTGCCAAAAAAATTAGATAAATGAAAATAAATGTTCTAATGTACATTCTTCAAATTGATACAAGCTTTAGTAAACATAATAAAAGTTTCTTGTTCACAAGAGAAATTGTGATGGAATAGTAATTGGTCATTTCAGGTCAGCTGTGTCACTGGTCATCCATTAGTGCAAATTATTTAGCTTGAACATATCTTTGAAACACAAATATGCTGAAAGCATTGTATTAGTAGGTAAAACTTACAAAGAAATCTTATGTAAATTGGTTTTGCATTTTTTTCCTATAGAAATAAACTTTCCTTTTTATTTCTTTCAAAAGTCTTGGAACACATTTTTACTTTTGCTAATTGAGGCTGAAGGTAAATATGCTGCAGGAGAGATGGAGAAATACATTTGACCAACTTGTTGCAGCAGGTGACACCTAACCTGCTCATTGGACCTCCCTACTTTTTTGACAATCTATTTAATTCTTTCTTATAACTGGTTAAAGAGTTAACCTAGGCTGGGTGCATTGGTTCATGTTTGTAATCCCTGTACTTTGGGAGGCTGAGGTGGATGGATCACTGGAGGTCAGGAGTTCGAGATCAGCCTGGCCAACATGATGAATCCCTGTCTCTACTAAAATTACAAAAATTAGCCGGGCGTGATGGTAGGTTCCTCTAATCCCAGCTACTCAGGAGGCTGAGGCAAGAGAATCACTTGAACCTGGGAGGCAGAGGTTGCAGTGAGCTGAGATCGCACCACTGCACTTCAGTCTGAGCAACAGAGGGAGACTCAGGAAAAAAAAAAAAAAAAGGAGTTAACCTAGGATAAACACCTCTAACTTTTCACAACCCTATCTCCTCCAAAATCTTTCTAAATCTTCTTTTCATTCATTTCTTTCACTCTTTACTTCAAGTATTTTACCAGAGAAGCTCACTAGCAAACAGTTTTGAATAGCTGTTAATAATATTTTACATTTGTCATTGCAAAACAGTGTTCTATTTTTTTGTACAGTATTAGTTGTGGTAGAGGAGTGGTCAGTCAGTGGAGGAAAATCAAAAGTTATGAAGTAATAGATAATTAACTTATGGATTCTTAAGCAACTGAAATTCAAAAGCAAATATACAAAGTATACTTTAGGGTTATTTTGGTGTTTTTGATATTTAATACTGCCCTTTTCTTGAACTTTTATAAGCAAAGATCATCATAGATTTGCCCCAGAAGTATTTTATTATATCTAAGTTCCATGAGGGCAGAGACTTTGTCTTTCTTACCACCATTCTCAGGGTCTAATTCTTAGTGTTCAGTAAATATTTGTTGGATGAATGAATAAATAATGATTATACTAAGAAATAACAATCAAAATTGATAATGTATACTTTTGCTGCGTCCTGTATTCCAGTTGTGTTTATATCCAGATAAGATATAAATAGGAAAACAATGATAGCCAATTTTCTAATGCTTTATTATTCAGCAATTGCTTTGCAAGATTCTACTCCCTATTTTCCTTTTCTTTCTTCCTTGTTCTGCATATTGCACAACCCTGCTTGCATATAGTTAACTGCTTAATACTTTTTAAAATGCTTGCACAAATAGTATGCTTTATTTTAGGAGAAATACTTTTTCCTTGTTGTATAATTAGTTACCTGTATAGTACAGAGGAGAAGGTGGCTATTTTGGTGGTTTTCACTTTTCTTGTTTGGATTCTTTTTCAAGTGGCAAAAGATATAGATATAATGAATGTAAAGCATATTAGGTAGAATTTAAAGTGACAAATAGGATCTACAAGACAGAGTGCTGAGACTTCTCTTTTTCCTGTCACAGTGGCAATACGCACAAAACTGTTACCATTTGTTAGTTCACTGGCAGAGAAACTCTGGTTTAGGGAATATAAATGTAGCAGGAAAAATGGCTTCATTAGACTGGAACTTTCTGTACAGTATTAAAACTCAGGGCCTTTCTGGAAATGTGAAGATTTTGATGTGAGAAGAGAACAGTGGAGGAACATAGTGGTTTTATAATGGGGGTCTAGCTGTTGACTTGCCAATGATACAAATTTACATGGTCTCCTTTGTAGGAACAGTGTATCACGGTTTCTTTTCAGGCTGTATTGCTTGACCTTTGTAGCTCTTGAATGTTTTCCACCATCCCTTAGAATTATGCCCTCCTAACTTTTCCTTTGTATTTTAGATTTTTACTATACTCTTTCTACATCATTAAAAACTTTGCTTTTATCATTGTCTATTTCTTGGAAATGACATCAATTTTACCGAATTGTTATTTAGGCATCAGTGATTATTAGTGACTTATTGTATAATCCCAGCTAAGATAAAGTCCCCTTTTTGTTGTTTGATATGTTGTAAAAGGCACTTGGTTTCCTTTGCTTCAGCCATCTCTCAGCAATTTTCATGCGTAAAAGCATTTTAGATATCACCTTGATTGAGTTATCAAAAGATTTCAGTGACAGCCAGTTATTTTTCTAATAAATAAATTCTTACTCACATAGTTAAAGAATGACTACCTGGTCCTTTCCTCAGGATAGTCCTATCCATTGTAAGTATATTTTTTTATTTTCTCGTTAATGTAACTTGCTTATTAGAGGTACGTTGAGTTTCCTGTTGTGATTTGAATGAGTGAGCAAGGACATTATGGAAAATTTTAACTATATACAAAATAGAAGGAACAGATAATGAACCTTTTTACCTTTTAACAAGTGTAAATAAATAGTCAATCTTGATTTATCAGAACTCTGCCTAGTTGTTTTCCACCCCATATTCGATTGAAGCAAATTCTAGACATTCCATTCATGGCGCTATATATTATATTGTATACCTGTAAAAGATAAACTTTCTTTAAAAATAAAACATAATTGTAATATCATTACCACCCTGATAAAACCCCAAGTAATTCCTTAATATTATGAAATATATCCAATGTTAAAATACTACATTTACTATAAAATACTAAATGAATAATAGGACTCGATTATGCAGTGAAGAAAAGAGAAGGCGGCCAGGCATGGTGGCTCACGCTTGTAATCCCAGGACTTTGGGAGGCTGATTTGGGTGGATCACCTGAGGTCAGAAGTTCATGACCAGTCAGGCCAACATGGTGAAACCCCGTCTCTGCTAAAAATACAAAAAAATTAACCAGGCTTGGTGGCGAGAACGTGTAATCCCAGCTACTCGGGAGGCTGAGGAATTGCTTGAACCCGGGAGGTGGAGGTTGCAGGGAGCCGAGATGGCGCCACTGGATTCCAGCAGCCTTGGTGACAGAGACTCTGTCTCAGAGAAAATAAAAAAAAGAAAAAGAAAAGAGAAGGCAATCTCCTAGGGAACAGAACATACTCATAATGTCATGTAGGCAATGGCTGCTCAATAAAAGCAACCGGTTGCCCACAGAGCTGAAGTATGGTGCTGCTTATTTGATAAATCATTAATCAGTGTTCATTTTAGTGGCTCAGTATCATTAATGCTTTGTATTCACTTATTTGTTATTCTTCTGTCTCACAGATTGCGCTGTATTGAGTAAATGGTGCCCACTGAATGGCACAGAACAAACCCTGTGTACTGCCATAGGGGATAGCCCTGCCTTGCAGGAGGGCCTTGGGCATCAGTGTTTATATTTAAATACCCTGCATAAGCTGCGCATGGTGGTGCACACTTCTAATCCCAGTTACTTGGAAGGCTCAGGCTAGAGGATTGCTTGAGCTTCAGGAGTCTAGACCAGCCTGGGCAACATATCCAGACCTTGTCTCAAAATGTGTATATGTATGCATACATACATATATGTACCCTGCAGGTCTTTCTAATGTGCATCCAAGTTTGAGAATATTGTCTATAGTGTACAATCTGGGCCTAGTACAAATAATAGTATTTTCTGTTTTATTTTACCTTCACCAGTTGTTGATTGTAAGTATAAATATAACAGTAATAATTCTGTTAGCTTTGTTTTACTTGTTGGGTATTTCCTTTCCTTTTGTTTTGCTACTTTGAAGGGATAATTATATAGTAGTATGTAATGTAGTATATAGTAGTATATAAGTAGTATGAAACATTTTGTCCACATAAAAGCTTATTGAAGAGCTTAAATGTTCTTGCTAATTAAAGAAAACACCAATTGGACAGATTGTTGTTTTATATTAGTAATTTTCATTATTTTTTAATCAGAGCTAAAATATTTTTAAAAGAATGCTGCTATTTTATACTTATTTTTCTCACTATTTGAGGGATTTAAACATTCAGATGAAATTTATTTTTTAGATAGTTGATCATGTTTTGGTCTCTAGGTGCGACAGAGACAAGATATAATTATTTTTTTGCAGTGTCAGAAAGTTTTATAATTCACAATCCCCATCCATGCACTTACCTATCCCTAAAATGTCCATCACCCATCCACCCATCCACCCACCCATCCATCCATCCATCCATCCATCCATCCATTCGATTGCAAAAGGACTCAGCATAATGTCATTAATTTTCTTTGCACTCTTGCATGACTGATTAGTTTGTTAAATCTCACTTTTTAGGCAAAGAAACTGATATGTTCAGAAGTCAGTTAGTTTCTCTATTTTCAAAGGGGAAATTAGTGGTAGATAGTTAAGATGTAGCCTGTGTTTTATCCCATTCAAAGGCACTACTTTTCAATGTTGTAAAAGTATAAATTAAAAAAAATATTGGTGCTACTTGTCTTTTAGTTTCACTAAGAGAACATATTTCTTGGAATTCTTCTAATAATTTTTTTTATTTGCCTGGCCATCTCCTGTTGTACTGATTTGACCATCTGTATTAGTTTCCTAAGGGTGCTGTAAGATCAGAATTTATTCTCTCACAGTTCTGAGGCCAGAAGTTTAATATCAGGGTCAGCAGGGCCACACTCCCTTTGAGGCTGTAGGGATGAATCCTTCCTTGCCTTTTTCTGGCTTCTTGTGGCTCCCCCAAATCCTTGACATTCTTTTTTGCTTGTAATTTTCATTACTCCAGTCTCTACCTCTGTTGTCACATGACCTTCTTCTGTATGTGTGTGTGTGTGTGTGTGTGTGTGTGTATCCTTTTTTATAAGCAAAAAAATCATTGGATTTAGGGCCCACACTAATCTAGCATGACCTCATCTAAACGTGATTAAATCAGCACAGACATTTTGAATGGGGTCACATTCACGGGTACTATGGGTTAGGACTTGGATGTATCTTTTTGGGGTATACATTTCAACCCACTACATCATCATCCCAGAATTCAGTGTGTAATATGCCCGTCACTTTCTGTGCCTTCAGTTTTTGTTGTTACTGTTAAATAGAGGACTCTGTCTGGTATCATCATGTACAAATAATAAGCTGTAATATAGTCATTAATTCTGAAACCAGAAGAAGCTGTAAGATGTTCTGTCTTCAGTTTGTCAGTAAGGCAGTTGTTAGGGTTTGAGTTTGTACCCATCAAAACTCATGTTGAAATTAGATCCCCAATGTGATAGTGTGGGAAGTGGGCCTCAGTGGGAGGTGTTTAGGTCATGGGGCTGGATGGCTCATGAGTAGCTTGGTGCCATATTGTAGTAAGTGAGCTCTTGCTCTGGCAAGACTGGATTATTTCCTGTGGAAATGGATTAGTTTTGGAGAGTGGGTTGTTAAAAAGCCAGGATGCTTCTTCGGTTTTTTTTCTTCACATGTGTCCGATTCTCCTTTGACCTCGACTATGTTGTGTCACCAGAAGCAAGGGCCATGCCCTTGTATTTTCCAGCTTGCAGAACATGAGCTAAATAAACTTCTGTTCTTTAAAAATTATTCAGTCTCAGGTATTCTGTTATAGCAACAAAAAACAAGACAACCACAAAGTGGTATCAGTGACTTGACAATAATCACACAGATAATTGTCCACAGGGTAGTATGAATAAGGTGTTATTTGTCTGCTATTATACAATATTTTCTGTGATGTCACTTTGTTTTTTCTTATTAAGATTAAACATCTTAAGATATTAATACCTGACACTAAGATGACATGACAAATATTAACACAGTTATAGCTTTAGAGTTATTCTAATCAAACTGCTGTCATTTTGCAGCTGAAGAAAGGGAGGTCTTGAGAGGTTAAGTGAGTTGTTGAAAAGGAGAGTTAGGTGATGACATTTCTGGGTGGATTTTGAGTGTTTGGTATTGAATTCTATAACATGAACCTAATGTGGCAAATTTGATAGTACCTAGAGGACTCTGAAGAAAATCAGTAACAGGTTTGAAAATAAATACTGAAAAAATTTGAAATAATGTAAAGGCAAAACTAAAGGATGACTAAATTAATAATATTTTTCTCTTACCACTGAAGGCAAATAGAGAGAAACAGTCTCAATCGTCAAGCAGATTCTGCTTTGTTTCTCAGCTAGAAAATGTGACAGTGGAACGGTTAAGAATTGTCATGGAGAATTTGAAGAGAAATGAACTCTACCCTCCTTATCCGAAACAAAATTAAAATAAAACCCACACACATCTATGTATTAATTTTGTCTTACCTGGAAATTTCAAATTTTTCAAAACCCATTAGTTTGCATATTTATTTCCAGACTCAGTCGACATTATTACTTCTTCCTCAGCATGCAAATTTAATTTACAGGGAGGGACTTCCACCCTCTACAACATAATCTGTGAAATCTTTGAACTTGTGTCTCTTTGGTGCCTGATTTTTATACCTGTTTCTTTTATAAAACAGGGCATGATGTAACTAATGGCTTTCAAATCTCTGACCTTCAGATTGCAGCATAATATTCATACCTTAGATTTCCTATAGATGGATTAAGTAAGGTGTGTACCTCCAGTAGGATCTTTGATATCTTTCAAGAGATGAAAGCAGAAGGAGAAACTCAGTATTCCTAGTAGATATATTGACCCATACTCTTCTGGGCGTTGTCCTAGCGTCAGTTACCTGATGGACTGTCTAGCTGTAAATGAATATCATGTCTCAGCTGATCTGAATCATCCTGTTGGGTAGCTTTTGCACTGACTTTTCTTCATTTGCCAGTTGCTCTGGTATTATACTGGAAAACATACATTGCCTGCCTGCCATTTGTATACAATTTTATAATCTTTTCTACAAGCTATCTTTCCTATGTCTATAGCTTTCCTTTTTGACAAATTTAAGCAATTATCTGCTCATTGATTTTTGTTTTATTTTGTTTAAAAATAATCTAACTTCTTTTCTCGTATAGACTTTTACAAGCTATCTAAAAACAAAACAGAAAACAAATAACTCCTGCTTGCTAGTGGCTGTACATCCATTTGTCTTTCTTGACTAGGAAAGGAAGACAGTTGTCACTCAGAAAGTCCTGTTGCATCTAGTCAGAAATTCTTAACCAACCCTTGTTTAAAATTTCAAGGCAGTAGCTGTGGAGACTTCAAAGGAGATTATGGTTATTAATACTCTTTCTGGTTGTCAAACATGGTAGTCTTTGCCTATATTTAGGATAAATTAAGAAAGAAGTAGACATTGATGAATTAATATGGGCCAATTCAAAATAACAAGTGCCTCAGCTTTCCAGCTGGTGTGTCCAATGGAATGTTAGAGAACCTCTGTGTTACTGAAATCTACTTCTTAGAGGGTCGCACTGAGTTGCTGTTAAAATCATAACTAATGAAGAGTTATGCAGACCCCCAGCAGATGATTATGAAACATATGAGTATAGATCTTTGTATGGCCTAATGTAGTTACCCTCAATGTTGCCATTTAGTAGCTATAAGATTTTGGAAAAATTGCTTAACTTTTCTGAGCTTCAGTTTTCTTGTCTCTTAAAATGGGACTAATAATACCTACCTTACAGTATTATTGTGAAGGTGAAGTTAATCCAAATGAGATAATATATTTTTGGAGCCTGACATAGTGGCTGGCACAACGTGAGTACCTCATAAATAGTGCAATGTTTCTTATGTTTGTATAGCACTGGGTAATTTTCTCACATACCATATCATTTGATCTTTCAAATTAAGAAGTGGTCAGGAAAGATAGTAAGAGCTTGGTAATAGCACCTTTTTTATAGATGAAAAAGCTAAGTTTCAGAGTGGTAAGTCCAGTATCATATGGCTATTTATGGTTAGGTTTTCTGATTCCTCATCTAGAGCATTAGACTTTTCCCTCCTTTATTTAAACTCTAATTTTTTCATTTACTTATTTAAGCTTCTAACTATATAGGTATATGGAGTTAAGGGAGCCAGTGCTTTAATAGAATTCCTGATGCCCTCATCCCTGTATGCAAATAAAATAAAGATACTTAAAGGGCTTTGGAAAATAATTTTAAGTTCTAAGGAAACATAAAATTGAATGATTTTTTGGTTAATTTATTATATTTAGTCCCTGAGTAGTCACATTTTCTGTAGTTGGTAGTAAATTAGAAGCATCTAAAAAAATCATTTCCATAAAGGAAAAGAAAAACTTCCTATAGCCATTTTTCCATTCTCATTACTATATTAACCTTGTTCAAATATTCTTTTAATAGCAAATTCCATATTGCTTCTAAGCTGTTTGTTGAAGAATTCCTAAGCATCATAGCTCCTTATTTTTTTGTTGGAGGAACTAATTTTATTAACATGTGTCAATGAAACTGACACTTAAGGAATTATGAGCAAATAATTTGGCATTTGCTAGATTATCTTTGTTTTAAGTTCTCTAAAAGAAAATATTTCTCATAATTGTTAACACTTGTAGAAAATCTGTGAAGAAAATAGGTGGAAAGTATTCCACTATTCTACAATATCTGGCTATTAAAAAAAGAAGGATTGGCCCACTTATATTCAGTATAGTGCACGTTTGACTTGCTCTACCTCCATGTACTTCCTTCAGTGTAAAGAACTTAGGCAGGTGTTATTAATAAAAAATAAAAAACTCCTATTTTAAATAAGGATGCTATTCTCCCAGCTTTGAAGCTCACACATACTCTCTAACTTATCCCAGCTTTCGCTCATCTGGTCTTTAAATGTCTCCTTTCATGTGGTCAGCCCACGAGCCGTGCGTATTGCCGCTCAATCACGCCACTGTACGTAGCCATCATGAGGGTGGTTTGCATGATTTGCATTTCCTGTACTGTTTGAGCTTCAGTGAGCTCTAAGCGCCACGTATGAAGAAACCACTGCCAAGTAATTCAATGATTTTAGTCAAACCAGATGAGTCTGTGCTAGAGTCAGGCTACCAAGTTGGTTGGGGGTGGGGAGGTGTTGTTAGGATATCCTGTTAAAAAAGGATTCTTCAAGATGTCCGCACATGCAGGATGTGAATTCCTTAACAAATCTGGCCACATAATGTAAGAAAGTTACTTTTGGTAAGATAAGACTAAAAGGCTAGATGAATAACCATATATATGTTGCTCTTAAAAATTCAGCCCTATAGATTTTAGTATTATCCTGTAATGTGATTATTTACTGTGACAATAATAGATTTTGATGACATTAAATTTTTAGCCATATAGAATGAAATTTAGTCAGAATTAAATTAAATACATTGATTACATGTCCCCTTGTCCTGTAAAAGAAAGCTTATATTTTATTTAAAAATGATTGATGAAAACTGTCGGACAAGTATTACAGAAATGGCATAGTAGTGGGCCAATGAATAGCTACTAAAGTGGGGAAGGAAAAAAACATGTACCAGATACTAGTCTTCATGAAAAACATAGACAGATGGGGAGACAGACCTATATGATGCCACAAATAGATGAATATCTTGTAAGGATTTCAAACAAATGTTGAAAGATCCAGTGAAATTTTAAAAGTTGGTTTAAAAGTATATCTTATTGCTTATAAACATAGTGTATTTATTCTGCTCACCTGAAACCCAACCTCTAAATTGTTAATAAAATATTTTATCAATATTAACCAAAAAGAGTGTAGGCTGAAACTATATGTAAACTCAGAAATATTAAAATGAATCTCACTAATAAGAGGGACTAATTTTTCTTAGGCTTCTTAGACTCAGATATTGCATTATAATGCTTACAAGAAAACGTTCTATAGCAATCTTTTAAAGTATTGCTTAATAATTGTTTCAAATATTTCCTATTCTTGTGTATATATATGTGTGTATATGTATGTGTGTATATCTATATATATACACACACACACACACACTCTTAATAAAAATGTACCTGATAACTTGCTGTGGATGCTACCCAATAGTTTTTAGTACTGGTTCACTTGATTACAGCCTGCTAACTAATCAGTGCCTATCAGGCATGCCTTGCAGCACTTTTAAGGTATTCCTTTTTTTTTTTTGAAACAGAGTCTCACTCTGTTGCCCAGGCTGGAGTGCAATGGTGTGATCTTGGCTCACTGCAAGCTAGGCCTCCCTGGTTCAAGCGATTCTCCTGCCTCAGCCTCTCAAGTAACTGGGATTACAGATGTACACCACCACGACTGGCTAATTTCTTTTGTATTTTTAGTAGAGATGGAGTTTCACCATGTTGGCCAGGCTGGTCTCGCACTGTTGACCTCAGGTAATCCACCCACCTTGGCCTCCCAAAGTGCTGGAATTACAGGCTTGAGCCACCATGCCCAGTCACTTTTAAGGTATTCTAAAGAGGAAGCTTTTAAGTCACAGATACTTACTGAGGAAATTGTTGTATAATTATCTATTTTAAGAAAAGATAGACAATTTCTATGGATGAAAAAATATGTATTATTATATCTACACTAAAATGGTTTTGCATGTTGCATGTACTATGTAGTCAATTTAAGTCTGAGAACATTTTTCATGTGCTGTGGACTGGAATGTTAAAGGCCAGTTTATACTTTTTTTTTTTTAATTCTCTTTTATTTCCTAATTTCCATTTTTAACACTTACTGAATTTTAATGTATGACTTAACCCTTATGTATTGCTAAGTTTGGTACTTTTGGATTGTTACTAGCTTATCTGCCATGGAAGATCTTGGGCCACAGAGCACTTTTTTCAGAGTCTGAATTTGAAGGAGGGCATATTTGACCCACAGAGTTCTTCATGTATTTAACTTGATATGTTCACTAATGCTATTAGAATGTTGCAGTTTAAGTAATGTAATGTCATAACTGTTACATAAGTTATTTATTTATTTGTTTGTTTATTTTTGAAACTGGGTCTTACTCTCTTGCCCAGGCTAGAGTGCAGTGGCATGATCTAAGCTCACTGCAGCCTCTGTCTCCTGGGCTCAACCGATCCTCCTTCCTCAGCCTCCCAAGTAGCTGAGA
This sequence comes from Trachypithecus francoisi, assembly GCF_009764315.1. Classification (NCBI taxonomy): domain Eukaryota; kingdom Metazoa; phylum Chordata; class Mammalia; order Primates; family Cercopithecidae; genus Trachypithecus; species Trachypithecus francoisi. The sequence continues at coordinate 99,063,204 of NW_022681458.1, forward strand.
CTACAGGCTTGCACCACCACACCCAGCTAATTTTTGTATTTTTAGCAGAGATGAAGTTTCACCATATTGCCCAGGCTGGTCTTGAACTCCTGGGCTCAAAGTGATTCACCGAACTCAGCATTCCAAAGTACTGAGATTACAGGTGTGAGACACCGTGCCTGGCCAAGTTATTACAATTATTATTTCTTACCAGTTCAATTAGTTTTAAGAACATTGAGCTTATTAGTGATTTTAGTTTTATGTAAATACATTTGAATAATGAATAATATTGTACCAACTTTTCTTTGAACATTCTTCTTGGTTACTTAGTTCCTAAGAAACTATTTTTTGAATCTAAAAATAAATTATATTTTTAGATGCTTAATCCCGTGGGGGAAAGGAACATATTTTGCATTAGTTGTCTTTAATTTATTAAATAATTCTGTAATGCACTCTGTGCATAGATCATGAAAACCACTGGCACACATTTTTCTGACTTCACAACATAAGCTGCACTCCTGTTGCAATCCCAGCAAATGTGTTTATAAAGATTCCAGCAATAATAGTCTTGTGACTAAATAAGAAACAGAAGCTAAAGCTAAGAGCAAAACAGATACCTATCTGTTTCCTTGAGTTTAATCTGATTAAAACATGGCTCTCAAAAACATTAAATACAATGTCATGTCAGAGGGGTGGTATATGATAAATATAGCTCATGACAGGAAATCATTATTAAATCAGCATTACTAGTGAATCTGTTATGGAAATTTCCCTTTAATTTAGTTAAGATTCCCCCATTTGTCACCTCCAGCACATCACTATAGTTTTCTGTTTTAATGGTAAATTTGTAATTTTCTGTTGAATGAAAGACAATTTTTCTACTTTATCATACATATTTATTGCTATCACTGATCAAACACTTCATACATGAACTACCTCCTCACTTCAGCTAGGAAAACCAATATACAGATTAAAAGAGATTCCATACTAGTCATTGGCCAATCGGACCTAAATACAACAAACTTAAAGGCAGCAGCCACCTGGCCCTTAACAAAGATACAAGCCGTTTTTTAGAAATGTGAAACACGTCAACTTGATCAAACCTAAAATTATTGGATTTAAAATTGTAATTATTCGACACAAAAATTTTGAGAACTTCCTATTTAGCTTCGTCAAAAACATACCATCTTTACTGTTTGCTTTGAGGAAATAGGGATAAAATGTTAGTAATAATACATATATTGGTAAATAATAGTAAATAATACATATATTGGTAACTAAACTCTGAATACTCTAATTTTTTAACAGTTCAGAAAGCGTTTTCTAAAGGAGAAATATTTTTACAAAGCAAGAAGATTATTTGGCTGACTTATATTAATGAAACATTTTGGCACATGTGAAAGATTTCATCGAGCTATTACAACCACCCCCAAAAAATCTTGGTTTCCATTTAAAATGTCACCAATGTGGAAAAAATACTATCAATCAAATTGCATATCTTTTAACTGAAGAGGAAAAAAAAAAGGTAAAGAAAAAATGAAACAAACAGTGAGCTTTCAGTACATTTTTGGCTTCCCTTAAGGAATTCTGACTTGGATATGGTCATTTATCTGTGGCCTTAAGATTACCTGTTTTTTCTCTTTGTTCCACTGTTGTTTTCATATTCATCAGAATGCATCTACTGAGTAATATTCCTAACTTTATGCTCCTCTAGCCAAACACTGGGAATGTTAACAGTTCTTGTGAATGAGAACAGTAAAATAAATTATTTTCCCAAAGAAACATAGGGATACACCTTCACAACAACAAACTACAAAATTCCATATGACATTATTCTTCTTGCTTTAAAATTATTCTTAAGGACTTGGTAGAAACAAAGACCTTCTTCATGGGAAACTTGAAGTACTAAGTCCATCTTAGGAGTTTTATCCAGGAAACCTGTATGCAAGTTGCAGAAATAGCACTGAGACCCTTATTTTTTGAAATTTAGCCCTTTCAATAAATGTGAAAGACTAAGGAACTGTGACCTAACTATACTTCTTGAGTTTTGCAAGCAACTCTTGTCTAGCGTATCTTAGGCCTTTCTCTTTGCATCAGGACTACTTCACCTTTGAGGTGAGCCCGGTATCCTAGTCCCAACTCATGAAGATGTTCAGAACCAATTTCCTCTGTGCTCATAAATGCACAGGGTAGAAGGATGGTTCATGTTTCTACTATTAGCTGCTTTTAGGAACATTGGGCTTAATTGTGTCATGCTCTCGGTGTGGAAAAATGTATCTAAATCACATTAGAAAATCAAGGTTAAACATGAAAATATTTGGAGGGTTGGCATTCAATGTTCTAGCCTGCATACGGAGTGGCAGTGAATATTGTCAAAACAATTGAGCAAAGCGTAATTATATTCAATTAACATATGGAAATATACTGAGAGATTAAGTTATTTGTGCAAAGTTTGGCCACTTTTCAGTGTTAGGCAGTAGAAAAACCCAGGTTTATGCTCCTTCTACTGTACTGTCAGTAAAGGAATATCCTGTTTCATCCTCAGATGGGAGAATTGTTTCACTCAGAAATTACACAGGTACTCTTGCTGTCTAAGTGACCTCAATCAAGGAGGTTTTTATTTTTGCTCAGGGACTCAATTCTAGTTGAGGGTAATCTGAAAGACTTGATTAAATGTAAGTATTCATATTTTTTAACTCACATACTCAAAATGCTAGCTTTAATGATTTAAATAATCAAAGAAGCTTTATGGGAAAGTAACGAGTTTCTCTAACTCTCGTTTTTACCAGACAATCAGAAATTACAAATTAGGAAACAGGAGAGATGAGAATGGGACTAGGTTAACCTTTTGGTATGAAGGAGGTCAACACTGAAAATGCAACAAGCCTGAATCCAGCTTCCTGAAAAGAAGCTCCTTGTGACTCTTCTTCTGGCTTCAGTTGATTATTTCTAGTATCCAACCCTTTTTACTTTCTCTAAATCTCTCTGAGGAACATCCTGGAGTTGCTTTTCTGGCTGTCATTGTAACTGGTTCCTGGCCTACCTGAGGGGATGAAGAGCATTATCGTATAGGGTAGGTGCTGCAGGCCATATGGAGCCCAGCAGGATACAAGAGTATGAGATGCCTAGGGAAAGCCTCCCTTTGTCAAGTGAAAGGAGAGAGGTCTCCATTGGGAGACAGCTGAATAGAGAATCAAGTATTGAGCACAAATTTACAAATCAAAATAACAGTCTTCCAGGGATAGAGCATGGACCAACATGATATAGTGTCAACTTGCATTTTCATGGGTGAAGGGTGGATGGACTATAGTAATCAAAACAGAAAGATAGCATCCTCTCGAAATAGTGACCACAGAGACAGAGCTCTTTGTATTAGTAATGATAAGTAACATTTATAAAGTGCCTCACTGATTGCTTATGTGTGTGTCATCTCATTTGATCCTGATAGCAACCCAAAATGGTGGATAGGCATGAAAAATCTCCTTTTACAGATCAGGTTCAGAAAAGTGATTTGCCCAAGTTACCCACTAGGAAATTTTAGAGTCAAGACTTGAACCCTAGGCTTCTAATATAGGAAATGACTGTTTCTCAAACAGGATCCATTCCTCACTTCTTTCCTCCTCACTGTCATGAAAATATATCCAGGAACTGTGTGAGCACTGGGTAAACAGTGGTGAACAACATACCCCTGTTGCCTACGTTTGTGGAGCTTAGACTGCACTTCTTAGGACTGTGCTAATTAGTATGGGGTTATTGGGCACTTGAAATGAGGCTAGTCTGAACTAGATGTATTATAATTGTAAAATATATCCTAAATTTAAAAGATTTATTTCTATTAAAGACTGTAAAATGTAATTTTTATATTATGTTTTTAATGTTAAAATTATAATCTTACCTGTTTCAGTTTTATTTTTTAGTGACTACTGGAAAATTTCACTGGCTACTAGAAAATTGAAAATTGCATATATTGTTCACATTTGTGGCTCACTTATTTGCATTGGATAGCAAACTATGACATATATGGAACTGATTTTCTAGGGCATATTAAACCTTTTAGTACTTCTTTGGTTAAGTTTTTTACATTGAAGCATTTGGATAATTTGCAATTTGCCCTGGTGCATGCCAGCTTAGATCCCAGTTTGTTTTTCCTCCAGATGTCTACCAAGTTGACTCAACAACTCAGTTGAGTTGTTCATCTCTGATTTGAGAAGCTACCTTTACCATATGCCAGCTCCTCGTATGGATTTGTATCTGTTTCTAGACTTTGCCTTCGTATAGGCATGTTAATATTTGAACTAGTATTATACTTTACATTTTTGAGATTTTAAAATATTCTTTAATGTCTAGTGGGGTTAGTCTTCATCTCCAATTGACTACCCCCTAACCCCACAGAGTTTACTTGGCTATTGTTTTTCATAGTCTTCGGCTATGAAAATTAGAATCAGTTTGTCTAGTTTACAATAACACAACCTATTTATTTATTTATTTATTTTTAATTTTAATTGGGATCAAGATAAAGAGGATTGATGTCTTCACATGTTGTCTCTTCATGTCTGGATATGGTTTGGATTTATGCCTTGCCCCAATCTCATGTGAAATTGTAATCACCAGTGTTGGAGGTAAGGTCTGGTGGGAGGTGATTGGATCATGGAGGTGGATTTTCCCTTTTGGTGCTGTTCTTGTGATAGAATTCTTATGAAATCTGGCTGTTTAAAAGTATCTAGCACCTCCCACCACTCTCTTTGTCCCGCTCTGACCACGTAAGACGTGCCTACTTCCCCTTTACCTTCCGCTATGATTGTAAGTTTCCTGAGGCCTCCCCAGCCATGCTTCCTGTATAGCCTGTGAAACTGTGAGCCAATTAAACCACTTTTCTTTGTAAATTACCCAGTCTTGGGTATTTCTTTATAGCAATGTGAGAACAGACTAGTATAGTGTCCAAGGAGATGGTACAGCTTTCCATTTAGTCAAGTCATCTTTGTGATTCCTTTAATAGTACTTTAACATTTTCTTCATATAGGCCTTGTCCATTTAAAAAACTTATTTATGTAATCTTTCTTTAAATGCTGACATACATACATATACGCAACATACTAATTTTGTGCATTATCAGCTTGCCAAATTCTCTAATTGTAATAAATGCTTTTTTTGGATGATGGAACTGAGCTTTCTAATATCTAAAAATATTGATAATTTTACGTATTTCTTTTCAGTTTTTATACCTTTGATTTTTTTCACTTGCCTAATTTTGTTGCCTAGTAATTGCAGTACAGTGCTGAATTATAGTGGTGATAAGACTTTTTGTCTTGTTGCTGACTTTAATGTTTCTTCCCAAGTATGATATTGACTTTTGAGTCAAACGGTACATATTTTATTAGAGTAAAAAAAAGTTTATCTTCATATTTTAAGAATAAAAATTTTGTTCACTTAAAAAATCATGAGTAGTTGTTACATTTGGTTAAATGCCTTCTCATGACCATGTGATTGTTTTTCTCTTTAGAGCTATTAAAATGATGAAACTTACAAATTATTTTATTAATAATGAACTGTAATTGTATTTTTGAGAAAAGGATAACTTGTTTATGATGTTTTACACTGTTTTCATTTCCTGCTAGATTCTGTTTGATAATATTTATTTAAGATTTTGGCATCTAATTATAAGTGAGATTATCTTGTTGTGTATTGGTCTTGTTATACTTACTTGATAACAATAAAATAATATTGAAGTTCTCATTACCTCATACTTCACTATAGCAGTTTAAGTAGAAATGGACTTATCTAGGCCGGGCATGGTGGCTCACACCTGTAATTTCAGCACTTTCAGAGGCCGAGGCAGGTGGATCACTTGAGGTCACGAGTTCAAGACCAGCCTGGCCAACATGGTGAAACCCCGTCTCTACTAAAAATGCAAAAACTAGCCGAACATGGTGGTGAGCCTTTGTGATTCCAGCTACTTGGGAGGCTGAGGCGGGAGAATTGCTTGAACCCGGGAGGTGGAGGTTGCAGTGAGTCAAGATCACGCCACTGCACTCCAACATGGGTGACAGAGCGAGACTCTGTCTCAATATATATATGTAAATAAATAAATAAATAAGTAAATAAATAAATAAATAAATAAAAGAGGGAGGGAGGAAGGGACTTATCTGTCCTTTAAACATTTGGTAGAATTCCTTTGTGATACTATGTGAGTTTTGTGCCTTATTTGGAGGATAAGGGATAGTGGTGGTGATGGTGGTTCCCTTTGTGGGTGGAAGCCTTTTCTGTATCTCTTATGGAACTCTGCTGTTTTAGATTCTCTACTTCCTCCGAGATAGGCAGGTAAAAAAAATTTTTTTGGCAGACTTTTGTGTGTCTAAGTATAGTTCTTTTGATGTTAGGAAGGTTTACTTTTTCCCCCTATTGATTACTTTTATAGTTATAACCTAGGTTCTCTATTTCTTGAGGTAGTATCTATTAGTTCTACCTAATGAACAGAGTGGTAAGATTAATGTGTTCTCACTTTCTTCTTCTTTGTTCCTTTGCTGCCATCTTATTTTAATCAACATTATCGTTCATATATTTTTTCTTACCTGTTTGCTCTTTAAATATGCATATACTTCTCTTGCTTGATTTGTTCAGTTTTAAATTGTATCCAAAGACTCCCACCTATATTATATGGTTAATGCCATAGGTGAGTCTACTGTATCTCCAAAATTTCTTTTACTTTCTAGTCCACTACCCAGTTGAATTATATCTACATGGTCACAGCAAATACCTTTTATGTTGTGTTTTATTATCCTGATTCCCTCACTGGTTTTGGTTTTACTGCTGTGGTTGTATTAGTCCATTTTCATACTGCTGTGAAGAAATACTTGAGACTGGGTAATTTATAAAGAAAAAGAAGTTTAATGAACTCACAGTTCCATATGGTTGGGGAGGCCACATAATCATGACAGAAGGCGAAGGAGGAGGAGTAAAGGCACGCCTTACATAGCACTAGGCAAGAGAGTGTGTGTAGGGGAACTGCCCTTTATAAAACCATCAGATCTCATGAGACTTATTCACTGTCATGAGAATAGCATGGGAAAATCCTGCCCCAGTGATTCAGTTACCTCCCACTGGGTCCCTCCCACAACACGTGGGGATTATAGGAGCTACAATTCAAGATGAGATTTGGGTAGGGATACAGCCAAAGCATATCAGTGGTTAAATGTATTTATTGGAAGACTTCTGGTTCCAACCAATATAAAGTAACAGGAAGTGAATTTACATTTTCATCTGCAACAAGCAAATGGGCAAAATCTGTGAAAATATGATTTTCAAGACCCTGGACATTTAGCAATGAGGGACATTGATTCCTGACAGAAGGGAACCAAATGAAGGGGGTGGGGGGGGGGCTATGACATCCCCAGCTTAAATCCTTGAAATAGTTTCTAGACCTTGGTGTAAGGAGGAGGAATCCAGAGTGGTCTGGCGGACCTCTTGATTTGAGGAGATGGAGGTAAGCTTCTGGGTAAATAAAGGACAGAATACTGAAATGAAGAAAGCTTCTCCAAGAGAGAATTTTAGATGTCTGTAGAGGGTTTCACTTGATTATTCAGATTAACACATACGTGCTGGAGAAAGAACCATCTGAGAAGGTTTGAAGATATTTTTGTTAGTGTTGCTATTAAGGTATACCTGAGGCTGGGTAATTTCTATATAAAAGGGTTTTATTTGGGTCATGGTTCTGAAGGCAGTATAAGAAGTATTCCCCCAACATCTGCTTCTGCTGAGGGACTTGGGTTCCTTCCACTTATGGTGAAAAGTGAAGTGACCTGGACTGTGGAGATCGCGTGTTGAGAGAAGAGCAAGAGAAGGAGGGGAGGAAGGTGACAGGCTCTTTCAATAACCAGTTCTTGTGAGAACTAAGAGTGAAAACTCCTTCACTCCCATGTGAGTGGCTTGGTGCCATTCATGAAGGATTTGCCACACAATCCAAACACCTCTCACCAGAACCCCCATCCAACATTGGGGATCAGATTTCAATGTGAGACTTAGTGCAGTCAAATTAACCACATCCAAATTGTAACAAAGGAAATCATGCTCATTGCTCACAAAAGGCCAGAAATAGTACCTGTTCCAACCAGCCTACTGGAGAAACATCATGATTATGTCAGGGCTGTGATCTTAACTGAGGGTCAGTTGGGGAGGAATCTGCTCCCAAGCTCACATGGTTGTTTGTAGCATATAGTTCTTTATGGGCTGTTGGGCTAAAGGCTTTAGTTTCTGGCTTGGTGTTGCCCAGAGGCCACCCTCATTTCATTGCCACATGAACCTTTCCAATATGTCTCTGTGCATCCTTAAAGCCAGCAAAGGGAATCTCCTTGCATGACAAGGTGATACAATCTTATATAATGTAATCACATACATTTTGTCACCTTTTCTGTATTCTACATTTTAGAAGCAAGGAGCTGTTCTTGTCGACATTCAGAGGGAGGGATTACACAGGGCATGAATACAAGGAGATGGAACCATGGGGCCATCTTAGGGTTTCTTTTTTACACCAGAGATGAGAAGAGTATCTTAAAATCAGCTGGATTTTTTCAAAAAAGAAAAGAACATTCACCAGAAAAACAGAGTTAAGTACAGCAACCGATTTCTTTTAGTAAACATTTTAAGGGGTAGTGAAGAAACGTCTTCAAAACGCTGAAAGGAAAAAACTATCCACCTAGAATTCTGTGCCTAGCAAAAATACTACTCAAAAACAAGAGTAAAATGGGGCTTTTGGCTGAAAGAAGAAAGGAAACAAACAAACAAAGAAAAACCAAGAAGATAGAGTTGAGAAGAAGCAAGAAACTTGATTTGTCTTCATTTGGAGCATTGGGTTACCCCCACCCCCACCCCCAACCCCACTACCTTCATGAATTCTGTGATTCTTCTTTGGTCATAATCTTTGATGAGGCATGTATATCTGTCTCTTCGGTCAAAACCTGGGCTGATGCATGCATATATTTGTGCATCTCTCTAGTAGGTGGCAGCAATTAGAATCAAGTGAAAATATTTATCTTAGTATTTTTGAATAATTTTATCTACTGTGTTTTCTCTGTAAAATAATTTTCTAAATGGGCAGTGGGCTTCCTAAGTTAAGCTTCTTAAGAAGTCTTTTTTTTTTTGTCTTCAAGACAGAATCTTGTTCTGTCACCCAGGCTGGAGTGCAGTGGCACAGTCTTGCCTCACTGCAACCTACGGCTCCCAGGTTAAAGTGATTCTCTTGCCTCAGCCACCTGGGTAGCTGGGATAACAGGTGTGTGCCACTATGCCCTGCTAATTTTTTTGTATTTTTAGTAGATAGGGGGTTTCACCATGTTGGCCGGGCTGGTCTCAAACTCCTGGGCTCAAGTGATCTGCCCACCTCAGCCTCCCAAAGTGTTGAGATTACAGGTGTGAACCACCATGCCTGACCCTTAAGAGATCTTTTATCCAGATAGTTGTTTGAGGTTTCATATTTAATTGAGAGTTGTAAAAATATTTAAGTCGTTTAAATCTTAATAATTCAAACAAATTATTTAAATTCAATTTAAACTATTTAAATTATTTAAAATAATATTTAGCATGCTTTTAAAAAATCTAAATAATGCTATGTTTTAGCAACAAAAATATTTTTATTTTTCGATGGTAGATCTCAACTCCAATATTCTTATCTGCAAGTGGAGCAAAAAAAATCTATACTTTTTACATCATAAAGTTTTTATAATATTTAATTTCATATTATGTCATGAAAATACTTTGAAAACTCTGAGGACACATAAAATCGTGAAGTGTATTTTTTAGAATTACAACATCATTTTCGTTTTGTGTCAAAAATAACTATGCTTCTGATTTTCAAAATGCCCACTACAATTAAGATATTTTTTTGAAGTACATGTGTGTATTTTAGGAAATTCCAAGTTTTCTGTATTTGTAACCTGGTTATTATTCCAGTCTAATGGCTTTGTTCCATAAATTATTTGGGCTTCTATTTTATTAATTTTAGTCCTGGATCAGTTTGGTGCCACCTTTATCATGGTGAATTCCATTATTGCTCTCGAGGTTTAAGAGTCTATGGTTTCTGTTCTTTTGGTATATAATTTTACAGTAAACATTTTGTTAAAAAATATTTCATCCAAATATTGAAATTTCCAGTAGTGTATTATTGACAGCTTATCAACCCACAGAAAGTTATTGATTTACTTCTTAAAAAATCACTTCAGTTTTTCACACAATTAAAATATAAAGATTTTCATTTACAGTAATTTGAATTTAGGCAGCATTATTTTGACACCAGTAGGATCAAGGAAATTAAAAATTTTTGTAAATGCTAGAAAGGCTTTTAGTACCGTCACTGAGGTGGAAGTTGTGAAGCATTAGAAACAAAAGACACATGGTCCGTTCAGACCTCTTTACACAGTATGTAATGAAAAGGTCCAGAGACAATTGGGATTTCAGAGCAGGAGAAGTTTGTCTTCATTGAAGCTGTGGTATCTGACTTAGCTTTGAAGTATGGGTAGGACTGGGATGGACATAGAGGAGCAGCCAGACGTGATAATAATAGCATATAGCTACATAGCATTTACTATTTGCCAGACACTGTTCTAAGCTCTCTTCATATATCAGCACATTTCATTATTAATTAATAAGGTGATTATCTTCACTTTCAAGATGAAGAAACTGGGATAGAAATTTGTTGAGTGACTGCCTCCAGGTCTCACAGCTAGTGAACAGTGGTACTGCTATTTAATTCAGCCCTTTCAGCCTCAGTCTCTATCACTGTTGTTCTTCCTCTAGTTATTGTGCTATATTTTGGGAGGACAGTGGGACAGATGAAGTTAAGGAAAGTTGAAATCATGGAAACTTTTGAAAGGGAGAGAGAAGCATTCATGTATTATCAATGTGAATATAAAGTAGTTCAGTCTTTCTAGGGAATAATTTGGTACCATACTGTATCAAGAATCTCAGTAATCATACTGTATGTATTTGTTCTAAAGAATGTAGGGAGATAGTTATCCATAGGTCTCTTGAATCTGTATGTCTTGCAAGCAGAGAGACATAAAATGCCTTTTTGTTCTGGACTACTTACTCAAGGAGGTTTGTGTAACAAACAGCGTTGGAATATAGAGATAGTATCTCGCTTCCAGTCAGATAGCCCATTTATTTGCTATCTAGTATACTAAAGATAATATCTCCCTTTGGAGTAAAGGTTTGGCAAGTTTGCTTGCAGCTACTTATAAAAGATCAGAGTTTCTTAGAGCTTATGGTTCCTCAGCTATGATGCAAACCCACTCCCTTTGAATCATCCATCTGGGCCTCTCTACATCACCTCTGTGGGCCTTCCAGACCAAGGGGAACTAACATGAAAATGATGCTCTTGCTGTTTACTGTGTTCTGAGTAATAAGTCCTTTGTCTTTGACCTTGAAATGTTATGTCTGCTGCCAGCACCCAGGACACTGTGGCAGGCTAACTTGCTTGTAAGTAGGGCAGAGTCTCAAACTTCACAGTTATTGACAAAGGAATGATTAGAATTATTAATAAAGCATTATGTATGGTAATTGGAAAGTAACGCCACTGGCCAATAATAAGGTACCAGTTTTGTAAATGATAGTATATTCGTATAGTGGAATATTAATTCTACAGCCCTTAAATATTATGTCTGTAAGAATTTAAAGACTTGGAAATTCATTTACAAGAATGTTAAGTAAAAATTATATTATGAAAATAATGTGTGTAGTACAATCTCAGTTGTATAAAATGTGTTTGCATGTATAGGAAAAAAACTGGGGTAAGAGATATTCAAAATGAACAAATTGTTACATATCATTTGTAGAATTATAAGTGATGTTTTTCTTTTCTATTTCTGTATTTCTGAATTATCCTATAATGAAAATACATTACTTTTATAAGAAGGAAAAATACACATTATTAATGAAGTCGAGCTGAGGGATTTTATATATTGTAATGGGCAGAGTAGATATTGTATATGATCTTGAGAGGACAGTAATATAAGGATACATCTAAAACCCATGCAATCAAAGATCTGTTTTTCATTATAATGTGCATACACAATATAACTGAAGACCATTGAAGCAAAAACAAAATAAGAAATCCAAGTTATAACAGAGGTATAAGAACACAGATATTTTAGAAATTGTAATTTAAGGAAACAATCCATTTGAGCAGCAACAACAAAAAAAACTAAGCTCAGCAAAGCCTCTCATTGTCTAATAAAAATGGGTTAAATCTGTGATCCATAAGAAATAATATTTAGATACTGAAGTACTGAAAGATGAAATGATCTGATATCTGGAATTTGCTTTAAAATATTACAGCAAAAAATTTTTTTAAAAAATTAAGTGGGAGAGATAGGTGAACCAACTTTGGCAAAACTACTGATAGATGCCGAAGTTGTGTATATTATGCTGTCAGTTTTTGTGTATACTTGAACATTTCCATAGTAGAAAATAAACAAATTGTCACTAATTTATATAGTTCTAAGACAATGCCTCTCAACCATGGCTGCACATAGATATCCTTGGGAGCTTTAAAAACTACTGATGCTTGGACCATTAAATGGTCTTGGGTATGCCTTAGGCATTAGGATTTTCTAAACCTCTCAGATGATTCTAATGTGTAGCTCACATTGACAACTAAAGTTCTAAGAGGAAACTGCTAGGTATATCTTTATTGTAAGGGACATTGAACCTAATGGATTTTTATAGCATTTATTAAAAAAAAATAAGTTTTACATTGTGTTGGCTCATGGATCATCCCTCAGTAAAAAGTGAGACTAGCCTAATTTTTTTTTAATAAAAATAATTCTACTGAGAACGATAATAGAATAGTGTTAGGTACATAGCTTAATGGTTTTTTCACTTAACGATGAAGTTTCAGTGATTCTGAGGAATGAATAACTAAGATGTTCCTTTCACGTATGAGTTAGCAAGAAGCCTAAGATGTACAGACAGGATAGTTTTTAAAAATAATTTAACATTTTATAACTTTCTTAAAGTAATTCTTGCTCATTTTCAACAACTAAAAAGGATATGTAGAGAAAAAAGAAAATAATCAGCCAAGGCTCCATTATTCATGGTAAATACTAATAACCTTTTATAGTACTTGATTTCAAATTTATTTAAACCTTTTATTGTAAAAATTTCAAACATAAATATATAGAAGTATCATAATCTCTATGTACTGATTATCTTCAATAATTATCAACCTATGACCAATCTTATTTCTTCTGTATCCTTGTCCCATTTTATTCCCCCTCCAAATTATTTTGAAGCAAATCTTCTATCATTTCATCTATAAATATTTTAGTACATATTAGAGAAAATAATCTTCAGGTCATTAACACTTATCTGAAGTCTCAGTATTCTATGTTGACTGAAAGGAGATCCATATGCTATAGCTCCCAATTCTCTGCTTGCCAAAGATGGTGTTGGTTTATAAAAGTAAAGAGTCTGGCTTACATCCTTGAGCTGCAGAAGGATCTGCTGGCAGGGCCAAGACATTTCTCAGAAAGTAACTCCATCAGTTTAGATGATGAAATAAGTAGTTGACTGAAGTCTAAGAAACCCAGAGTTCTACCCATTAAACAGGCCTTAATTTGGACGATATGGAGGATTAGAATTACCTAATGTTTTGCTTGATTAACCTACATTACTCTCCATTGTCATTTTGTTTAGAGCCAGGTAGTTTCCCTAAGGATTTGGCAGATTGAGTTAGTTGTGGCGAGTTTTGGTAAAATTATCAGGAAGGCAATATGTTAGAAAGGAGTTGAAGACAGGAAAGTTTTTTAAGAAGATACTCAATCTTTGTGGCCTGAGCTGATAAAAATCCAGGGTTGGAGGGTAGGAGAAAAGACAAACTGTAGCATCTTTATTATAGTAAAAATTTGCATGACTTATCCCTAACATATGGTAGAGGGTGAAGTTGAAAAGGGAAGAAAATGAATTTGTTCAATATTAATGTATTAGTCTTTTCTCACACTGCTATGAAGAAATCCCCAAGGCTGGGTAATTTAGAAGGGAAAGTGATTTAATTAACTCACAGTTCCACATTGCTAGGGAGACCTCAGGAAACTTATAATTATGGCAGAAGGCAAAGGAGAAACAGTCACCTTCTTCACAGGGCGGCAGGAAGGAGTAAGTGCAAGCAGAGGAAATGCCAGATACTCATAAAACCATCAGATCTCCTTGGACTCACTCATTACCACGAGAACAGCATGAGGGAATCACCCCCATGATTCAGTTAGCTCCACCTGGTCCCACCCTTGACACGTGGGGATTATGAGGATTACAATTCAAGGTGAGATTTGGGTGGGGACATGGAGCCAAACTATATCAATTAGTATACTGGATTTAAAGTAATAACACGGCATCCAAGTAGTTACTTCTGGTTGGCCACTGGAAATAGAAGACTAGTATTCGGGTGATGTGTAAAAGCTGGAGATCTACATTTGAAGTTTTTTCATGAAGCTAAGCGGATGATTGAGTTTTCATAAGGAATATTTGTTTAAGGAGAAGAGTGTGTGGCTAAAGATAAACCCTTCTAATAGTTCCATTGGATGGGAATAGGAATATAAAGGCATCAATCTATAATAAATTAATACTTACCAAACATCTGTGTCACAGGCATTTTGCACGGAAAAGGGAATGAGAGCATACTGAATTGAATCCTTTAACACAAAAGGAATGCTAAGCAGAGATAATATACAAAGATTCATGAAAGTAGAAACTTGAAAAAATGAATCATGGTACCCAGGGCAGGAGGCCTTAAGTTTTTTGGTACTATGAGTTTCCCCAGAGAATAGAATGGAGTGGTATTTTATGCAGAGGAAGAGACACAGACACATGTGCTTGGGGCAGTGGTGAGAGTCTGGTGTGGCTGAAACAAAGGTTATAGAGTGAAGAGAATGAAGGGGATTTGGTTCTGATATGCAGGATCTAGGAACTCATTTGTTGAGTCTGAAGAATGTTAGAATCGTTATTGAAATAGAAGACAAAATCAACAGTTTGAGTTTAACGTGAATAAATAGAACAAGAAATAATGGCAAATTCGTGGATTTTCGATTCTGTCAAGCAAATACTATCACAATAATGTGAGGTATATTTTACTGGTATTTATATTCATTTTGATTTTGAAATTTGATAAAATGACAATGTGACCAAACTTAAGTTGCCAGAGATTGTATGTATATATGTGTATGTGTGTGTGCATGCTTTCATTTGCTCAACATATTAATTGTTAAGAGCCAGGTACTGAGGTTACAAAGATGAGTAAGATAATGCTCTACCTTCAATACCTTTGTCGATTAATTGAAAATGGATAATAAGTGTTTATGTATACTAGTTGGGTAAGTACAAAGATATGGGAACACCCAAGAGAATATGTAATCCAACTTGGATGTCAGTGGAGGGACCTGGAAAGCCTTCTTGCAGGGGTGATGACAACCAATTCTTAAATGATGCAGACGAATTGGTGGTTGGGTTGATTTGAGGGAAGCGTGCATGGAATAGTGGCATACTATTCAAATTAGATAGCAGTAGCATGGAGATAAAAGCCAACCTGGTGTGTATACCGTATGGGAATCATAGTCATAGACATTTCATTATACTTGAAGCTCCAGTTGTGAAATAGATGAGGCAGGAGATAAGCTTGTAGAGCTAGGTAGAGGCCAGCACAGGTTGACATTTCACAAACTTAACTTAAGGGACTAGGTTTTATACAGGAGAGTGACCTGGCCAGATCTGCATGCTAGATGCATGGTTCTGTAGCAAGATGTGGGATAAACTTGTTGGGAAGATAGACTTCGAAATAAGATTAGTTAGGTGTTTTTTGCAGCAGTCCAGGCTTCATTGTATAAAAGGTTATGAATAAGGGTGAAGTTGAAGGGACATATTTGAGAAATATTTAGGAAGTAAAGTACATAGGATTCATTAATAGGTTCTTAATGGAAATTTAGGGAGAGTGAGTCAAAGGAGATGACTCTCAGGTTTCTGGTTTGGTAGATGGTTGTGCCTGCAGCTGCAACAATAAATTCAGCAGAAGAGCATATTTATTGAATTAGATGAAGAATTCTGTTTTGGGCCTTTTGTATTTAAGCTGCCAGTAGGCTATTTAAGTGAATGTTTCCAACAGTTGAATATCTGAAGATTGGATGAGAAGTCTAGGTTTGAAATCCAGATGTGGGAGCCATGAGCATGTAAATAATAGTGAAAGCCTAAGAGTGAGCATTCTTTTTAGTGTCAGAATTATGTTCATAATGGTAATGAATATGCCAAGTATGTACTGAGAAAACTTTACCCAGGAATCAAAATTTGAAATGAACTCTACTTAGCCTTGCCTAACTTTTTATTTATTTTTGAGACAATCTCCCTCTGTTACCCAGAGCGTGAGTGCAGTGGCGCGATCTCGGCTCACTGCAACCTCTGCCTCCTGGGTTCAAGCGGTTCTCCAGCCTCAGCCTCTTGAGTAGCTGGGACTACAGGCATGTGTCACCATGCCCGGCTAATGTTTGTATTTTTTAGTAGAGATAGTGTTTCATCATGTTGGCCTGTATGGTCTCGATCTCTTGACCTCGTGATCCACTCGCCTTGGCCTACCAAAGTGCTGGGATTGCAGGCATGAGCCACCGCACCTGGCCAACCTTGCCTAACTTGCTTAATTTTGAACAGAAACCATTAACAAAGTGAACTATGAACCCAATCAAAGTCTTTTTAAAACATCATATATTTTTCCAAAAAATTTAATTGTAGCACCAAAGCAGCATATCAAAATATCATTTGAACTGAATCAATAGATCATCTATTAGAATTCTTAGAATTGGGTGACTAGTGTATACAGGACACTGTAGTCAGTTCAGGACTTCAAAGGCAGTCTGTATAATTTTGGCAATAATAATAATTTCATTTTTTCTTTTCTCAAGTCAAGCACAAGTGATCTAGGGAGAAAAATTACTTCCAAATGAGCTTACAGTTGCCAGCAATCCAAAATTTAACCAAATCGGATCATTGCACACTGCACTGTGTTTGGAAAAAAGACTGACAGAATGTTCTTTCAATAGATTCTAAGGTATAGGAATTACTTAACTGCAGTGGCTCTGGAAAATGGTTATTGCGTAAAGATCTGGAATAATTAAGTCAAATGCTGTTCATGTGTAGAAGAGTTTTCTAATAATGATTTTGGTAAGTAACATTTTGTATGATGAAAACAAAAATAGTAAAAGTAGAAACTATAGAATGGCAAATAAAACAATTCTCAGGTATTGCAACATTTTGAAATTTGATTCATCATTTAATTTGGATTTCATTGCCAAAACAATTGAATAATAATGGTAAATAGTCTCAAAATGCTTATATCATGCCTACAAGGTACCAAGCAGTGGTCTAAGCACCTTACACATCTCACACCACCCTAAGAGGAGTACTCTCATAGGCCCATTTATCACATGAGGAAATAGAGACAAACAGAAGGCCAAAAACAAAAACAAAAAACAAATCTTGGCTAGGTGCAGTGGCTTACACCTGTAATCCCAGCACTTTGGGAGGCTGAGGCGGGCAGATCACCTGAGGTCAGGAGTTCGAGACCAGCCTGGCCAATATGGTAAAACCCCATCTCTAATAAAAATACAAAAATTAGCCAGGCGTGGTGGTGCACACTTGTGGTCCTAGCTACTTGGGAGACTGAGGCAGGAGAATTGCTTGAACTCAGGAGGTGGAGGTGCAGTGAGCCCAGATTGTGTCACTGCACTCCAGCCTGATGACAGAACAATACTCTGTCTCAAACAAACGAACAAACTTTCCCTAAATTGCATAGCTAGTAGTTGGCAAAGCAGGCAGTCTTCCCTTAGAATCTGTGGTAGACCTGGGTAGTCTGCCTTCATAGTCCATAGTACACCCAGGTGGCCTGCCTTTGGAGTACATGACCTTAACCACAGTTCTAGTTTAAACATTAATGAAGGCAGTTGTTAAATAGTATATCTGTGCATTATGGGGTTTTAAACAAATATGGAGATGACATGATTTTTGCCCTTTAAAACCAGTCTCTGGCACTGTTTCCTAGATAATTTGCATTGTATGCACACCACCATGATTCCTTTGATTTAACTTTTTCCTACTACTGTGAAAAGGCAGTGTTAGCATATATTCCTTATGTGTTTAAAAATAAAGGGATTTTTATAAAAAGAAAACTTGAGATGATCTCCTTAGTTTATGGATAAATTAGATGTAGGGATTACAAACTTTAGGAGATTTTATAAGGACTTCAGTATGTAAAAACCTATGTGCATACCTTGCTCTTTACCAAAGAAATATCTTGTAAGTAGAAATTACTTTAAATCAAATAATTCAAAAGGTAATAGGCATGCTTACTATTACAGGTTTTATTGTCAATACTTTTTATTTTTTAAATTTAAAAAGTAATATATAATTATACAATAGAACTTTGGAGATAAAATATGAAAATTCATAAACCCAGAAGCTGTACTAACCTGTTTTACTTTCTTATGGTCTTTTCCTATGTATCTAGTCTTATATTGCTTTAATAATAGTAGATTTATAATTTTGTACTTTAAGCAATTTTAAATTTATTGTTAATATTATTTGAGATCTTTTTTGGGTAAAAATAAATACAATAAAATTTTGTCTTTTGGATAAATCCACATTTTCATATTCCGGGTTTGTTTTGTAGTCTATACCAAGTACACAAATTATAATTCAGTAACAGTTTTGTATTATTCTATTTACTGCTGTCTCTTCACCCTCTTTTTGTTTCTGTGCCTTTGGCTTTCCCTAACTGGGCACAGTCAGGTCCACTGATGCCCCCTACCTGCAAGCTTAGTCTTGCACAGTACCTGAGCCATTCTTACCTGAGTCAGCTGATAGACACATCCTTAGCTTCAAACCCACACCTACTCATTCATGTGACTTACAGTGTTATCCATCCAAGACCTGGGATTCATCCGCACAGCTCTTTGGGCTCCTGCATTCTTCCAGCTGACCGTTCACCCTCAGATCTCTGTTGTTGCCAGTTGCCATGAGATCAGCCCTAGGCCTTTACTTTGCTGCTCTTTCCTTTATCTCTCCTCACCTTTCATCTGCCACCTTTAGCTGACTTGGCCAGGTTTTTTTCTCTTTGTTTTTTCCCCCTGATTATTCTGCTTTATTCTATAGGCACCTTATGGGGCTTTGATACCTCTTCCTTAGTTTCTGCCAGTTGTATCCACTGCATAATCCCAGTCAAGCTTGACATCTGTACAAGATTTTCCAGAGTCACCTCCTAAATTCTGAATGAGACTTCTTGAAATCTTTACTCTTCTGCTTTATTCATTGAATTTAACCAGCATCTTGCCCAAGTTATGCTCTTTTGATCTAGGTTTTTCAATTGGCCCCCTGTCTTTTTTGATGGCAGGTGTTGTAGGTGGTACTGTTTCCTTTGAAGTATACTTGATTCTGGAACCAGGTCTCAGCCTCATTTGCAAAGGCCTGAAAACACCAAGGACAGTATCAGCATAGTTTCTCCTGAAGGCACATTACTGTATAAGAATCAGGAGAGTAAAATAAAAATTTTAATGCATGTAGTTTCTCTTCTAAATTCACTCACCAATTTTTGTTAGATCTATTCAGATCCTTTTTACAGCTAAACCATTTATCACTTGAAGCAAAAGGAGCAACTGTCTGTGCCACGTCCAAATGTCTTTGTACTATGAAAACTTGAGATGCAATGCATGTTGTGTCTAGGCTTAACATGACTGTAACACATGAAATAAGAGTCCATCAATACAAACTCAATTAAAACTGGAGTTGCATAAATAGAATCTATGATAAGCTGTCTTTGCCTTACCCCATTTATTCTACTTATTGATGAATTTTCATAACTTACTCCTTGAATAAATTATCCAAGAATTAGCCTGTGATTTTCTTTACATACTTCTTCTTATTTGTACACAGGTATTGCCATAATAAAATCTTATAGTTATTGCTGTTTTTTACTACTTACTTGGGCTGGATTTTAAAATAATGATTATGTTTTTACTCTCCATTTGGACTGGATTTTTCATATACAATTAATATTAAAATGGAACAACATTGCCAAGTCTACTGTTAAAAAGGACTCAATCATTCTTTCATTTTTCTTCAACTGTAGGGACATTCATATCCTTTCCTCCCTAGTCATACATGTAACTGGTCCTATCAGTAACATGATTAGATCACAAAACTTCTTTCTGCTAAGATATCAAATTTGGGCATTCACATTTAATTTTAACCTTCTGACATTATGCGGTTCTTTTTCTCTCTGGCTTCTCTGTGGAATAATGTGGCATGGCCAGTTTCTTACAAGATGCAGGTGGCTGGGGAGGTTCTGCAACAGGGACTGGAACAAGACAGCCACAGTGAATTGACTCTAGTAAATATACCATTTCCATTGTATACAATTGTGATGTCCAAGTGATCTGATGATATGAGTCATAATCATAGGAAGCTTTTGGTCATAAATAAATCCAAGAAAGAAGTAATGAAAGATCCCAACTAGTAGAACATGACAATGGAGTGTCTGTTTAATCATTAAGTGTAGATAGGCTGGTACTTGATTTCAGTATGATCCCTTCAGACCAAATGTTACCTGTTCTTTCGTGCCGTACTCAGATGTCCCAAATTATTATCACTCTTATGACTGACTAACATAGAGGATTTCCAGCATTTTCTTGGGTTGCATGGAGTTGTCTCAGGGATTTCCACATATTAATATATACAAAGGGCATGTTGTCAATGGAAGTGAAAAGAGGTTAAGTTAGATGAACATCCAGACCATCTATTCCTGCTTTACTCAAGGACATTTTTGTGTATTTTACATACCAGTAATGTGTAAGAATTCATTCTGAGAAATGTAGCTGCCTTAAAAAAGTCCGAGAGCTATTACATCTGTCTGTCACAGATAGACACAATTTGGTGCTGTCTCCCTTCTAGCTGTTGATATGACAGCTATTCATTGAATACCTGTTGACTGCCAGGCCCTGTAATGCTTTGCTAGGCATCTTGGTTATCTACTGAGGTATTGAATAATCACTGCTTTACTAAAGTCTTAGGTTTTCCCCCTGGTTCTGTGCACAATTTACTTATGTTTTCTTTCCACATTTTCTTGATAATCTTATAACTTCAAAGTGACTTCTATACCAAAAGTTCCAAAATCTGTCTCCATTCTCACTCTGCCACGTAATACTCATATGAGGTTTGATAAGTCATCCTTTCTGAGCCTCAGTTTTCTTGCTTGTACAACTGATGTAATTACCAACACTAGAAGGATAAGAAGAGAGTGAAAGGTACAAGCTTATATAAGTATAAAGGATAATATTATTTTTATTGCTGTAATCAGTAACTTTAGGACCATATTTCAACATTTTTGTAGGAAATACTTGTTTGTACAGACCCTGATACCTTAAACTTAATATTTACTAAATAGTGTTCAGTCATTCTTTTTTCTTGCGTGAGACACTGTCCTTGATTTTATATTTTAATTAATGGCATGATCTTTCCAATAGTCATTACATTTTAAAATCTTGAAGGCACTTTTTTAGTCCCTTCTCCTCCTCTAGAGGAGAAATGTTACCACATTTCTTCAGGCTTTCTTTGCAACTTGTCTGTATTGCTCTAATCATCTCATAACTGGTCCCTTTGTCTTTAGTCTTTACTTCTGCTGTTATGAGTTTTTGGTTTTGTTTTTGTTATTTTTGCCTTTTGTTTCTCTACTTCTAAAAACATATAGCCTGAAACTTCAGCATCCCCGCACTGTGTACACATTGGCCCACTTGTCAGACCCGCATTCAAGGTCCTATACTTAATCTGCCTTTGCAGCTTTTCTTATTACAACTTTTCATTACAACTTTTTCATGAGCCTACCCTTCAGCCAACGTTTTTGTTTTCAAACTGAATATTGACCACTTTTATTTCTGGATCTTTCTATAGTCTCTCTATCTGGAATGTCTTCTCTGTTGAAAAACTACAGATCCAGTCCGGCCTATTGAAAATGCCCCCTCCATGAAAGTATTTGTAATATTCCCCAAACACTTGTGACTATGACTCTTCTATTCTGAACTATCTCACTATTTTTTACTTTATCTCAGCTATTCCATGCTTGTATAATACCTTAGTAATTGCACAAAATACACTTAACTGTTTCTTTAGTTGAACTTGATTGTTGTGTATCTGTTTCTTTGCATTTGTGAGCCATATTTGAATCAGTCTCAGCCCCATGAAGAGAAAGTGGTTGGTGACAGTAATGTAATTTCATCTTACAGTTTATGTCCTACCATGTTGCAAGTACAAGAAGGAAAAGTGGCTCCCAACCAGCTTTACACTATTGAAAATATGGGGGACCGTTTTAACACTGCTTTTTTCCTTGATAACATGCAGGAATATGTGTTGAAAGAATTATTTCGGGCATTTTTATTTATATCCATGTTAAAATATAGTTAAATGAAAGTACTTTCCAATCAGAAACTAAAATTTTATAGAACAAGTAAATTTACTTACTCCTAGGAAGATGTCTCACCTGTTCTTGTCTTGATTAATCTTCAAAGGGATTATTTTTTATTATTTGTTGTTTGTGCATCACTATTTTAAGGCATTAAGCTCTGTATCAAATCCGTTTTGTATTACTGCAAATCAACCAATCTTTTGCTACTTTAATATTGTCAGCTATTCACTCTTTATTGTTATTTTAAATGCCAGAAAGTAAAATGCAAAAACCCCACCCTATATTAATGTAATTTTATGGTTAAGATTTTACATTCAAAAGAGTCCAGAAATTCAAAGTTATAGTTCCCAGAAGAATCCTAATTCAGTCATATTGCATAAACTGATATTGAGGCTGAAATGTATTATCATTACAGTAATGCAAAATACCTATATATGCATAAGGGCACAGTTATAGTTGCTGAGGGAATCATAATTTTGGATTTTCTGACTTTTTTTGCACATACAATTTCAACCATAATGTTGTTAATGCAGGTTTTTTCATTGACTCTGAAGTAATATATCTGTTGCAATGTTTATTTTAAAAATAAGTTTTCATTGGCTCCATTTTTTTTCTTCTGTATGTCAATAAACCTATGCTTATAAAGATCTGATGTCCCTACAAAGACAACTACCTAAGGAATATTTCTGTGTAAAAATAGTTTTTAGCCTCGTGTATGCTGATATTCTCTCTGCCTTTCTCTCTCACACACACATCCACACACAGCCTCACACACTTAAGTTACATTCTGGCACATTATAGAAGCAGGTAGCATATCCACTACCTGCTGTTGAAAGTGTTGACGATACTGAATTATTTATTCTATCTTCTACACTATCCAAAATCGTTTTGGGTTCGTTGACACATTTTGGTCTCTTCCATATGGATACTTCATGGTGGCAGAGTTGCCAGATGCTCAGGTTTTGTGACAGTCTTAGTTTTTCAAGGACTGTTGGAATATTCTTGGGAGAATCTCGCCTTGTTACTGATTCCTATGGAGTGGTAAAATACTAACATTTCTTTGTAAGTGTTTTTCAAGACAAGGAGGTATTATAAAAAAGTTACTAGAATGTCCCATCTGAGTGTATTTAACTTTGGGAACCTAGTAAGGGAGGAATTTATCATGAAATTCATTTACAATGAGTTGGCATCATCTTAACAAGGAGTAATAATAGCAGCATATATAAATGTGGAGATTAAACAAACATGGTGATATTTCAACATTTGAAATATCAGATATTTGACTCTCACAGAACGTCAGCCATTTATCTATATTTCAGCTGCCAAAATGCAAAGATAAAGAGCAGGATGCCATCTAGTTTATTTTTTTACTCCTTATCAATTAGACAGAATCTTGCGTGTAATATATAGATACCATATAGCTACCATATATATACCATTCATACATATTGTTATATATGTGTTATGCGTATGTGTTTATATGTTAAGTATTTGCTTAATTGAATAGAATGTGGATATTTGTGATCTCAAGTATTTGCCTTTTGTGTTCAGTATGAATAGAAACTCCATAATCTCTTCCCTTTCCAATCCCTGCCTTTAACACAAAAATAATTGGACATTCTGCTCATCTTTTAATAGCCATCGCAAGTGTTTTCTCCTTTTCTAAAGCCTTATCTGGCTTTCCTGGGCCATATCTGAGGTCCCCTTCTCACTTCACTCATGGCGTTCTATGTATTTCTTGGCATTTCTTGACCATTGTTATGTACAAGTAGAGAAAAAGGAAGGAAGGGACAGCTGTGAGTCAGAAGGGAAGCCTCCATTCCATGGCCTATGTGTAAATGTCTGTTATGGCTGACAGAGGCTTTTGATCGCCATTATGTGATCTGTGACATGTGATCTTCAGATATGTGACCCTCAGACATGTGACCCTCAAATGTAGGCAATAGAAAATTCAGATATCATTAAGAGTCAGGTAGATATCTGTATTAGTCTCTACTGCATATTCATACCAAAAGTTTAAGTACTTTGTCTACGTTGTGTGGAGAGAAGGGATGAAACAGAAAATAAACACTGTAAATACAGTTTTCCAAACTTTTTTCTTGGTGAGTAGACTTTCCCCCATTTAACTAGAGAGCGTTTTCATTGAAACATTTAACTTTAAGAAGTTGCTTTTACTATTGGAATTATGAGGCCAGGCTCACAAGCAGCAACTGTGACTTTTCTTTTTATTACTGATTTCACACTGGTTCTATTTTTGACTCTTACTGGCTAACCTAGGGCAGATGACCTGATTTTCTGTTCTTCAGTCACCTGGTAAAGAAGTGTGGCCTAGGAAATTTTAAGTTTCTTCTTACTATAGTGTTTGATGAGTCCCACATATCATGTTTTATGCTAGGTGAGATCAAGAGAAGTGTGTCTCAGAAAGTTACCATGTGATATAGGTTGTGTTGAATGACTCCATACTTCATTTCAGATAATCTAATATAATTAGATAAGTTGTATATATACATATATATAATATACATATAGATGTACATACACATATATAAAAAACTTAAAGAGGGCAGTTGTGATCAAGGGAAGCATTTTTTTTTTTTTTGAAAAACAATGTTTTTGTGAAATTTATGTACAGAATTTTTTTAATTTTCGTTTTACTCTATTTGATCTTTGAAAAAGTAGCTTTCAAATGTTTCCCCTCTGTGATATATGGGGTAATTAATATTAAAATGAGAATTTTTACACACAGGACTTAGCAAATCAGTGTTTATGAAAAGTTTTACCTTTAAAATAAGTGTATAAAGGACCAGGACTCAGTCCTCAGACTCACCTTTGAATTCTTTTTCTGTTGCAGATGTAGAACATTATTAAACATTTCACTCTCTCTCAAACATTTCCTGAATGCCTACTGTGCGTAGTACATTTTGTTGGTTTTGACGTTTATAGTTAATTATTCAGTGGTACCCTTGTAATTAAATAGCAAAACATTGAGGATACTAAGTTATTTGTGGGGAGGTATTTCTCCAAATGGTATATTAAGCACCATATTTAAGCAGGATTTCAAAGAACCGTCTTGGACTTGCCAAAACAAACATTGGAGGAATAATCAAAACCCAGACATAATTTATATGAGAAGCATAACAAATCAAATGATAAAACAACTCAGTAGAGTAAAGCAAACTGGGAAGCAAACTTGAAGCAAATACTTGTAAGCGCCGAAAAATTTAGATGTTATTACTGATTACTGAAAGATATATACTAAAATATATACTGAAAGGATATATTTTATTTTGATAGTTTTATCAGTAGATAGGACTCAGTAAAAATAGCAAGTCCCTGTATTTTTCCTGGTTAGCTTGTTATTTGGGCACAAAATACTTTTTTTTTTTTGATGGTTGTCAGGAACAGCTTAGTTGTCAAGAAGCAGATATTATTGTTATTGTTATAATTACTTTGATTATTACAGTTTCATAATACTCAAGCCTAAATCATGATACTTTCCAAAAGCCACTCTGTACTTGCCTGTGGTTTGTTTCTCAGGCTTGTGCCTCAAGTGAGTTTTCTGTATCTACTTGCGGGATAGTGCTCTGGCGTGACTGGTCAGTATGTCCTTAAATGTATATAATTTTAGACTACACTGATAGGGTCGGATTGCGGTGATGATAGGACTTACATCCATTACCTTGGGTCTCCAGTCTTCAAACTTTATAGTATTTAGAAAGGAACTCCAGAGACTCATGAGTGGCATGAAATAAAGGGCAAAGAACATTCCAATATAAAATGATATGCTGCTTTTAAGGAATAGTCTTGTACGATAGATTAATCATAAGATGGATTATAAATATTTCAC
Source organism: Trachypithecus francoisi (assembly GCF_009764315.1). Lineage (NCBI taxonomy): Eukaryota > Metazoa > Chordata > Mammalia > Primates > Cercopithecidae > Trachypithecus > Trachypithecus francoisi. The sequence goes on from NW_022681458.1 coordinate 99,089,501, forward strand.
ATACTAATTATATTAGTTTATGGTGATAAAACACCATATGAAGTGTTCCCAGCACACTCAGCAAGTTAGATGCTCTTTGCATGTTAATTGACTTACTTCTTCAAGGCTAATGATCATGAATCCCTGAAGATGACAAAAATTATTACCGTGATATTGTACATTCCTGATCTTTGTACCAGGTTGACATCTACCTTTCCTCTTGAGTTCCTTTTCTTTGGATCCTGTCTTGAATACTTTACGATGGTAAAGCAGAGACCAGTGCCTGAAATATTATTAGGGACTCCAGGAAAAACTAATGAGCTCAATAAAAAATGACATCAAATAACACATCTTAGAATTGTGTTGGGTGCTCACATCCATGGGGCATGGGGAATGTAAGCACCCATGGGCATGGATGCTTCCCAGCTTCTTGTAGTGGTAGGAGTGAATATCATAATGAATACTTCCGTATAAACGGAAAGATAACCAGTTTTATTTTCTCACAGTGATTGAGGGAATGAATGATCCATTCACTCCATTTACTCATTCACTTATTTAAAAATATTTAAGCACGTGGGTAGGATGGGGAACAAGGAAGATGTAGGACCTGGCCTGATGAAACTTTAAACTCCAGATTGATAGCTGCCAAGTTAGGGAACCTATAGTACACTAAAGAAAAGAAGAGCAGATCTAATTTATCTTATCAAGGAATACATACTTTAGTGGGAAGAAACAGGATAATATATTAAATATTGGAGAACCACATAGAAGAGTTATATAAAATTATATAACAGACCAGATTTTTAACAAACATATTTGGTGACCAGGCAAGTTCTTTATTTAAATCAACTCTCCAATGTATTTCCTGTCATTAGCCTATTGTCTATAATCTTTAGTTACCTACTGGGCACTCTACTTATATTCAGTGTTTGTAAAACACGTCTCTTTATTTCCCCTCTACTCCAAACCATGATTTTTTTTTTTTCTCTTGTGTTAAGGAGTATTACACCATCACTGTCTGATTATGTAAGCTAGAAACCTTTAGCTTCTTCCTTTTAATAACCAAGCCAGACATTTCTTTCATCACACTTAATGTTAGCCACTCTCTCTATTCCAGTGCCCTGACCTCCTCCTTGTTATTCCAGGAGCTCGTGTTATTTAGGATGCTTCCTAGAGTGCCTCTCCCTAGGAAAGCCTTCACTGATGGTCATTACCTCTTCACAGTTTGTATAGAGCAGTCTGGCCACTCAGTAAATATGTGATGGATAAAGGGATAAAATAGAACTATTCACTTTAGTATAGTTGTCCTTCATACCATTTATATTCTTTTATATTTCCAGCACAGATTCTAATAAGTACAATTAACACAAAAGCACTGAACCACACTCTAATCTTAAGATGATTCAAAATCAGTGTGGAATAAGTGAAAAAGTAGAGGCTTTAGGCTGAGATCAACTGGAATTTGAAACTCATCTTTACCTCTTAGTAACTGCTGTTGTCTCAGCATTTAACCAAACCTCTTGTGCTTTAATTTCTTAACCAGTAAAATGAGGATAATAAGACATATCTCTTAGGGTGGTGGTAGTGATGTGTGTAGAGAACCTTGCATTATACATGGTTCTCTATCTTCCTTTAAAATATTACCATCAACGTTACAATATTATAGTGATTTAAGGATTCCATTATCAAAAAGTGATCATGGAAAGCCATGGATTTAAATCAACTGTTTTTTGTTTGTTTGTTTTGAGACAGAGTCTCACTCTGTCACCCAGGCTGGAGTACAGTGGCGCGATCTCAGCTCACTGCAAGCTCCGCCTCCCAGGTTCATGCCATTCTCCTGCCTCAGCCTCCCGAGTAGCTGGGACTACAGGCACCCACCACCACGCCTGGCTAATTTTTCATATTTTTAGTAGAGACGGTGTTTCACCGTGTTAGCCAGGATGTTCTCAATCTCCTGACCTCATGACCCACCCGCCTTGGCCTCCCAAAGTGGTGGGATTACAGGTGTGAGCCAACACGCCTGGCCTAAAGGAACTGGTTTTGTATCTTCTGTATTTGGTTATATTTAGAGTAATCTTCCTTATTTTGAGAGTAATAGTGATTGATAGTGGTACTTTATTTGTTTCTTTATCTTCTCATTTTACAACCATCTTTTTCTTGTCCAGTAAACATTAAAAACTGAGTTAATTAAGAATAAGAAAAAAATAAATGATTGTTAGTATAATGATGAACATGCAATGAGTCACCAAATTACTGACAGATAAAAGTACAAACTTCTTATCCTGCGTCTGGATACTTTTGGGTCTGCGGAAGACCACTGTTCCAGTTTTATTTGATTATTCATTTTTTTCCAAACACTAACTGTTAGCCCTCTCTAATTCAAATAGCACTGATCCCTTTAGTCTCAAGAACTCAGGACCCAGGCCTCTTCTGCCACCCCTGATAATTCTGAGACTTTATGGTTTTTCACTGCTCTTAGTTCTCTTTTCTTCCTCTGAATGGCCGTAGCACTTAGTGCCTCTACCTTCATTCATAATCAATCTCACATTGCTTTGTGACATTTCTTGTGCAGGAGAGAGCAATTACTTATCTTTTTTATTGTTATTTAATATTTCCTGTATTTATGGCTTATTTCACCAATTATATTGTCCGTTCTTTTAGAACGGGGTGATATCTTGTACTTCTTAAATTGCCAAGTCAAAAGATTTTACAGTGTTCTGATTTGTTGACTTATTGATAGAATGTCTAAAAACAGATGTATCTACAAATGTTGCGGTTCATATTACCTTGGACCTTTTAAGAATACTCTTAATAATGGACTCCAGTCCCAAAAGAAATAAACAGGTACATTAAAAAATGTTTAAATGTATGCAATAAAAATTTCAATGTATCTATAGATTTTTAAAAATAGTAGGCTCACCCTCTCTTCTTGTCTCTTCCTTTCTTGTTAGAAACGTAATTACAAAGTTTTTTTTATGAATTAGGCACTGTGCCAGATACTAAGAGTTAAAAGACTCAGCATTTGCAGAAATAATTTAAGAGACACCTGAATTTAAGTGACACCTTTAGCTAAAGAAGCCCAATAGGCATTATGGAATTTGTTTCCTTAAACATCCATAAGACAGTTCAGAGTGCTGATGATTGATTGCAGCAAGGATAGATGTTAAGAAAACAGCCTTATGTTGGAGATACTGCTCAGTGGCAGCTAGTGCCTGCAGTCTTTGATTCCCTACCTTCTTGACAAGTGTTCTGTATACAGTGCTTTTTTGCATACAGTACACTCCTGGTCATCGTGATAAGCACAGGAAAGGAAAATTACATGGTGGAAAAAAGTAAAACTGCCCGATTGATGCCACACGATGAGACAGCTTTTCGAAAACTGGATATTCTATTTATAAACAGCCTGTAAATTGCCACCACAAGAACCTGGGAGATTAAATGACTGTATTTCCTTTTCCTTTAGATAAGACTTCCATCTTATATTTTTGATTGTTTCAGCAAAGGGAAACATTTTGTTAGGCAGTGTTCTTGAAAGTTTTTGAATATCCATAGCATTTCAACATGCAGTAGAAATGGTCCAATTAAGATTAAGTAGCTGACAACTAAAGCAAATTATGTTAAAATGAATTTTGTATATTGATGGTTAATGAATATTAGAACTCAGTTATCTCTCTACACAAGTTTTATGAATTAAAAAATATGTTGAAACCAAAGACTTTTGAAATGCTTGGGAGTAATTTTCATTTATGTATGTATGTATCATTGAGCTTCTGTTGTAATTAAAACTCTGTCAAGGTGCTTTGAAAGTGATAAAGGGAAGAAAGCAATAGCAGTCCTCTCTTTCACTTCTCATATCCAATTTTATCAGCAAACCCTGACAATTATCAGTACACCCAGTCAGGCCACTTGGTAACACCCTCACAATATTAGCATCTTAGCCCAAGACAGTGTCATTTTTTTTCTCTTCTTGCTGTCTTCTTCCACTCATGACTCCTTGCAGTCTGCTTTCCATATGGTAGTCAGTAAAGTTTTCTGGTATTAAAAACTAATTTTAAAATGTATGAATTCTATAAACAAAAGTAATATAAGAGGATTAATACAAAGAAGATTTCAAAACTTTATGGATGTAAGTATAAAAATCATGCCCTAGGCCGGGCGCAGTGTCTCACGCCTATAATCCCAGCACTTTGGGAGGCCGAGGTGGGTGGATCATGAGGTCAGGAGATCGAGACCATCCTGGTTAACACGGTGAAACCCCGTCTCTACTAAAAATACAAAAAATTAGCCAGGAGTGGTGGTGGGTGCCTGTCGTCCCAGCTACTCAGGAGGCTGAGGCAGGAGAATGGCATGAACCCAGGAGGCGGAGCTTGCAGTGAGTGGCGATCATGCCACTGCGCTCCAGTCTGGGCCACAGAGCGAGACTCTGTCTCTAAAAAAAACAAAACAAAACAAAAAAAAAACAAAATAATTCATGCCCTAGTTGGAGATATTATGACATACCATATCATGAAATGTAATAAAAAATCATATCTTTTAGAAATAATTTTTAACATGGTAAAACAACATGGTGTTGAAACCAAGAAATGAAACTACAATAATGTATTTCTGTTACAACATGGAAAGAATAAAAGAAAATATACCTAATGTACATATAAGATTTTGTCACTTCCTTACTTAAAATCCTTCCGTCTCTTCCTATCTTACCACAAAACCAAAAGTATTTTCATGTCTTACTTTTGAATCTTCATTCTTATTTTTGGCCACTCTCCCATTGGCTCCAACCTCCTTGGTCTTCATTCACTTCCTCAACCTGTCATTTTTCTTCTTGCCTCAGCTACTTTGTTTTCCATTTTATGTCTGTAATTTAGCATAGTGCCTTGCGAATAATAGGTGCTCAGCACATGCTTAGAGCACCAAAATGCAAATAGTAGCTGTCTCTCTTTGGAATAGTTATGGGTGATATTCACTTTATTTTTTTATTTTGCTTAAAACAGTTTCTGTAGTGAACGTGTACTTTCTAGTTCTCAGAAGGAAAAGAAAAAGTAATGCCATTCCAGAATTGGAGAGCTGAGTAGGTGAAATTCTTCTAGGCAGGAGCAACATGGAAATTAGGTTATCGGCCGGGCGCGGTAGCTCAAGCCTGTAATCCCAGCACTTTGGGAGGCCGAGACGGGCGGATCACGATGTCAGGAGATCGAGACCATCCTGGCTAACCTGGTGAAACCCTGTCTCTACTAAAAAATACAAAAAACTAGCCGGGCGAGGTGGCGGGCACCTGTAGTCCCAGCTACTCGGGAGGCTGAGGCAGGAGAATGGCGTAAACCCGGGAGGAGGAGCTTGCCGTGAGCTGAGACTGCGCCACTGCACTGCAGCCTGGGCGACAGAGCGAGACTCCGTCTCAAAAAAAAAAAAGAAAGAAAGAAAAGAAATTACGTTATCATAAGCAGGTCAAGGATCTGTTCAGGAAAATCAGTTAAGCAGGTAATTATATTCAGGTAACATGGGTGTCAGGTTAGGGAAGGCTGGTTCATCCAGAGCTGTGCTTTCCAATACAGTAGCCACTAACCACATATGGCTAGTGGATTTAAATTTAAATTTAATCAAATTAAATTTAAAAGTTAGTTCCTCAGGAGTACTAGCTACATTTCAAGTGCTCGATAGCCATATGTAGCTAGTCATATGTGGACAGTACAGATATAGAACATTTTCATCATCATAGAAAATACTGCATCACAGAAAATACAGGATCTAGGATCCTAGAAAGTAGGTATCAAGGAACAAGAACCCACGAGAAACAATGAAAGAACCGAGGCTTAGGTAATGAGTCTTAGCAACATGAATCTAGACCAGGAGTTTAGGTATTGAGCAAAGTGACAAAGCTGGAAGAATTTACTCTTTTGTCAAAGGCCTCCTGAAGCCATGCAAGAAACTGTGTATGAGTGGTAGGTAACACAGCCCAAACTGGCATCTGTGTTAAATTGTATACTCTATCTCATTATGTCATAAATGGTTTCAGGAGAGGAGGGGGGGCCTATTGAAAAGATTTCATGAGGCAAGAGTGAGATGACCTAGCCCATGAAGAATCGTTACTAAAATGTATGGGCAGTGGCTGGAATATTGAATGCTTGCCCTCTGTTAACTCATTTCACTTCCCTTCTGTACCATTCAAGATATAAAAGTGTGTATCTTGATGGTGATGGTCACACTACTACTGTCCTTAGGTATATTTCAGCTTTTCTTTTTACATATTAAGTAAATAGGGTAAAAGGCAAACAACTGATTTATTCAAACAGAGCAGAAAAGAAGAAAATCTTTAATCTCGAATTTCATTGTGTTTCACTGTTTTGGATTCCTTAAAGGTATATGACTTGAAATGTAGATACAATGTATATTGGAAGCAATCGAAACATGTATACAGGTCCTATTCCCAAATACATGGAATGGTGTTAATGTGCTTGCAGCAGAGAGCCATTTTGGTTAGACGATTATAGTAGCAGCTTACTTGTACTTTTGGTGAAATGGTAAGCTAATGATGTAGCCGTTAATTTGAATTTAGCAGACATTTTAAATATAGGTTTCTCTTACAGAGACAAAAGTTGCAATTTAAAGCTCTTTGGTGGTCTAAAAACAGCTTAATTCTGTAGTGGCATGGTAATAAGTACTAATCCAGCTTATACAGTGATTGTAGTATGTCATGTTTGTGAAAGATTGCTCAACTGCTTTCTCTGGGTTTTATGTTAATTTAAAAATATTAAACATAAAACCTTATAACATCTTCATGCTGAGATAAACTGTTCAATTTAACTTGTGCTCAAGCAGCAGCTGTCAGGAATTACCTTGTTTCTTGTGGTTTTTGCTATCACCTTGTGTCCTTTCCTGCTGGAGACACACTGTGGGATGATAAAGTGCACCTTGTTAGGATTTATTGCTTAAATAATACCTGAGGCAAGATGAGCATTGGTAGCCCAGGGATTAGCTGCTGATCAAGTGATGTCATTCACTGTATTATAATCAACTTTTAAAAATTGATAGTTAATTTTGATTTATTAAATTTTGTATTGCCTATGGATCGCCTACATTCCCTCTGTGGGCATATTCATTACTTCTTTTTGGGTGTTGTTGAGCTAAATATTTGAGAAATTGCTTATTGACCACCTTACCATTTTACAAGCAAGAAAAGCAAAGAGAAATGATGGAGATAATTTCCACTATTTAAAACTAGTGAGGGATATTTCAAGATTAGTTATACAAATACAATGAGTTTTCTTTTAATGATTAAACAAACTGAAAGGAGTGTTGGCATGGGCAGTCTCAAATGGTGAATATTATGAAAATTATTGTTGTTGGCCAGGCGCGATGGCTCACGCCTGTAATCCCGGCACTTTTGGAGGCCGAGGCGGGCGGATCACGAGGTCAGGAGATTGAGACCATCCTGGCTAACATTGTGAAACGCTGTCTCTACTAAAAATACAAAAAATTAGCTGCGCGTGGTGGCAGGCACCTGTAGTCCCAGCTACTTGGGAGGCTGAGGCAGGAGAATGGTGTGAACCCAGGAGGTGGAGCTTGCAGGGAGCCGAGATGGTGTCACTGCACTCCAGCCTGGGCAACTAGCGAGACTCCGTCTCAAAAAAAAAAAAAAATATTGTTATTTCTCATATGAATATATTGCCTTCTTTTATTTGGAAGGTTTTCTTTGGAAGGCTGGTTGGATTCTTTGGTTATGGATAAGCTGGTGGGTAGGGGGACATGTGGTAGAAATAGAGTGAAGGGCTCCTCTTGGTTAAACATTAGCTATAGATGATCCACCCTGAGGGTAATCCTCATGTAGAAATTAACAGTTGGAATATGGCTAGAAATACAGATATGATGGGTTTATTGTTTATGGAAAACATAATTTTTTTCTTCTACTTACTGCCATTTAATGCCTATTACTTCAAATGTGTAATTTTATAAATGTATAACTTACCCAAAATTTGCAGTAGGACAATGTCTTGCTCCATGAAATCTTTTTATTAGACTCTCCCCCTCCCCTGAAGCTATGAATTACTACACACCTATTCACATAGATTAATCAATTGTTAATATGTTTGCACATTTTTATTTTTCTCTCTCTGTAAATATATACATATTAATATTTATTATTAGCAGTAGCATTTTGGCTGAACTATTTAATAATTAATTGCAGACATCATGGCATTTCACATCTAAATAATTTTGTTTTGTTTTGTTTTGTTTTGTTTTGTTTTGTTTTTTTAAGAGAGGAGTCTCGCTCTGTCCCCCAGGCTGGAGTGCAGTGGCTGGATCTCAGCTCACTGCAAGCTCTGCCTCCTGGGTTCACGCCATTCTCCTGCCTCAGCCTCCCGAGTAGCTGGGACTACAGGCGCCCGCCACCTCGCCCGGCTAGTTTTTTTTTTTTTTGCATTTTTTAGTAGAGACGGGGCTTCACCATGTTAGCCAGGATGGTCTTGATCTCCTGACCTCGTGATCCGCCCGTCTCGGCCTCCCAAAGTGCTGGGATTACAGGCTTGAGCCATCGTGCCCGGCACATCTAAATAATTTTGTTTTGTTTTGTTTTGTTTTGTTTTGTTTTGTTTTTTTAAGAGAGGAGTCTCGCTCTGTCCCCCAGGCTGGAGTGCAGTGGCTGGATCTCAGCTCACTGCAAGCTCTGCCTCCTGGGTTCACGCCATTCTCCTGCCTCAGCCTCCCGAGTAGCTGGGACTACAGGCGCCCGCCACCTCGCCCGGCTAGTTTTTTTTTTTTTTTGCATTTTTTAGTAGAGACGGGGCTTCACCATGTTAGCCAGGATGGTCTTGATCTCCTGACCTCGTGATCCGCCCGTCTCGGCCTCCCAAAGTGCTGGGATTACAGGCTTGAGCCATCGTGCCCGGCACATCTAAATAATTTGACATGAATCTCCTAAGAGTAAGATTATTCTCCTACATAACTGCAATAAAATTATTGTATTTAATAAATTAAAGATTGACAAAAACTTGTAGTCTTATATTCAGCCCGTATTCAAATTTTTCTTATTGTCCTAATAATGTCCTTACTAGGTGTTCTTTCCCCTTCCAGTATCCAGTGAAGGATCACTTACTGGATTTTGTTTTGGGTGTCTATTTCCTTTAATCTAGATTTTTTTCTTTTATGACATGGCATTTTTAGAGATCCAGTGAATTATTTTGCAGAATATTTGTCTGGTTATTCCTTACCAAATTCAGATTAGGCATTTTTGGCAGGAGTACTACAGTGATGATTTGTATCTTTCTCAATGTATCACATTTAGAAATACAGGATATCACTTTGTCCCATTATTGGTCATAGAAAGTTTGATCACTTGGTTATATTGATTTCTACCAGATTTCCCCATCATAAAAGGTATATTTTTGTAATTAATAACTCATACGAAGGCTACTTTTAATGCATTTTTCTGCTTTGTGTGTGAAAAAAATTGTGCTTGCCCAGGTGATAATGATTAAGAATGGGCTTCATTGCTTCCAGTAGTAGTATGTATGGTCAGGGATGGGGATAGTAACAAAGAATAGAAGGATAGGAGGAAAGATTACTCCGTAACTAGACCTACAAGTTGCCATGTATTCCCTTTTAAGGAAAATATTGTTTGAAATTAATATTTTGTTGTTTTGTCTGCCGAAGATGAGATTTTTAGGTAAGCAAGTATCTTCATGTTTCAGAATTTTCAATATAAGTTTTAGAGAGGCTTATATGTGATAGTGGTAGGGGGAATATGTTTGGACAAAATAGGACATTGTTTGGCTATAATTTTTTTTTATTTGGGTATAGATAAACAAGTTTAAAAAAAAATGCATCTCCTTGGTAAGATTTTTTTTCCCTTAAAGAGATAAATTATAACATTAATATAGCTATGTAGGTTTGAAGAGAGATTGCTGGCTTTTGGTCTTATATGCCTCTTTTAGCCCATGAAGAAGACACTTGAATTCCTACTTGTGATATATGTACTTATTATGTAATCATTCTTCTTATGTGAAAGGCTAGTGCAGCAGATCATATAAACACCTGAAGTTAGCCATTTGGCCTGTCAGCAAGGGAGGATTTATAGTAGTTGTAATCATGGTAATAACAAGGATGATATTTTGTATTTATTAAGTACAGAAAAAATCACTTGCAATGTAAGTGGTCCGCAACCAATTCATATCTGTGGTGTAATGAAAAGCAGTTTGAGCTCTTAGAAGACCAGCAGTTTCTCTGCTTTGCCACTTTCTACCAGTGTGAGCCTAGAAAAAACTCTTAACCTTCTTGAACCTGATTTTTTAGAATGGGAATTAAAGCTATAAAGGTCAAATTATGTTACATTATATTATAAAGGTAGCATTCTATCAAAATTGTGCCATCTAAATGTCCTCAGCTGCTCAAGACCTGTACTTTGTCCCTCTTTTGTGTCCATATGCAATAGGCACCTCATTAGGGAAACATTTCCAGGTTGTCCCAGACAATTATAATTGCTTTCTGTTTGTTTCTCTAATGTTTTGTGTATGTCTCTATTACAGGCAGCATTTATCCTGCTGAGCTGTCTTGTTCATCTTTTCTGTTCTTTCTCGTTAGACCCTGGCACGTAGTAGGCATTTAGTAAATATCTGTGGAATGAGAGAGTAAATTGACACTTTTTTTCATTTATAAACATGGATAGGCAAGCTTTCAGTTTCCCTTTTTCCCTAAAGATAAGGAATCAGCCTTTCATCAAATTTTTATATTTGTGCTGTATTAAGGGATTTTACAGATCGTGCATCTGGTACCATTAGCAGTCCAGTAATGGAGAAGAAAAGATGTTTTTAAAAATACAAGTATTGTAAGATACTTTACAAGTGAGGGGAGGGTAAGAAAACATGCCAAGAGAAAAAGACCATACTAGATAAGCCTATTGCATAAATCAAAAGGGTTTATGTCATAACATGAACGTGTGCCATTCCTGCTCATACATTGAATTTCAGTAGTTGGTTGCATAAAGAAGGAAAGTGTAATGAAACTGGCAAGCAAAGTATTCCCCAGTCAGCCTTATCTTTGTTCCATTTGTCCTTCAGATAGAGCTTTTCTTGCCTTTTTCAATAAAATCCATCCAGCTTTTTTTTTTTTTTAAACATTTCTCAGTAACTGCACTGAGAAGACCAGTGAGATTCAGGGACTTTATAGTTCTAAGCAGCTGCTTTTTAAGAGATCAAAACTTAGAATGCTGCTACATGGTATTAAGGCTCAACTATTGATGTGTCACTATAGGGGATGTGTTTTTCTTGGGGTGGGAAGAGGAAAGAGGAGAGAAGAGCAAAGCATGACCCCTTCAAACATACCTGGGACAGTAAACCCCAATTTTTTTGTTTCCTAGGACCCTCTTTGCAAGTTCAGTGCTTAACCTGACCGAACTGGCTGCCCTTCGGCCTGACCTTGGGAAACTGAAAACGATTCTGTATTTTCACGAGAACCAGTTGATATATCCTATCAAGAAGTGTCAGGAGAGGGATTTCCAGTATGGATACAACCAAATTCTTTCATGGTAGGTATGCATTGTATCATTGTATTTGGCCCTTTGCTACCTTTTTCTTTGTAGGTGGTTACATTTTAAATCTGGAGACCTACTACTGTACACCTTTTTAAAAAACACCACATAAGGTAGGTACAGATATTTAAACAATTCTTCCTTCTGCAGCATATGTAAGTTCACCACTAATCATTTTATAAAAATACATATATGTAACAATCTAATTATATGTTGAGCTAATTACCTGTTTTTCACAACATTCAAAATAGAATTAAAAGGTTGGCAGGGACCTTCACCCCTTGATTTCATGATCTATTGCTTAAGGCATTTAGAAAGTACAGTTAGTCAACTCTTACTTACTAATCATGGTCACTGTATACAGCTAAAATCAAAATAGAGTTTTACAGAAAAATAAAAATTAAAGCATAATGGAGCAACCTGGGGTTTTGCCTCCCTCGCCTTTTTTTTTTATTGTAAGACAGAGACGACTATGGAAAATGAATCTTTAGGTAGTGCTTTCTTTTTTCCCTCATTGAGTCTTCTGAAATGGCACAGCCTTAAAATACCATGACATTTTAAAGGTGATGGTCCTTCTCTGTTGTTACTTCGACAAAGTGTATCTCCTGAAGCTTAGTTAATGAAAGAAGTTAATAACAAATTCTGAAATGGCTTTGCTATTGGATCCTATTCACATAACGGCAACAGTCAAACGGAATCTGTTTTTCAGTGATTTTGTACATTTTATTCATCTTTATTAACAGCTATTAGCAGCTGGGTTTGATGATGTGTTTATACAGACCCCCAACTCTTGCAAGAATGTTTCATAGTTTAGTTGACATAGAAAAACGCTATATAGTAATAATTCTGTGTTGTGTGCATTTTGTGAATGTTTTCCTACAATCATTTTTACAAGCTGCTTCAATTGTGAAGTAGCAGTGCTATCAAAATAGAGTGGAACTGCTTCATGTCAAATGTCTCATAAAAAAAAAGCAGCCGTTTTAAAATTTCATAATAAAATTAAAATACTTTATATTGAAGCAGAGAAGGAAAATATGTTTTAAAAATGAAAATAAAATCATTTTGTACTTTATCAATATGGAAAACATTTGTAATATTCTTTTGATTTCTTGAATTAGCATCATTCTTTTCCTCAGATAGTGTGTTTATTACCCCTGAGAAATCACTGGGGAAAAAACTAAGTCTATTTTTCCCTTCATGGGTGGCTTTAAAGTTAATGGAAGTTACATCCACTCGTATCAGGGAGGAAATGTACCAAAAAGGATATTTCTGTAAACTATCTTGGATCTTTAATTTAGCATAGACTGGATTTTTAAGAATGTAAGTTGTTGGGTCACATGCCCTTTGATGGAAGCTGTCTAAAACAATTCAGCTCTCGATTCCCCCTCACTTTCACAAAACATTGTTTTTGCTCATAGGGAATGAGACTATAAAAGTTTTGTACATGATTTTTCAGCATTGCTTTTCTCAAGAGGGTAAACTTATAGACAAGCTTGGAGAAAGAAAGAGAAGTGGACTTCATCATCAGTTGGCTTCTTAATGGGAAAAAAATGGTTCACAGTTGTCCAGAGGAAAAATAAGAGTGTCAAAAGGCAGTCCTGTTCAGATTCTCTTTGAAAAGTATGACTCCTGCTTCCTCACATGTTTCTTTAGTTTTCTTGCTGACTTCTGCTTTTTTGGCACTGTCAGACTTGTTTCTTGACTGTGTGGCAGTTAAGGACTTCAGAGATGACTGACATAAGCACTCACCTTAAACAGTGGTTTCACTAACCCTCTGACTTATGAACACATGTCACAACTATATATTATGACCTGTAGGTCGCTATTACAGTATGTGACATATGGTGAAAACAGACTAGCTGTAAAACATTCTTCAACTTTTGGTATATTATTATCTTGGCTTCCTTATTGCTTAGTGTTGTGTCAGCACTTCTGTGACATTCCTTTGTATTATTCATGTTGTAATCACCCGCAGCCCCCAAATTTGCACTAGGTAGCAACTGATAAACAATACTTGTATGAAAAATCAGTTTTTTTTCGGTGGGGGGGGCATGGGAGCAGCAGGCCAACACTCTTTTTGTTCATTTTTTATTCTGCTATATATTAACGTTGTAATAGTAAATTTGGCTGTCTCAGCAAATATGACTTAAACGAAACTGACGATTGGCTATGGCATTCCTATTCTATAAGCTCTACTTATTCTGTGGTGTTCTGCAGTCCTGTGGACATAACATGTCTTCTTTCCAGTAGTATTGATCTATCATTTTTAGGGTGGAATAAAACCAATTGCTTTGTCCCTTTAATCTTGTATACAGATACTTCTCATCTTAGGATAGGATTACAGCCTGGTAAATCCATTGTTGTGAGTTGAGAATATTATAAGTTGAAATGCATTTAATACAACTAACCTATCGAACATCATGGCTTAGCCTAACTTACCTTCAACATATTCAGAATACTTATATTAGCCTACAATTGGGCAAAATCATCTGGCAGCACAGGCCACTGTAGAGTATTGGTTGTTTACCCTTGTGATCATGTGGCTGACTGAGATTTGTACCTCACTGCTGCTGCCCAGCATCGTGAGAGAATATTGTGCACATACCATTAGCCCAGGATAAGATAAAAATTCAGTATTCGAAGTATGGTTTTAATTGAATGTATATTACATTTTCACCATTGTGAAGTTAAAAAAATCTCAAGTTTGAACCATTGTTGTTGTGGACTAGTATTATTACATTTATTTTGTTGAATTCGAAGGTCCATGGTGTTGCGGTGCTTTGTAATTTATATGTACCTTTATGTAATCAGTTAGGACTTAGTGATCTGGATTTCTGGATCCATTTCTACCAATTTCTTCTATTTCTCTAGCTAGCCCAATATAATATAATATGATAGTGAAACAAATTATTTTGGGATACCATAATCCTTTCTGTGTAGTCCCACAAATTTCAAAAACTTAACACAGTTTCTTGAAGTAAAGGCTAAAGCAAGAAGTAGACTTTAACCAAATAGTGCTGAAGGTATCATGCCCTAGTATGAAAATAGTTTTGTCTGAATTAGTCTCCTTGAAGTTAGTGAGAAGTGTGACACATGTTCTGTTCTCAGTAGTATGGTATAAAACGATGCACATCACTGACATAGAAATTCAACATGGGTAGTTGGGCCATGAAGAAAAAGGAATTGCTGTACTTAATGTTGTTGATAATATAGCTAGTTCCTGGCTTTGTGGAAAAATATACTTTGGTTTGGAATCTCATGCAATCCCATTAAATCATTCCATTTCCCTATTGCCTTTCCAGTCTGATGCCACCAATCAACTCCCTGTGATATAACAGTAATGAAACTAACTTAGCTCTTAGAGATATTTTGGTAGATACTGATGTGAAATGAAGAGTTCTTTGCAAACCTAAGGTGCAGTAAAAACTCTGATTAATCCATAGAGGTCTTAGGTTGATAAAAATTACTCTGAATGAGTCTGGGCTCATCATTTGCATTTGTCTTTTACCTTAACAGCCTGGTGGCTGATGTGGTTGTATTCAACTCAGTTTTTAATATGGAATCATTTCTCACTTCCATTGGAAAATTTATGAAGCTGATTCCTGATCACAGACCCAAGGATCTGGAAGGCATCATTAGACCCAAGTGCCAAGTTATTTACTTTCCCATCAGGTTTCCTGATGTGAGCAGGTCAGTATGTTCGACTCTGTTCTCAATATTGTGTCATAAATTATTCCTTAAATGTATAGAAATTGATGTTCTTCATGCCAAGTATGGTTAATTAGAAAATTTAGTTCTATCTTACCATGCTGTGATTTACAAAGATTTTAAATCATCGTGTGTCTAACCCATCACTAAATAGTTAGTTCAAATATTGAGTCCTTCCTTTCTTTCCTTTTATTTATTTGTTTGTCAAAACAGCCTGGTGTTTTGTTTGTTTATTTTTTTTTTGTTACAGAAGTCATTGTCAAGCATATTTCTCAACCTTTGCATTCAGCTTATGTCCATTGATTTATATATATAATAACTGGTCTAGATAAGTCTATGTTAAATCTCACTGCTTAGATTAATTCATTTCCCATACTATTTCCTTTTATTTTTTTCTTTATTTTTAATTATTTATATTATCTTAATAAAGAGTTAAGTCTTCTGTATTGGTTTATAAATGTACCTAATTGCCATTTCTCTTTCTTAGTTACTAAGGACATTTTTTTTTATTACCCTTGTTGCTGGGCCCACCTTGAATTAGCGGTGGATGATGTGGCTCAAAGGGAACATTCTGGAATTCCTTTTCATTTTTGATTAAACCTAGCAAAACTGTTTTTACTACCACTAGGAATATTTCTCCCTTGTGAACAGAAAGTTTACTTCAGCGGGACTCACACTAGCGGGAGACGCTGCTGTTTTTTACTGACTGCTTTCTTAAAAGAGTTCAGGAACAGCTGTTTCATCCTCATCCCTGGAATGAAGGCAGGAAATGATTTAATATCCAAACATGCTATGCAAGAGGTCAGCAATAACTTCTATGTTCTACACTTAACTGACTTCACCCATATTTTGCTGTAGAAATGGTAGTCCTCATCTGCACCCCTATTGCTGATTTATTTGAGTGTCTTATTTGTTAATATTTCACTGAAGAAAAATCTGCCCCATAGAAAATCAAGTTAGTGAGTCATAAAATTTAAGTTAGACCATCTTGCCCAATCTTTATAGAGTACAGAAAACAGAGGCCCAGAGAAGTAGAGATTGGCTTGTATTCACCTTGTCATTGTCACAGACTGGATTAACATCTAGGCTTTATGACTTCTGATTCCAATTTCTACTTACCATTCAAGCATCCTGTCATTACAGGTCATTTGTCAAAAACAGTTTATGATTTATTTGCTGTTTTGAAAACGCTAAAGCTAAGTGGAGCCATGATCACAAGCAATTTTCAGAATATATATGTAATTATGTATATTATCGGTATGTATTTGTAGACATACAGTTTTCTTATGTGTGATGAGAGAACTTCAACTTTTGAAAACTGTAATAGTTATACTTTGCCTGTGATTAACTAGAGCAGTTATATATCTGAATTTTAAAAAATATGAACCTTATATTTTGACATGTTTTAAGGTTTTTTAACATCACATATAGGCAAAATGTATAAGTGTGTAGGTGGTTATAGCTCCTCTTATTACTGCTATAGAATTCTAAGTAAATGTTTTAAAATTCATTTACATCTGATATGTTTCTGCAACATCTTATGTTTAATATACCTGTGGCAATTGAATAATTTATTAATTTGGATGATAGTACCATAAAGGAATCTAGCTAAATAGAAAAAGGTTAAAAAATATTGTGGCCGAGATAACATTCATAAGCAAGGTCTTAGCCTAGAGTGTTATTTGAATTATTTTCAAATGGTAATTTGTTTTATGCAACCCAAACTCATATAGTGTAAGTAAGTGATTATTTGCATGAATGACAATCATTCTAAAGCCTGCAGTTTCAAAACCGTATTATTTTGTTGAGATGTTGAAAAGTATTTAGTAATTCCAAAGGCAAAATAACCAAGGTGATTAAAAAATATTTTTGAAGACTTGTATCTTTCTCCCAATCCAAATATTATTTGGTCATGGGAAGAAAATGAATTTAACTAAAAACAAAGCAGAAGATACAGTTAAATTATTAATCATTGTGCTATATAATATAATGGATGTTAATTAGAGAGGGGAGAAAAGCCATATTTCCAACAAAATAAATGAAGATTTTTAGAGTTTCTGTCTGTTAAAACTCAGAGCATGTCTGTCACTTCGGCGGTTTCGCTAATATTGGATTCATGGCACCTCCTGCTACCTCTTGCCTTCCTCACTCATCTCCTGCGTCACTCTCAAAGACCAGATAAATAGCGAGAGAGTGTATACCCTTGAAAACATTTCATTATCTGTATTGAATATTTTGGGATGGGAAAGCTCCTAGATGCCTTAGTCACGTATACATGTATTGAGTTTTGACCACCACTTACTAGCTCTGTGATCTGTACCTGTGGAATGACCTTGCACTTAGGTTTGTTAATGGTTGTGATTAAACCATCTCATAGGGATGATGCAGTGATTAAATGAAATAATGTATACCATGTACCTAGGATAGTGCTTAGCATACAGTAGACCCACAATAAAAGGTTATTTTATCTTATTACCCCCCCATTAATTTATAACCTAGCATATTTATTGGCATCTGAATATAGAGGACCATCTTCCCTCCACCCCTCACCATCCTATAATTGACACATGAAAAGAGAACTACTCTCCTAAAAGCTGAATCTAATATAAATAAGGAGATTGGTTTTATTTATTTTCTTTATCACCTTGAATCAAACAATCCTTTGGCCTTACCAGACCCTACCATCCATTGATTGAGCCAACTTAATTTCACTCTTGTCCTATTTTCTCTTTCTTTGTCCAGCTTAACTTTCTTATTCCATCATTATGTTTACTCCCTTGCATATCCTCTCAAATCTTTTACACCTTTTGTTTCATATTTGATTGGCAAAAACCCTCGTCTGTTTAAATCTATTTGTTCATATACTTTCTTCCTATAATCATGGACTAAACATGACTGGAGAAAAGCATGTCAAACTTATTAACATGTTCTAAATGTATGACTCCTAAGATTCAGATGGGCCCTTTGAGCTACCTGGCAAGCATTTCCCTTCTTCTAGATAATTAATTATGCCTTTTTCTTTTTAAAGAACACTCCAGTACCAAATCTTCTCTCTTCATTCTCAGCTGATGACTGAGGAAATATGAGCAATCAGAAGACAACTTTCATTTATTGATACTACCAGGTCCACCCAATTATATTCTTCTTCTGGGTGCATATTCTCCATCTTCTCACCTGTTACTGGAGATGAACTGACCTCGCTTCTGTGTAAGGCCCCATCTCCACTTCTTTTCCAGAACTGATCCATCCCACATACTCAAGGCCTATTGTCCTGGCAGTTTTTCCTGGTCTATTCTGCATCATCAGTTTTCCTTTCTTCTGAATTATTCCCATTTTTCTTTTGTCTGAATTATTTCTATTAGCATACAAAACTATTACTATTTCTTACATCTTAAACTTTTTTTCTCCTTATTCCACTCTCCCCTTCTACTACCTCATTTCTCTCCTTCTCTTAGTAGCAAAACCTCTTAAAAGAGTTGTTTATACTTGTTCCTTCTAAGTTCCTTCCTCCTGTTCTGAGTGAAAAGTATTCCACTGAAATTGTTTTAGTCAGGGTCACCACTGTCTCTAAATCCTGTGGTCAGTTTGTAGTCCGCATCTTACTTATCATAGCAGCAGCATTTGACACACCATGACACATTCTTCACTTGTCTTAGCACACATAGTCCCCTGATTTTCACAGAGACTCCTGCTTCTCAGGCTCCTTTGCTGGGTTCCTCATCATCGTCCTGACCTTTTTACATTGGAGCCACTTTGGCATTCTTGACACTTAAGGGGTTGGTGGAGGAAGAGCCCAAGATTGAAGTGAGAAGAATAAGTAAGAGTCAGGAGGTCAACACTGAAATAATTATCCTGTGGAACAAAGGGGAGAGAGTTCTAAGGAGATAATCATTAGTGAATTCACAGCAGTGAGGTTAAGTAAAGTGATGACTAAAAAGCGTCCTTGAATTTGATCATTAAAAGGTCAGTGGCATCCACCCTGCATTCTGTTAAGTCACAAAAAAGTTTCATGTGTATTCTCATAGCCAAAGAAACTTAGGATTCAGGTCTGGATGAGATCTCTCTCTGTCTCTGACACACACACACACACACACACACACACACACACATACACACATACACTCCCCTTCTTATTTTATGGATGAAGGTGCCAAGGCCCAGAGAAGTTACATGTTTTCTGGCAATCACACAGCTAGATATAGGCAGAGCAGGAACTAGAACTTGTATCTCAAAATCTTCATCCAGTGCTCAGCCCACCACTTATTGTAAATGTAGTTTCGGAGGTCTTGATTATCTGATTTTTCAGCTGACAGCAGATTAGCAGCATCAAATTGGGGGTGTGATAAAGGCAGTCTCACTGACAGCAGTAAAAAGTGACAGCTGACTGACAGCTTGACAACAAGGGAGGAGAGAGATAAACCATTTTGAAAAAAATATATGGGAAGTTAAAAAAAAAAAAAAACATAGCAGCCTGGAGCCATTCTATGGCAGGGCAGGCAACTCTGCACGTCAAATAACCCCTGCAGACATTTCTTCGTGATTGTACAGCTTGTACATCAAAAGGATGACTGTGATTTATTAAGAGAGATTAAATGGTAACCAGTATGTTTCATTTTAAAAAGAATTTGGAAAATGCATAATCCACTTTTGGCAGAAATTATAAATGACAGCAAATGGAGTTAAACATTATACCTTACTTTAAGATGTGCATGAGCTGTGTTCCCCTAAAGGAAGACGGTAAACATCTAAAGCCTTTCTTGTGCAGTTGTAATGTCTTTCAGTTTTCAGTGACCAGGAGACATGTTATTAAGCTATCGTTTTTAGACCTCCCTGATTACAGCTTTACATTGACCAAATTTCCCTTTTCTGTTGGGTTGTAGACACTGGCTCCTTCCATACTGAAGGCTTCCAGGCCCGCAAGATAGGTGGTCAACAAAGCAGATTTTGTAATACTAATACCAGAAGATAAATATGGTCCTGAGACTTGGTGAGATGAAAATTACTACTGGAATATATTGTAAAAGACTATTTTGTGTTAAAGGATATAGATTCGATTGAAAAGTCAAGCAGTTTTGCAGTGTGTTTCAAGAAGACAAATTTCCAGTGGAACTCCATGGTGCCGAGTATGTGATGGAGAGGCAGAGGAAAAAGGGAGTAATCTTGCAACCTACTAAACGAGGTGCTAAAGGAAGCCAATATTTTCCTACTTTAGGTCATGCAATTGTCATAAAGGCAAGGCTTAGCAGAAGTAGGGAAATTTTAAATATCCAGACTTTTCTGCAAAAGTCTCAGTCTTATGAAATCCAAACATCTGAAGAATTTGCATCTTCCTTTCCCCTTTCCTTTCGTTTCTCCTTTCTTCTTTCTCTTTTCTCCTTTCTCCTTCCTCCTTTCCTTTTTCCTTCCTCCTTTCCTTTCTCCTTTCTCCTTTCCTTTCCTTTTCCTTTTCCTTTTCTCTGTTCCCTCCCTTCCCCATTCCTTCCTTCCCCTCCCCTCCCTTCCCCTCTTTCCACAGCATATCTCTCTGTTGCCCAGGCTGGAGTGCCATGATGTGATCATGACCCATTTCAGGCTTGACCTCCTGGGCTCAAGTGACCCTCCCGTTTTACCCTACTGATAGCTGGGACTGCAGGTGGGTGTCTCAACATCCAGCTATTTTTTTTTAATTTTTTGTAGAGACAGCGTTTCACCATGTTGCCCAGACTGGTCTCCAACTCCTGGGCTCAAGCAGTCTGCCCACCTTGACCTCCCAAAGTGCTGGGTTTACAACCGTGAGCCACCTTGCCTGGCCTCACATCTTGCTTTCTGACAGTGTCATCTTTAGATGGTAGAACTAGCCATAACAACTAACCTGTATTGATTCTTACTTTATGCTCTGCATTGTACTAAATGTATTTATCATAAATATCTTAGCATTTAATATATTTTCAATTCTGAAAGACATTTCCTGTTGAAGAAACTTAGGCATAGAAAATGAAGTAACTTTTTGCCAGTGATCACATATACAGATAGTAAAGGTATACCTAGAAACCAGATATTTTTAAATATTGTTTTAGAACCCAGACTCTTAACAATTTTGCTGTAGTTTCCTGTTTCACAAAGAGAAATTCTGGTCTCTAGTACTTGACTTTGACCAGTAAAGAACAAATGATTTATAAAAGTGAAGTGACAGAAAATTTGAATGAAAATGAGTATGTCATGGTAACATTATAAAACAAAGAGCCCAAGGCTTTTGAAAGCGTATTTTCAAAAGGTTGAATTTCTGAAAAAGAAGATACATCAACAGGAATGAAAAATTTTAAGAAAGAATTGTAATAGAAAAAATGAAAATGATCCTAAAGAAGCAGAATAGGAGGAATACTTAAAAGAAAAAGCTATGGGCTCAGGCTGTGATTTCATGTGTAAGAAAACGTCTATTTATTTTATTTTATTTTTTAAGTTATGTCTCATTTATACGAACTCTCTTGCCTCATAGCTTAGCTTATAATATGAAACATGTCTTATAGGGCAGTGTCCAGCCCATCACATTAGATGTTAAGGATGGAGCAGGCTGCATCTGTACAGCATCCAACTTCTTCCATCTGTCCCCTACAATATTCTCCACTGAAGGAGGATCCATGTTTTTCATGCCACTAGACTATCTTCACTTCCAACAAATTGGATCGTGTAAGAATGTTTTATAGATTGACAGCAAATTGCAAAGTAGCATTTCTTATCCTTGAAAAAGATAATCTCTTCCCAAGGAATTCCATGAAGGAGTCATAAATAGAGTGTATCAAAGTGAATGTCATCTTCTTCAAGTCATATTCAGCTGGATTAAAGGTGAAGAACGACAAATGCTCAAGCTGTCAGGCTGATACTTGTATATATTTATCAATTGTCTGCCTTCTCTGTCCCATTATGGAAAAAGTTAAAATTTGTTTCATTATGGTTGCACATAATTAATGTAAAAAGATCAAATGTTTATGTTTCCTATGGAAACCTTAAAAAACACCCATTTGTTTATTTTTTAATGAGGAGATGAATGGATGCTATATCCTTGGGAGTTTAAGTTTAGGTTTTGAGTAAATTCAAGCAAAAGTACTTTAGATTCAGAAATATATACTTTATCTTGGTTTCAGGTCCAACTTAGTTGTCACAGAATATATCCAGTATCAGCCTTGCTATGATCATTACAATGGAATTTCATATATTTTCATGATCATTTCACTGTCTGTTCCTATTTCCCACCACATTTGATTGTCAGAGTTGCCACAGAGTAAACAAGAGTGGGTTTTTCCTGTGAATTTCCTCAATTTGTAGTAGATTTTACATCCTTGGAGTAGGGATTATATAAGGAACATTTCTGCTTTCCTACCTCCTACACGTTTTTGACATTGAAGGAAAGGGGGAAAAAGGATGTTGGTCATTTGGGGTAATCTCATTTATCAAAACCTTACAAATTCCTCTGCACGTTTCTCTTCATCATTTCTATGTAGCTGAAATGAGAAGCCAAAACAGAGGTTTGTGGACTTTGCCTAACTAATTTAGAAACAAAAATAGGGAATTTTAAAAACAGTGTGAAAACTTTAAATGAAAACTCCCAGGCTGTGCAAACAAAGGCGAGGTGCCTAAGGGCTTTTTGAAGAATTCTTATTAAAGAAAACACTATTTTACATTGCAAAGCAGATGTGTCAGAAAACAACAGCAGGTTTGTAATTCGAGAATTTGTGGATTGATAGGACAGAAGGCAGCCACCATGGCTCCCCACTGAAAACTTTTTCTTTTCTGCCATCAAGAGTTCTGCTTTTAGGGAGGGTGCCAGAAAACACCTTAATTTTCTTACCACATGTGGTCATATTTCTGAGATATTTTGAGACAGTATTAATATTGGACATATTAGTAAAACTACTGCCTTTGCTCTATGAAGTAAATGAAATGGGTACTGTCTTCTTGAATATTAATCTAAACCTAAAGTAGAAGCAAAGTTTTGACTTTACAAATTTAAACTTAACCATATATGCTAACAGTTATTTTGGCTTTTCAGAATAAATGCAAAAACGTATTTCTTTTGAATGTCATTAAAAAATTTATAGAATTGTGTAAAAAACTTTTGATAGATTATTCTGATGTATAGCACTACTCACTGTCAAGAAATCTCCTTTATATCTAATACAAATCTTTAATGCTGTGTTAGATTCCAGCTGTCTTCCTCTTAATTATCTTTGTTAAAAGAAGAGACAGTTTGGTTGTTAGCCATATATATATATATTTTCATATATATTCATATATTCATATATTTATATAAATGTATTCATATATTTATATATAAATGTAAGTATATACAAATTAAGGAATGTTTATAAACATTTATAGATTTATATACTTAATAATATATAAATAAATATAAATATTTATATATAAACGTATGAATAAAGTTATATAGAATAAACTCTTGTTTATTCCAAACATATTTTTTATTGAAATCATTCATGTTAACGCCTAATTACAGTAGTTAGATTTCTGCTCTCTTGAGTTCAGCAGTTACTCCACCAAAAAGAAGTGCTCTGAATTCAGTAGCAACACCAAAAACTGATTTCATTATAGGATGATTTACCCCTGTTCACCTCAAGTATAAAGAACATTTCCTTAATTTTAAATCATAGACTTAATGTCCATTTTTGTCTTAGGTTCTTGTAGTCCTGTCCTAAGAAATCTGAGATGAGAAGCAAAGGTCACAGACAATGCAGATAAATAACTAAAAATTAAAGAACATACTCAGCTAGAGACACCAGCCCAGGGGCATCGTGGAACAGGACTATTGCTAAGTACGGATGAATGTCATTCAACAGATTCAAAGAGGGGAATCAACAGAAGGTCCACTTGGTCTCTTTTCTCCTTGTCAGACTCAGAGGGCATCACTAAACTTCCCGTATCACAGTGACGGATCACCAGTGTAGGCCCAGCAAGGCAAGAACAAAGTATAAGTTATATACTCTATTCATTAAATGAGGGCTATGTACAATGCATGCTGGAAAGATTTCAAGTATATTGTTTTGAAGAATTAAGCTTTGATTATCTTTTAAAAAGCCACTTACTCCGGTCATTCCATTTTTGGTAATGCTGTATTAAAAGATGTAAGTCAGTAGTATGGTATACAAGGGGGATTCCAGTTTGCGATCTACCTCTTACTACCACTCTTCAGCCTAGGGCAAATCACTAAACCTTCCAGAGCCGCAGTTTTCTCATTTGTAAGCTGAAAATTGAAATAGCAGCCCCCCCACCTTAGGTGTGTTATAAAGATTGAGATGATTGTTATAATGTGCTGACTACAACCTACAACTTTTTGGCAGATTTTAGTAGCTTTATTAATACTTTCATTATCACCATTTTTGTTATCTATTGATCGGCTTTTTGGCAAGTTTATCCATTCAACATGACTCCAACTTGAAAAGTAAAGGGGAACAAAATTCTGAAAACTCTAGTAATTCTGTAGGTCTGAAGTTTATCACTAATTCAGATAAATAAAAAGAAAGAGACTGTTTTATATTCTACCAACCCATATGAGAGCAGCCAAATGGTATAACTTAGCAATGTGAGTACTGTGTCATGTGGCAGGAAAAGTCACATGTACTGCTGTTCTGTGACATCTGCCCAGCAGCTATGATATTCATACATTCCATATGGGTGATGAATGATGATAAGTGGATTGATCAATACAGAAGTAATTCTAGTTGTTTAGTATTCTATTTTAGAATGCTGGGAAATGTTCTGTGAAGTTGTCTGTTAAAAAATAAACAATTTGAAAGATACCATTGAAAAGTAAGCTACCAGAATAATCTCTTACCCAGAGTGGTTCATTCCCTAATAAATTCCTGATAAAAGATTTTGTTATGTAGAGAACTCTTTTAAAATATGTCTCAAAAAAATTAGGTGTAATAAAATTTACTTCCCAGTAGTTTAATTCTTTGAGATTTTATATATGCCCTTGTTCACCCAATGTCTATTAAAAGTTTATTATTTATGTGCTAAATACAAGATATTCTGGGATATAAGGATAAATAAGACAGAGTTTTTAATATTAAGGTTAAGATCTTTGTAGAAATAATAGGCATACTCAGGTGACTTTAAGTACAAATAGATAAAAAGATGTGATTTTTATGGCATTTGAGCTGGGCACTAAGACTCACTAAGCTTTGGGCATAGTCATAATGGCTGTCCTTTATCAAGTGCCTTTTCTGGGCACTTACTTTATGTACATTACTTTTCATGTTTACCAATCCCCTGGAAGGTAGGTACTATTAACCTCATTTTGCAAGTGAGGAAACTGAGATTCAGAAGGTTAAGCTTGCCTGAAATTGCATAGCTACCCAAACTGTCTTACTCTAATACTTGCTTCTATTAGTGCCATGTTTGTCTTGCTATTAGGGAATGGAGGTGAGTTAGAGTGAGTGAGAGGGCACATTATGAAGTCAGAGTATAGGTACATAGAATTGTGAAAGTAAATGAGTCATTGTATCTAGAGAAGATTAATTACCTTTGACTTAGTTGTGTGAGGAGGTGGTAAGACTATAGATGGGATTAAGACTAAGGAATTTAGGCTTTTGCCTATAGTCATTTGGTAGCCATTGTTACACTACAGCATGGATAACTTGGTATTGATGAATAGAATATTGATGGAAAAGGAGATAAGAAGCAGAGAAACAAGTGAAAAAAACTACTGGAATAGGTATTGGAGATGAACTGGAGAACTGGCATAACAATGAAAAGGAGGAAGCACACAAATAAGCTGGTTGTACACTTGGCAGGTTGATGTAACAACTTGATGGAGGAGAGTCAGGGCGATTTCGAAGTATTGATTATAGTGGCTGGGGGAAGATCTGTGCTATTGGAATTGAGAAACAGATTTGCTGCTATAAAGATGGTGAATTCAAAGTTGCATGTATTGAGTCAGAGATGAGTCAGAGGCTCGATTAAATGGAGCTGACCTGCAGGAAGTGTGATTTGTTATATTGACCTGTGTTTGCAGAAGGTTTGGTTGGATTTCCCCTTTCCTTTGACATACTTGATACTGCTCAAATTATTTTTTCAAATAAATATAATTGTTTCTTATCATTTGTTACTGATTCATAAAAATTGAGTGCAAAATTTGTAACACCATCAGATCTTTTCAACTCTTTATTTCTGGGTAAGCAGGAGTATATTGAATTACTCTTCTCTTTGTCTTCTCAGAGTTCAATAACATAATTGCTTTTGGTCCCTTTGGATAGGGAATCATCAGATGAAGTACTGTATATTGATAAGACAATGTGGTGTAGTGCCTAAGAAAACTGACTCTGATGTCATACAGAGCAGTTTCAATACCATGTCTTCTGCTAACCAGTGGCTGCTGTTGATAAAGTTGCTTGACCTTTGCCACCTCATTTTTTTTTCTCTTACTGGTCAAGTAGGGGGAGTAATTTCAGTCATGCTACATTGTTGTGAGAATTAAATGAAGTATTGTGTGTAAGATAGTTGGCAAAATTCTTGAGGTATAGTAAGCACTAAATAAATGATCGTTGTTATTATTTTTAATTTGTGTGTTCTCAAAATGGTATTGTTCTTTCCTTAATCTATATGTAATGTCTTTAATTTTCTGTAAAGCCAGAACTCTGCCACAGATTGTAATCCAGTTCTACTTCAGTAATTTTAGGAGTGTCATGTGATGTTTACTTTATGTCAACTTAGTGTTTTGTGTTTTTTGATTAACAGTTGCTTTCTCTAGTACTAACTACCTTACCATGCTAAACTGAGTGCCAAAATTCTACTTAGAAACATTGCTAAGAATATTAAATTCAAGTACTTTTTTATGTGTGCACTTCTGTTGCATGTTTTGAGGGTCTTCTGCACTTTTGGCCTAATAGGAGGTGAATTACAGAACTTTCTTACCTCTATAAGGTTTATATCATTACCAGCTATCTATAGAGGTGCTTCTGTGAGTGATTAGAAAAGACAGGCTTTCCCCTGTGGGGTGGCTCGGAAAAGTGTAAATTACTATTATAGGTTTATTCTTTTTTTTTTTTTTTTTTTTTGAGACGGAGTCTCGCTTTGCCGCCCAGACTGGAGTGCAGTGGCCAGATCTCAGCTCACTGCAAGCTCCGCCTCCCGGGTTTACGCCATTCTCCTGGCTCAGCCTCCCGAGTAGCTGGGACTACAGGCGCCCGCCACCTCGCCCGGCTAGTTTTTTGTATTTTTTTAGTATAGACGAGGTTTCACCTTGTTAGCCAGGATGGTCTCGATCTCCTGACCTCGTGATCCACCTGCCTCGGCCTCCCAAAGTGCTGGGATTACAGGCTTGAGCCACTGCGCCCGGCCTATAGGTTTATTCTTTATTTTTTTTTTTCAGAAACTAGTCAGCCCTGTATCACGAGATTCAAAAAATTAACTTTGAGGATATTGAAAAAGACAGCCTTCCTACTATTGTTATTTTTCAACAAATGATGTCTCAAATCCATTTATAAAAAGAAATGATATGATTTCCTTAAGTTTGGTTGTTTTGTTCATACTATATTTGACTCAATGTTGCCTACAAATTTATTTTTATTAGTAAGTGTTCTCATGAAACTTGTTATCAAATAATTTTCGCTATGTTTGGAAGATTTCAATTTTGTTCATCAGTACTATTAAATATGGTACTGTAAAACATTTTGTAAAAATAACAGTGAGAACTTCATATAGGATATCTAGTTATAATTTTTCTTCAAATTAAGGTGAGCTCACTAGCGCACAAATGATATTCATACATTCCATATGGGTGATGAATGATGTTAAGTGGATTGATCAGTACAGAAGTAATTCTAATTGTTTAGCATTGTATTTTAGAATGCTGGGAAATGTTCACATACTTGGCCCTCCTTCTGTAAATTCATATTTTCTTGCCTGTTTTTCTAAACTGGAATCTTGATCCTGTTTCTTAAATAGCCATGAAATGAAAATGGTAGAAGTTCTTCCTTATTTCTTCCTTGGTCACACACTAAAATTTACTTATAATTAGTGGGCATCGAGAGAAGAAATAACATTTTAGCACCTCTTCTCTCCTGTATATTTTCATGTATCCATGGAAATGTAGTCCTTATTTGAAATTCAGTCCCTAGTTGGGAATGTGCTTCCTGTTCCTGTCATCAGCTCTTGAGTTCATGAGTCTGGCCTGTACCTCTAAATTTATTTACATGTGGAGAGCTGATTTATCTGTTTTGGACACCCACCTATTTCAAATCCAGTGCAAATCTGCTTTATTAAGTATCTACTGATACCTTGAGCAGACCAAGTCATCTATGAGTAAAAGATGGGTCTATTCAAAGCTACTATATTTCATTTTTATAATATCAAAACTCATTTTATAATACTGAATCCTTAAGTGCATATTATAATTATTTTCCACTAATTGAAGAGGGAGCTTCTGTCTCATGATGTGAGAATGGAGTTAAGAGAGACAGTGGGACAATAGAATACCCAGGATATAGTAATAAATTCTGTTGGAAACAAAAGACAAGGAGAAGACAAGGGGTGGGGGGTGAGTGAACTCAAAACAATTCATAAGTTTTTGAAAATTCTTGTATTATTAACTAAAATAGAAAAATCAGACAAAAATGTCAACTATGTTTCCACTCTAGACAGATTCATTCTCTTTTCAGTTTTAGACAGTCGATTTTGTTTTAATGAAAGAATATAATCAGAACTTTTCAGAATTGGAAGGGTATCTATGAAATAAAAACTTTAGAAATCTTCCCATCCAAATCTGTCATCTGATAACTGGGGAAACTGCAGTGGAGAGGTGTTTACCTGAGGTCGTTGGAGCACTATGGCAGCAGAATCAGAATTTAGAAGCAAAGAAAAAAACCGCATGAGATTGTTAGTAATGTGGTACTAGAGTCATTCATTGCATTAGTAGTTAGGAGAATAGGATTAGTCAACATTGACAAAATAGATCCATTTGTTCAGGAATAGATGGTATTCAGAAATTTCTTAGAAGAGTCTCAAATATTTCAGTTGCTTTACAACTTGTGGGTGTTTTTCACTGAAAATAATTTTATTTCTCTGATCTGTAACTCATTTTGAAATGAAAATGCATATGACTCAGTGAACTCTGCTTGCTGATAGCATGTTTTGTTCTTCCAGTAAATACTGGGCTACTCATATAAAACTTATTCGAAGAGTGAGGAATAAGAGTTTCCAGCATTTGAAACTCAGAATCTGTAAATTATTTTCTTGTCTCTCTTTTCTGGGATTTGATATCACAGATCCTGAGTGAAACAGTATTATGTACAACCATCACATTTTTTAATGCTTTCTCTTTGCAAGTTTTATATAAATTATTTATCTTTTATGATTAAATTTTTTTCCTAAGCTCTCCCTCCAGGTTTGTCTTCAGAGCCTATTTAAATTTTCCATTGCAGGGTGGCTGTAGCAACATTCCTGTTCTGCCTCTTCCTGTGGCTATCAGGTGAATCCCTCTTTTTGTCCCTGAGTCCTGTTGGTTGGAATAACTGGCTGACGTCATAAGGAGTGGGCTGATGTTCTGGTCAGTTCAGAGTATGGGGTAGGGTAAGGGGGAGTTTCATGTGTTATAATGTGGTACAGGGGGAAGAACATAAACTTAGGAGTCAAACTTGGATTCCGGTCTTAGCCACTTTCTAGATGTGTATCTTGGTCAAATTATGTCACCTGTTCAGACTCTTAGATTCTCTAACATTAAATCCTAGGGATCAAGTGAGGATCATGTGAGAGAGAACATAGGTAAAGTATTTCACCCAGTGTGTGGAATATATTCCCTGCACATCTCTCTGCCCTTGCCATGTATGAGTCACACCTACTCCTCTGTTACACTTTATCAACTTTAATTGCCACTCACAGGCATCTAAACTGACCTCTTTTTTGTTGCTACCTCAATTTCTGATGCTTTGAGGGATTATTAGAGTAAATGACTCAATTTGCTCTTATATGGATAATCCACATACCACTACCGTGTTTCGTCAGTGTGTTCTTCCATCTTTTCCCTCATGACTAACTTAATTCACTTCAGTAACTCTTTGCAGTGTAAGTCCTATTCATTCCTTTTATAGAACTTGGGATACTCAGGACACTTTCCTGCTGCTCATGGGTAGGTTTCCTCTGCTCTGTTTTGTTTACATTTTATTTTTTGTGTGTTTGTTATGTTTTATTTGGTGACTGATTTTCAGCATTAGCACTGTGGATACAGGGCTGTTGTGATCAATGACGATCAGCTATTCATATCATTGTATGTAATCTTGGAATACTTGACTCTAATTGAAAACCTGTTTCTCTTCATGCTTGTAAGTATTTCTTTTGTATGTCCTGAATGTGCGGGTTGGGTTGAGGGTGCAGTACTTCTAACTGTAGGTAGATGATTAATATGCAGGTAAGCATTAGTGTGTTAATAGTTTTTTTGTGTGTTCTAAAGAGAGTATGTCTTAGATGTATTTGTCAGAAAAAAGTTAGTATAAGATTTCATAGTTTAGCACAAATAAAATACCCACAGCTAAGTTGTGTCCGGTTCAAAAACCCTTCTAGTTATTACCAAAAATATTACATTAAAATATTGACCCTTCAAAAATATAATCCTTAGGTGACAGAGCCTTTTCTCCTCCCAGTTGATGAAGTATCACTCCATGAAACATGCCTTTGGGGTCTAGTTGTGTGGCCTGTATTAATGAAGTACAGTAAACCCCCACTTAACGTTATCAATAGGTTCTTGGAAACTGTGACTTTAAGAGAAACAACATACAGCTGGTCCTCAAATAATACCATTTTGCTCAATGTTGTTTTGTTATAAAGTTGATGAGGGAAAAAAATGATTTTGTTTATTGTTTCACTTAAGGTTGTACTTTCCGAGAACCTATTGAAGTTGTAAATGAGGACTTAGTGTATGAGCGTATGCATCTCCTCAAATACTGTGATTGGTTTTTCTGCCGTAAGTAAAAGGCAGTCAAACCACAATTATAACCAGGTTGGTAAAACATAGCCCATACCTGTGGTTTTTCTATGTTAAGTGGACATCATAATCACCTGGAGAGCTTTAAAAAGTCCTGATGTCCGAGTCTGTTAAATCAGAATATCTGGGGTTGGAACTAGGTTGTTTGTTTTTTTGTTGTTTGTTTGTTTGTTTTAAGTTCCACAACTTATTCTACTATGACACCAACGTTGAGAGCCACTGACTGAAAGCAGCTCTACCAAATTACAAACTGTGGAAGGTCCACATACCTGCAGTAGCCTCTCTTGGTTGCATCATGACACCCTTTTCAGTATTGCCAACATTATATTCCTGTCTGCAGGTGTCCTCAGGCAATCTATAGTAAAAAAATTATGTCTCCAAGAAAATGAATTTGTATAATTTTCTGGCTATCCTGATGAAAAATAAGAAAATGTTAAAAATTGTATTTATCTTTGATCTCTTTCTCCATACGTGTTGGCATTCCTCCATTTCCCATTGACTTAACGTTCAATTTTTCTCTTCACTGTTTTTCTTGGGTGGCATTGGGAATTTTTACCATCTGATGAAGGCAGATGTATTTTCAAATAAAAATGTCTTAAGCATTTGTTCTTCCTACTATTCCTTTCTTTGGCAGAATATTCATATAGTTGATAAATAGTTTGCTTTCTTTAAATACCTTTTCATATAATCTTTGTAGCATGTTCCATGGGTATTTTAACCTAGTTTTATGGTTTTTCATGAAATAAGGTATTTTCTAAATATGTTATGCTGAATTTAACTGAAATAAGCAGTTGTACTGTATGTCTTTAAAATGATGATGATATCTTGCATTTTAGGGTAACACTTTCATCCTGAAAGATTCCAAAGCACACTGAGAATGGTTACAAATTATACAGTGCAGCGCAGTCACCATTGTAGAGTGAAGCATGGCAGCTGTTTAACAGCTCATGGCAACACTACACAGCAGG
This sequence comes from Trachypithecus francoisi, assembly GCF_009764315.1. Lineage (NCBI taxonomy): Eukaryota > Metazoa > Chordata > Mammalia > Primates > Cercopithecidae > Trachypithecus > Trachypithecus francoisi. The sequence continues at coordinate 99,121,650 of NW_022681458.1, forward strand.
TTAGGGTACGAAGTGAAGAATAATAGTGGATTCACTTGAAAAAATTGCTAAGGGGGTGAGGTAAGCAGAATGTAATTACCTAAGTTGGAATTTATCCAGGACATAAGGCTAACACTTCCAGTCTTAGAAGAGAAGCTCTGATTCTTTAATAACCATGTACTTGCTATGTAACTAAAATGTAAGGGTGCTTCTATCCTCTTCAAATCATAAATGTGTGTTCAGTGTTCCAGTTGAGACTTGAAGAAAAAAAGGCCTCTTTTGAAAAAACTCACATGTTCATAATAACTCGGGGATGATAGATAGGCTTCTATTTGCATGCCATTTTTGGCTCTCAATGGCTGTTTGGAGCTTGTCAAGGATTCTAAGATGTTCAGAATTAAAAATGAATTCTATGATAGATTAGTAATGTCTGCCATGGGCATGGCAAAAGTAGTGCTTACACCTGTGCTGAATTTTCTAGCTCCAAGAGTTGGCTGCTAGTTTCCTGAGGCAATTTAGCAGTACTCTTAATTCTTTTCAAACCTTTGGATTAATTTTAATTACTCTTCCAGACATATTTAAGTTTTCCTAAGAAAAGTTTAGGGGAAAAGAACATTGACAATTTTTTAGTAACTGTCATTGTTGGGGTTAGAGATAAAAAGATACAACTTTACATCAAAAATTTCAATGCAAAAATGTCTAGCAAAGGAAGCAAATGGTGTCAGATTGGGTTTTCATTTGGGAAAATAAATCAACATCTGAGAGAAGCAAATAGTAATTAAGTTTAGGAACACAAGGTAGCAGAAACCTATTACTAAATCAAGGTGAGAACTGAAACCAGAATTTGGTTTGTTTGAGGAGTAAACTTTGGAACATAGGATAATAGGGCCCTGGCTCTGAAACCAGCACCAGGGATAGCTCCCAGTGATGGTGGCTTCTCCGTGGCTCTTCAGTTCTTTCCCATTCAGTCTGTCCCTCTATCTAGGACTTCCAGCTCTGTGGCTTAGTAATGCCTATAAAATCAGGAAAATGGATCCTTTCATCCTGCTAATGTTATTATTAGAAATAAGTTTGTAAGCGAGGTACTGTAAAATTCATTTTGCATATCTTATTTAATTCATACAACCTAATATGTTAGGTATTATAACTCACATTTACATATGAGAAGATAAAGTTAAGTAATTTGCCTGTAGTCACATTTCAAGTGAATGATGACACCATAAGTTAAACTTTGATGTGTCTGGCTTCAAAGCATGTGTTCTTAATAACTGTACCACAAAGTTACATGAGAATGAGATCATTGGTATGGCACTTGCTTCTTATAAAGCAAAGTGGCTATAAGTACATTCTGGAGGTTTAAAGCATAGATGAGGAGGAAATTTAGAATGCTTCTACTAGCAGTCTAGGGTGTGGATAATTTGTATGTTCTTCTATCTTCGAGAATCATTATGGATAGAGTTGTTAGAACTCAGACAGTTTTTTGTAGTCTTTTTGGTAGGATCCAAGTTATTTGACTAGAAAACAATGTTTTAGTTTGTTTAGGGGGAATTCCTGCATTCTTATAAATTTGGTTAACGTAATCTGTAAATTACTTTAAACTTGTGATATTTTGATTCTAGATCCTATATCTTTGTCTTATTCCCTATTTTATTTTCTCTTATTACACACTGGCATCAATGGCTGTAAAAGACCTTCTTGCACTCTGATTTAGAGAAAATGAAACCATGAGCTTCCTTTTAGTTGGATCTATGACTCTAATATTAAAAAGACAAGGGCTGAAAAATTATGGATCATATTTCAATCTATAGTACTGTGTTCTTACTCTTCTGAGAAGTTGGTTTTCCTTATATTCTTAGATATTTCCAAGGAGGAACTCTAAACCAAAAAAGGTTAGTTGTCCAATTTAAAACAGCCTTGGTCTAAGTAATCATCTAAAGTTCTAAATAGGATGATAAACTCATCTTTCATTTGATGATGGGCCACATGGTAAAAACAAACTTTATTTAGTTATCGGTGTTATAAAATAATTTTCATACCTATATATCAGGAGTAGATACTCAAGTTTACACCTGTGGTCTTGTAAGTCAAGTTTATGCCTGAAGCAAGCTCAAGTGTTCAGGTTATAAGACTCCTAAAAATGCCTTAGAGTGGAAGGACTGACAGACTTTTAATCATGGTAATGCTACCATCACTTTTGAAGTCTGTGTAAGTTATCTATTACTGTACCTTTATGACAGAAAAAATAATATGCTAAGAACAATGTGATAATATGATTGGGAAAATTTAGGAGGCATATGGTAAGTAGCTGGACACTGTTTTTCCGTGGCTTGTAAAGTGTAATGATAATGTGTCAAATTCTACTTATATGGCTTTTAAATCTTTATAGATAGGTAATTTAACAATTTTTTAAAAGTAATTGATAAGTAATCTAATAATTTATATGGTGTGTAAAAGGACATATAAATCATTTATTATACAGGTCATATTTGTCTTTTATAGGATATTATTAAGAGGGATGTGTGTGTGTGTGTGTGTGTGTGTCCATGTGTCTGCATTTGTGTGTACCTTCATTTTGGGTACTTTGAGGCAGTTCTATTGCCTTTCACATTGGGCTTGCAACTCCAGCTGCATATTAGAATCTTGTGGAACTTTCAAAAACCTTTATGCCCAGGTAGCAATCTAGACAAAATAGATCTGAATTTCCAATAATAGAACTGAGATATCAGTACGTCTTTAAGCTTCCTAGGTTAGGGACCACTGATAAGATACGTGACTACTTAGTATTTACAGCTTGTACACATGTAGATAATTGCATGGAGAAGATGAAATAAAATTTTCCTTCTAAAACAGAGGAGAGTTTTTTGGAGGGTTGTGGTAGGTTGCTTATTGAAATAGGGTGACCAGATAGATCATAATACTACAAAACTTTAGGCTGAAAGAGACTTTCATTTAGTATGTTTTCCATTAGCAGTGACTTAAGTAAAACACCTGAAGAAAGATGTAAAACACCCACAGTTCACCTGGCCACTTGTGCAGTGTTTTTTCTTGACTCCAGCTGCTAGCCAACTTATGACCTGAATCTTGATGATAAATAGCGCTTATAATATTTTCTTAGCTAGTGTAACTTCAATAGCAATACTTTTTCTTCTAATGTCTTACCCTTATAAAATAGCACTGAACTATTTTTCTCAATAAATTCTACTGACACATGGTCCCATAGATTAATTATAAATTGCATAGAAGTACTGCCCTTTGTCAGTTTTAAATTTGTAGCTTTATCTTCTCTTTCTCGTCTTTCCAAGCTAAATGGAATTAGAAGCTGAAAGAAACCTGATTTACATGGAATCTATTTCTGTTCTCTTATTTTAAACAATAGTGCCATTAATTTTAATTCTAGGCTGTTTGGTTCCTCTACTATTTTCATTATTATTATAATTAAAAAAGAGTCTTCTCTATTTTTACAAACCCCTTTATTTTACAAAACTGTATAAACATATTTTTAGGGAATAATTTTTTCCCCAAATGCTGTTATTTTTTACCTAGTGGGCTCTCTCCATAAATTGAATTAGGAATAGCAAATAACTTTTTGTTTTATTCATCATCATCGTCTTTTTTTTCAAAGTGAAGGTGAAGGGGGAATGAGTATCCAAAAGGACTTAGACAATTATGGAAATAAATATGGGGTTTCTTTGGCATGGGTACTTGAAAACACCCGAAAGTAGATGGAATGAGTAACTTTAGGGCTTAGACCATTTATCACTGAAGCTATAATGCTGGCACAGCCCTGCAAATATTTCCTTACAGGATTTTATAAACATTTCACAATAAATATATTTTGTTAAAATGGTCTTAGGTCCTATAAAACAGAGTCTGTATTCCAGGAGCAATTCTTTTGGAGTTATTTAATAGTAATCCTTTCACAGTACCTCCCTTCTTCAGACTTTTTGTTCCCATTGCAATGCTAGTGTCTTTGACCAGAAGGTAGTCTATGGTAGATGCACCTGACAGCAACAACTTAGCATACCCTGAGAACGACTGTATGGCAGACATACTGAATGTGTGTTCAGCATTCTGAGCTAAGGAGTCTGGGAGTAGCCAACCCAGAGATTCATTCCTTATCAATGAAGAACATTTGAGCCCCGGTCTGTCCCTAATGTACAGGGGATCAAGGCCCTTTGCCTTGGGTTGAATGAAGGTTGCCAGGTGGAGTTAGTTAGTGGGAAGATGCTAAGTGAAAATGCTATATAAACTGTATACTGTGCGAGGGTAGTGATTCTCCTGACCAGTGTGCTGCCACCAGACCAGTGGTTCTCCTGCCCAGTCTGCTACCCCTGGACTCACTCCTCTGTATGTAAGCCCCTGCTAAAACCCCATTCAATGGCTCTGAGTCTCTTCTTCAACCCTTTGAACATAGTGCCATCCCCGTTGGACTTGATAGGGGTTTGGCACAACAGGTAAAGCCAGGTAACACTGAGTCTTAGTTGTTCTCTTTAAATGATTGAAAGGAAAGAAAATATGGCCATCAAGAGTTATATTTAAGTATGGAAACTATTATTACTGAGATGCTGACCCCGTTACTTACCCTTTGAAACAGGGCAAAGTAGTATCAGAAAATGTGGAGAAAGTGAATTGTTTTGGATGTAAAGAAGACCTTGACTGTAATCCTGATGCAACATTATTATAATCAATAAAAGGCAGAGCCAGTTTTTTTGTTTTGTTTTGTTTTGGTTTAGTTTTGGTTTAGGCAGCTCTTGAAATGATATGATTTAAGGGGTAGCTGAGAAGACTCAAACTGTCCTCCAGGCATCTCCCTAATACTTCCTGAAGTTCTGTCACCATTGTGAGAAGCAATTCTTACTGAAATCCCTTTTTGTAGTTGAAGGTTGCCAGATAACTCCTGAAATTATATATAGAATTTTGTGGGAATGTGTGTACATGTGTGTGCTTTTTGAGAAGATTCATAGCTGTCGTCATAGCTTTATGTATCCATAAAAGATATTCTTAAAAGCAGATGTCCATCATATAGTTTTAGTTTATAATTTATTCATAGTTATTTCCGTCTGGTTATCTTACTAAGATGAGGAATTAACCTCTAGATCCAAAACTATAACTTGGATGTTCTGACCCCCAAATCTTTTGTTCTTTCCCAGGAACCCAGAAGGTGAAGGAGTTTAGAGTAAAGGGTAATAGAGATATTGAGGCAGCTGGACTTGAGTGAGGTGCTCTGATTTTAAGTACCTACCTAAAGGCTAGCATGATGGTAGTAGGTATGGAAGGCTTAGCAGGTGAGGTGGGTCAGAAGATAGAAAAGGTGACATGCATAAGAAGGTCATAAGATATTTTTCACAACTTTTAGATCATCTCATACTAGAGGAAATTGGAACTGCATTCCCAATAGATTTTTATTATGTACCACAAATCTCATATTTTTTCGTTTGCATTCTTTCATAAAGTTTCTGAAGATTTATCATGACTTCTTTCCAACCCTTCACTATCTGCTCTCTAATATCCTAATGATACATAATAACAGTAACTTTGTCACATTACTGCCTTTGAAACTATTCAGTACCACTTCAGTTTGTGAATTAAGTTTTATATTTTAACACTGTAGTTTCTAGGGCAGGTGTTAGTAACAGGTTTTTTGTTTTTGTTTTAATATGGGCAAACACAGGGTGCTTATATTCTAGAGGCGCAGGATCTAGTGAAGAAGAAGAGTATGAACAGCAAGAGCACTCAGCTTTAGACAGTAGACCCCTTTTATTTGTGATTTTCTTTGTTTCTTGAAACAGCCCTATGAAGCAGGCACTGTGTCTTACTTTACAGTAGAAAATCCAAAGCAAAATCCAAAGTGAAAATCCTAAGCACCTTGCCAGAGGTCCTACAGGCAGTCAGATGGCAAGACTGGCCTCTGACCTTGGCCTTTGCATTGGAGAACCTTCACGTTTCACCACTCTTCTGGTATTGCTTCCCTGGTCATTGTACCGTGCAATGTGCACAATCTGTATGAGGTATACCAGAAGTAGAGTTAGGACAGGAATTGCAGAGAAGATGACATTGGAGCTGTGCCTTGGAGGATGGAAAAGAGTTCCTTTGCCTATCTAACAGGAGCGGGAAGGTATTTTCATCTCAGGGAATACTCTAAGACGTGGTATTATCTTTTAGAAAGGCAATAGTTCCTCATAGCAGTAGCTTGGGGTGCGACTATCTCAGGGTTTGTGCACATGGTTAGTGCAAAGTTAGAAATCAAATTCACATAATCTGAATTCCTCGCTGCCTCTCAGTACCTCTAAATTTTAATTCTTTGTAGTTATGTGAACAAATGCACTCTGAGAATTAATCCTGCATTAATTAGGAATTAATTAATTAATTGGGAATTAATTTGCTTCCTGAACCCTGACCCTAACCCACAGTTTCTACTATTCATCTATCTGGTCTTTTGCCCAGACGTTAACAGCCCTGTATTTAAACATTAAGATTTAAACATTAAACATGAAGATTCTTACCTGATGTATAATTGCAAGGATTAATCTATGAAACCTTTATTTGGACCAACAAGGCATCCAGACCTTGAGTAAGTTCTGGGTACCCAAAGTTGCTAAGTCCCTGCTACCCAGGAATTTTCATGATCCATATTTTTAAAATTTTATTTATTTATTTATTTATTTAGAGACTCGTCTATTTGAGACTTGTCTCTAAATAAATAAATAAGTGTACTATAGGTCTTAGATAAGTCTTGAGTACTTTAAAATACTTCACATTATATATGCATTAGCATTTTATGTATATGCATGGAAAATTGACATTTGAAACTCACATTTTACACAAAAATCACTAACTTATCAACCTGTCAAATAAAAAATCAGCTCACACTGACCTATTTAAAAGTCAAAGTCAGTTATTCATCATAAGGCAAACAAGACACTAGCAAAAGAATTACAGTTTTATCACTCAAACTTTAGTATTTTATATTCTTCAATGATGTAATTATTTATTATTCTTAGAAACTTCATGTGCTTAGAAAATTATGCATTGAGTGTAATCCCAGCACTTTGGGAGGCCGAGACAGGCGGATCATGAGGTCAGGAGATCGAGACCATCCTGGCTAACACGGTGAAACCCCGTCTCTACTAAAAAAATACAAAAATCTAGCCGGGCGAGGTGGCGGATGCCTGTAGTCCCAGCTACACAGGAGGCTGAGGCAGGAGAATGGCGGGAACCCGGGAGGCGGAGCTTGCAGTGAGCTGAGATCCAGCCACTGCACTCCAGTCCCGGCGATAGAGCGAGACTCTATCTCAAAAAAAAAAAAAAAAGAAAGAAAAGAAAAGAAAATTATGCATTGCCATATTAATTTCAGAGTCTGAAAATTTTTATACTTTATAATTTTTTTCTAGAGGAGATGTATAGGCTGAGTTATGAAGATTAAAAAATAAGAAAAGGGATTCAAGGGTAAGAGAGCTAGGAAATGGCTAGAGTTGACAGATTGAGGAAGTGGAAATGGAAAAATGACGTATTGATGATTTTACTTGGTGCTTCTGTGAGGTTGAATTTGAAAAAAGGAGAGGATATGAGCTGTGTGGATCAGGTGCTAGCTGATTACATGGAAGTGGAAAATGCTAGTCTACTGTCAGCGTGAAAACAGTGCAGTTTGGAGTGAAGAACATTTGCTGGGGAGTCAGGATAGGTGGGCCCTGCTCGCCTGTTAAATATATGGAAGGAAGGAATGGGCATTTATTGGTGACTGTCAGGTGGTATGCAGGGTGCTATCCATATGAGAACTTCTTTTAAATAGAGACCAGTATTCACCAGGCTTCACTTTTTTGACATTTGCTCACTGACTGCTTCACATGAGATCTTGAAACTATTCTAGGGCTATTCTAGAGTGTGCTGGTAGTCCCTAGAGTGACAAAACCCCAAAAACCCAAGACCCTCAAGAGCATAGACCATTTGGGAATAAACTTTAAAGGCAGCACTGAATCTCAAGTAAGATCTGGGCTCTTGTTCTGACTCGCTGCTCTAAACTACAGTTGGGCTCCCTTTTCTTATGTATAAAATGGAAACAATAATGTTTTCCCTATTAGCCTCATGGGATTGTAATTTGTATGAAAGGGCTTTAAAAATTATGAAGCAGTGCAGAATCTACAGTGATAGGAAGATACAAAAAAATCAGGAGTAGTTTGCTTGAGTATATTTCTCTCACACATGCTCTCTCTCTCTCTCTCAGGTGAGTGGAACAGCAAAAATGGTTCTGCTTTAGCTCGTTTGAACCCACTTCATAGACATGGCAGTCCACTGGTCCTTGAAGGCATTGTGTATGGGAGTTCTATTGTTGTAATCTATTGCCTGTGAATAAGCCCAACATTTTAAGATGTGCAGATTATATAAATATACTAATGGAAAAACATGTTTAGAAGGATAGAAACAAACTATTATCTGGAACTACATCTGAATGGTGAAATTAGGATGGTTAAAAAATGTGTTTTCTATCACACACACACACACACACACCCCTTACATAAATCTACTCCCCTGCCCCCCGCCACATACACACACATAAAAATCTCATATGGAAACTATTTTGGCAACTCACAGTTTGTCTTACTTGCAAGGTTAAGGTTGACTAATATACAAGCAAATACAGATTTTTTAAAAAAATTTACTAGTAGATAAAACACTTGACAGAAGTTGCTGATACCATGGAATGTTATGGCATACATATTTATGTAAATTGCTGTGTTTTCCATGGATATATTTTACTCATTCAACACACTGCTCATATGCCAACTCACTCTCCCTGGACAGTTACTCAGGAGATTTCTGCTCTTCCCTGCTTGGTAGTAGCAACTAGAAGAAACAGACTTGCAGGGTAATACATTTTATCTCCCTTCCTGTGAGTTACTGCAGTTCCTGATTTCTTTTGCCCTGCCCTGGAGCAGTTTGCCCTGCCATCTCCAGTGAAAGAATTTCTCTGAATACCATTTGCTTGCATTTATTATTAAACTTTTGCTCAACTTTGACCATGTAGTCTTGTACCACACAAATCCCGGAGAAAGACATGATAGCCGCTCCGTTATGACCTGTGTATAATAGAGAAGACAAATAAGGCAAAAGTGCTGCAGAAAGGAATGGCACAGGTAAGAAATTGTTGGTCCTGTGTTTCTATTGTTTTCATTATTTTTTTTCCAGTGACGTTGCCACCAAGCATTTTGAATGAACAAAAAAGTGCTTAGAGAAAACAGAAATAGTGATAATGACCAAAACATAGGTGTGTGAAACCACAGAGAGTGATGTCCTGGTGGATCGTCACTCTCATCCAATTGCCAAACTGACCCTTGCTTACATTTAGTGGTAAGTGTGAAAGAAGTAGAAGCAAATTATGTCACAGTAAATTTTTTGGGAGGCAACCTCACTAGAAAAGAGGAGCCTTGAATGGTTTTACAGAGAATCAAGATTGGCCAATTTTCATATAAATTTGTATGCAATTTTGGCTGTACAAAGCCTTGCTTAAATTTAGCCAGAGCATTCTCACTTTGAATCACTAAGAAAGAGGCAACCACCATAGAAATTTCAGTTCTTTTTTTCGGGGGGGTCTTGCTCTGTTGCCTAGGCTGGAGTTCAGTGGTGTGATCTCGGCTTACTGCAACCTCTGCCTCCTGAGTTCAAGCAATTCTCGTGCCTCAGCCTCCCAAGTAGCTGGGAGTACAGTGGTGTGCCACCACACCTGGCTAATTTTTTTGTATTTTTAGTAGAGATGGGGTTTCACGATGTTGGCCAGGCTGGTCTCAAACTCCCAACTTCAAGTGATCCACCCACCTTGACCTCCCAAAGTGCTGGGATTACAAGCATGAGCCACCATGCCTGGCCTAAATTTTCAGATTTTTAAAACTGCTGTGAATTCCAATGATTGGTTCTGCTTTAACATATGTCTGCAGTATGTTCTGGTGTATTTTGATTTAGAGACCTCTGGGATATAAATGCCATTTTATTTACCTATCATCTAGTTACTCATCTAAGCTTTGTTCTAATAAGTCCATTATACAATATCTCAGAAGGATAGTTAAGCTGAAATCTAAGTGAAACCTCTTTTTTGTTTTGTTTTGTTTTGTTTTGTAGTGTGGGCACTACTCATGTGCATACAACACACTCCCATAAAACTCGAATTTTGTATTTATAGGGAAATTTCTCCTGAGAGTTAAGGTCTTGTAAAACACTCTTGTTCTACAGCATGAGCGAATTATTATACTCAAGGGCATTGAAAGTGAAGTGTACTGAAGAAAAGAATTTTTTCATTAAATTGCAGTTTATATTGATAAAACAGATTACTAACATTTGATGAAATGTGAAACTTGGAGCACCCCATATCACTAAATCGCCAGTAGGTTTATTTTGGCAAGTGGAGCCAGCATGTATGTGACATATAAGGAACCAGACAGTATACCTGATAGCATTGCATTAGATTAAATTGTCTTTTGGTAAAGTCGTTTAAAAACAGAAAAAAAGTATGGTGTCTGTGTCTTGACAAGCAGGCTGTAGTAACTAAGATTATTAGAAAATAAAAGCTGTTGTGTTATCAGTTTTGGCACAGTCATTTATCAATCAGTATTTTAAACATTGACAAGTGGTAATTTAATAGGGAATGACCCAGTTGGCAGGAAGTTCTAATGACAGATGATGCAAACTCATTTATCATTAAGGGGCTCTGCTGAGCTTCTTACCTTTCTCTGTATCACAGCTCACATTTTCTAAGTCTGGGATGTGAGAAGCTACAAAGGGCAAATCCTGTGGCACCAAGCCTGAAACCCTCTCCCAAGTAGAGAAGAACATTAACACTTTAGGGGCCCACATCTTTGAAAATACTACTCCACATTGATGTTTTTCAATTTAAAACATAGGTGAGAACTATATGTTGTAGTCTACTATTTACCTAGATTTTTATTTGAAGTGTAAGGCAGATAAAATTATGAGTGAAGTACCAAAAGAGGTGCTTTAGAAATTATTAAGACAATGAAAAAGGCAAACAGATTCTGATGAGAAATCCACTGTTCAAATTGCTTTCCTCTCTGCAGTTAATAAATTTTGTCTCTCTGTCTGTTTTCAATAATTTTTCTGTCTTTAGTTTTCAAGTCTGAATGTGATGTGTGTTGGCATGGATTTGGGGGGATTTACCTAGTTTAGAGTTTTCTCAGTTTCTTCAATCTATAGATCTTGGTTTTTGCCAAATTTGGGAAATTTTCAGCCAGCATTTCTTTGAATATGTTTTCATTATCGCCTTCTTTTCTTCTTCTCGGAATGTAATGACACAAATGTTCGAGCTTTTGTTATACTCCCATACGTTTCTGAAGCACTGTTCATTTTTTCCCCCAATCTTTTTTTTTTTTTCACTGCTGTTCAAATTGACTAATTTTTCTTATTCTCTGTTCAGGGTCACTGATTCTTTTTGTTATCTCCTCCATTGTACAGTTGAGCTCATTCATTGTGTACATTCTGCTTTTTAGTTCTGAAATTTCTATTTGGTTTGTCTTTACTTATCCTTTCTTATTTTTTTTTCCTCTTTTTTTCTGAAACTTTCTGTTTCACTTGTTTCAGATGTATTTATTTCTTGAATCCTTTTATGTTGACTGCTTTAATTCCTTATCATAATTCTCACATCTAGGTAATCTATCTTAGTTGGCGTCTGTCGATTGCCCTTTCTAATGCAGTTTGGTATTGTGGTTCTTCGTATGATGAGTGGTTGTCTATTGGAATCTGGACATTTGGGATCTTAAGTTATTAGACTCTGGATCCTATTTAAATCTTGGGTTCTGAGGGTTTTTGTTTTTAAACAGGCCTCCTTTGATGTATATTGCTCTGATGTGTGAAGGGGGTGCTGCCTTATTATTGTGAGATGGGGGTGGAATTCTGGGTTCTTCTGTAGGCTTTTACTGACCAGAGTTAAGGGGAGGACTCCTTGTGAACTTATTACCACTAAGCTATGGTAAAAGTCTCAACTCTCCATTAAGTCCCCTCTGACATCACCCACTGGTAAAAGGGAGGGATGCCTCATTACTGCCTGGTTGGGATGGAAGTCCCAGTTCCCAGTCTGTGCCTCTTTGACACTGGTGGAGGTGGAGAAAGACCTTGATACAGCACGGCAAAGTTGGAAATCTAGGTTCTCTGCTTAGGCCTTTGCTGGCAGGGTTAGGGCGTGGTTTTCACCATAGTGTTTGGCGGAGTAGAAGAGTTTAGATAATAACTAAAGCTTTCTGTCTTGCTATACCATCCCTTTGCTTGTCCTTTGGCTAGAGAGATAGGTTTTTCTAGGGGCTGTTCTTTGACTGTGCCCATTGATTGCTGACTTCTAGGTTGCTGACTTCTTTAATATCCAGCCTGGGCTGTATCAGTCAGAAAGAAAACCAGGGAACTAATTACTATATCATTCCTTAGGTTCCAAGTTCTCTAGCTAATCTGACTTCTTGTCTCCACTTATCAGAATTTTCTCATGTTTGAATTTTATAGATAATGTCCAGTGTTTTTAGTTGTACTTAGTGGGAGAAATAGAGGCAAGTACATCTGTATTATTTCCCTCAGTTAGATTCTGTAGTTGGAGCTCTTGGTACTTGTGTCTCAAAATATAGCAGACTTTCTAGATATTCTGTGTCATTTGTTAAATTTGCTTAATTATTTTGAACTGGAAAGCTTTGTGCAAGAATCCTAGGGATTATTCTTTTCGATCTAGTACAATATTATACCAATGCAATACTTTCTAGGAATAAAGAACCAATTAGGTTATTCTTCATTTAAACATAATTGACAAATAGTAAGCTTTTCATGTGTTGACCTCTTTAAGATGGAAAGTTTATTAACAAACCTGAGTGAAATATTTTCCTCCTTAGTGATGAATATTTGGGTAGTTTAAAAAATATCCATCATGATTGTTTTGGTTATTCATACTTATCATTTTGAAAACCTTTCGTTGTTTTTTAAGCATGCCGAGCATCTGAATTCCAGTAGAATTAGTAGAAACTGTATAAGAACGGTTCATCTGTCCAGTATTATATAGCAGGGGTCAAACTGTATAACATGCTGAGAACTCTCAATGTTGGAAGAGAGAGAGGAGAGAGAGCAAGAAAGGGATTTAAAGGTAACAAATGATGGCCCACCCAGCGAATGTCTGGCAGTCTGAATCACCAACTTCCGGAGATGTAGGGAACTCACATCTGATCAGGCACTCTGTCTGGGTCTGGACAGATGCAGTTATAAGGCCTCCCAGTGTCAGTGTTCAGACCAGTGGAGTCCAGCAAAGTTCCCGGAGGTCTGTGTCGGAAGCAAATTCAGTCCTAGGAAAGGGATCTCAAAAGACCCTTATGTGAACATCAGTGCTATCACTACCTTACCTATGTTTTAGGGCCCAATTTACTGCTGTAGTTGTATTTGGCAATGAGTTGGAGCCAGAGATCCATGGAAAAGGTCTCTTGGGTGGACTGGCCCCGGAGGTGTGAACCTGGTGAAATAAAGGTACAGGGGAAGAAACAGCGGTTAGGATGGTTATAGCCAGGGCTTCTTATGGACATGCTCTAGATGTGGGAATCAAAGCCTACCTCCTTACCTTAGTCACTTCGTAGATATATCTCACTTGGGCTTTCCATGGGCCAGCCGTGGTTCTGGGTATGACAGGCTCTCAGTACCAGCCTGTAGATGAGCCAGGCTGTAGACGGTGCAAATTTATGCCAAGAATCAATTTGGCACATACACATTAGGGTGGAGAAACTGCTCTTGACTGATTTTCTTTTGCTTTTTAGCACTTTTCCTATATCAATAGAGTCAAAAGACAACTGGGAATTTTAGGGAATTTTCTTTTCTTTTTTTTTTTTTATTATACTTTAAGTTCTAGGGTACATGTGCATAGCGTGCAGGTTTGTTACATATGTATACTTATGCCATGTTGGTGTGCTGCACCCATCAACTCGTCAGCACCCATCAATTCATCATTTATATCATGTATAACTCCCCAATGCAATCCCTCCCTCCTCCCCCCTCCCCATGATAGGCCCCAGTGTGTGATGTTCCCCTTCCCGAGTCCAAGTGATCTCATTGTTCAGTTCCCACCTATGAGTGAGAACACGCGGTGTTTGGTTTTCTCTTCTTGTGATAGTTTGCTAAGAATGATGGTTTCCAGCTGCATCCATGTCCCTACAAAGGACGCAAACTCATCCTTTTTTATGGCTGCATAGTATTCCATGGTGTATATGTGCCACATTTTCTTAATCCAGTCTGTCACAGATGGACATTTGGGTTGATTCCAAGTCTTTGTTATTGTGAATAGTGCTGCAATAAACATACGTGTGCATGTGTCTTTGTAGTAGAATAATTATAATCCTTGGGGTATATACCCAGTAGTGGGATGGCTGGGTCATATGGTACATCTAGTTCTAGATCCTTAAGGAATTGCCATACTGTTTTCCATAATGGTTGAACTAGTTTACAATCCCACCAACAGTGTAAAAGTATTCCTATTTCTCCACATCCTCTCCAACACCTGTTGTTTCCTGACTTCTTAATGATTGCCATTCTAACTGGTGTGAGATGGTATCTCATTGTGGTTTTGATTTGCATTTCTCTGATGGCGAGTGATGATGAGCATTTTTTCATGTGTCTGTTGGCTGTATGAATGTCTTCTTTTGAGAAATGTCTGTTCATATCCTTTCCCCACTTTTTGATGGGGTTGTTTGTTTTTTTCTTGTATGTTTGTTTGAGTTCTTTGTAGATTCTGGATATTAGCCCTTTGTCAGATGAGTAGGTTGCAAAACTTTTCTCCCATTCTGTAGGTTGCCTGTTCACTCTGATGGTAGTTTCTTTTGCTGTGCAAAAGCTCTTTAGTTTAATTAGATCCCATGTGTCAATTTTGGCTTTTGCTGCCATTGCTTTTGGTGTTTTAGACATGAAGTCCTTGCCCATGCCTATGTCCTGAATGATACTACCTAGATTTTCTTCTAGGGTTTTTATGGTATTAGGTCTAACATTTAAGTCTCTAATCCATCTTGAATTAATCTTCGTATAAGGGGTAAGGAAAGGATCCAGTTTCAGCTTTCTACTTATGGCTAGCCAATTTTCCCAGCACCATTTATTGAATAGGGAATCCTTTCCCCATTTCTTGTTTCTCTTAGGTTTCTCAAAGATCAGATGGCTGTAGATGTGTGGTATTATTTCTGAGGACTCTGTTCTGTTCCATTGGTCTATATCTCTGTTGTGGTACCAGTACCATGCTGTTTTGGTTACTGTAGCCTTGTAGTATAGTTTGAAGTCAGGTAGTGTGACGCCTCCAGCTTTGTCCTTTTGACTTAGGATTGTCTTGGCAATGCGGGCTCTTTTTTGGTTCCATATGAACTTTAAAGCCGTTTTTTCCAATTCTGTGAAGAAAGTCATTGGTAGCTTGATGGGGATGGCATTGAATCTATAAATGACCTTGGGCAGTATGGCCATTTTCACGATATTGATTCTTCCTATCCATGAGCATGGTATGTTCTTCCATTTGTTTGTGTCCTCTTTGATTTCACTGAGCAGTGGTTGTAGTTCTCCTTGAGGAGGTCCTTTACATCCCTTGTAAGCTGGATTCTTAGGTATTTGATTCTCTTTGAAGCAATTGTGAATGGAAGTTCATTCCTGATTTGGCTCTCTGCTTGTCTGTTACTGGTGTATAAGAATGCTTGTGATTTTTGCACATTAATTTTGTATCCTGAGACTTTGCTGAAGTTGCTTATCAGCTTAAGGAGATTTTGGGCTGAGACGATGGGGTTTTCTAAAGATACAATCATGTCATCTGCAAAGAGGGACAATTTGACTTCTTCTTTTCCTAACTGGATATCCTTGATTTCTTTCTCTTGCCTGATTGCCCTAGCCAGAACTTCCAACACTATGTTGAATAGGAGTGGTGAGAGAGGGCATCCCTGTCTTGTGCCAGTTTTCAAAGGGAATTTTTCCAGTTTTTGCCCATTCAGTATGATATTAGCTGTGGGTTTGTCATAAATAGCTCTTATTATTTTGAGGTACGTTCCATCAATACCGAATTTATTGAGTGTTTTTAGCATAAAGGGCTGTTGAATTTTGTCAAAAGCCTTTTCTGCATCTATTGAGATAATCATGTGGTTCTTGTCTTTGGTTCTGTTTATATGCTGGATTACATTTATTGATTTGCGAATGTTGAACCAGCCTTGCATCCCAGGGATGAAGCCCACTTGATCATGGTGGATAAGCTTTTTGATGTGCTGCTGAATCCGGTTTGCCAGTATTTTATTGAGAATTTTTGCATCGATGTTCATCAGGGATATTGGTCTAAAATTCTCTTTTTTTGTTGTGTCCCTGCCAGGCTTTGGTATCAGGATGATGTTGGCCTCATAAAATGAGTTAGGGAGGATTCCCTCTTTTTCTATTGATTGGAATAGTTTCAGAAGGAATGGTACCAGCTCCTCCTTGTACCTCTGGTAGAATTCAGCTGTGAATCCATCTGGTCCTGGACTTTTTTTGGTGGGTAGGCTATTAATTATTGCCTCAATTTCAGAGCCTGCTATTGGTCTATTCAGGAATTCAACTTCTTCCTGGTTTAGTCTTGGGAGAGTGTAAGTGTCCAGGAAATTATCCATTTCTTCTAGATTTTCTAGTTGATTTGCGTAGAGGCGTTTATAGTATTCTCTGATGGTTGTTTGTATTTCTGTGGGGTCAGTGGTGATATCCCCTTTATCATTTTTTATTGCGTCTATTTGATTCCTCTCTCTTTTCTTCTTTGTTAGTCTAGCTAGCGGTCTGTCAATTTTGTTGATCTTTTCAAAAAACCAACTCCTGGATTCATTGATTTTTTGGAGGGTTTTTTGTGTCTCTATCTCCTTCAGTTCTGCTCTGATCTTAGTTATTTCTTGCCTTCTGCTAGCTTTTGAATGTGTTTGCTCTTGCCTCTCTAGTTCTTTTAATTGTGATGTTAGAGTGTCAATTTTAGATCTTTCCAGCTTTCTCTTGTGGGCATTTAGTGCTATAAATTTCCCTCTACACACTGCTTTAAATGTGTCCCAGAGATTCTGGTATGTTGTATCTTTGTTCTCATTGGTTTCAAAGAACATCTTTATTTCTGCTTTCATTTCGTTATGTACCCAGTAGTCATTCAGGAGCAGGTTGTTCAGTTTCCATGTAGTTGAGCTTGGTTTTGATTGAGTTTCTTAGTCCTGAGTTCTAGTTTGACTGCACTGTGGTCTGAGAGACAGTTTGTGATAATTTCTGTTCTTTTACATTTGCTAAAGAGTGCTTTACTTCCAATTCTGTGGTCAATTTTGGAATAAGTGCGATGTGGTGCTGAGAAGAATGTATATTCTGTTGATTTGGGGTGGAGAGTTCTATAGATGTCTCTTAGGTCTGCTTGGTGCAGAGATGATTTCAATTCCTGGATATCCTTGTTAACTTTCTGTCTCGTTGATCTGTCTAATGTTGACAGTGGAGTGTTGAAGTCTCCCCTTATTATTGTATGGGAGTCTAAGTCTCTTTGTAGGTCTCTAAGGACTTGCTTTATGAATCTGGGTGCTCCTGTATTGGGTGCATAGATATTTAGGATAGTTAGCTCTTCCTGTTGAATTGATCCCTTTACCATTATGTAATGGCCTTCTTTGTCTCTTTTGATCTTTGATGGTTTAAAGTCTGTTTTATCAGAGACTAGGATTGCAACCCCTGCTTTTTTTTGTTCTCCATTTGCTTGGTAGATCTTCCTCCATCCCTTTATTTTGAGCCTATGTATGTCTCTGCATGTGAGATGGGTCTCCTGAATACAGCAGACTGATGGGTCTTGACTCTTTATCCAGTTTGCCAGTCTGTGTCTTTTAATTGGAGCATTTAGTCCATTTACACTTAAGGTTAATATTGTTATGTGTGAACTTGATCCTGTCATTATGATATTAACTGGTTATTTTGCTCGTTAGTTGATGCAGTTTCTTCCTAGCCTCGATGGTCTTTACATTTTGGCATGTTTTTGCAATGGCTGGTACCGGTTGTTCCTTTCCATGTTTAGGGCTTCCTTTAGGGTCTCTTGTAAGGCAGGCCTGGTGGTGACAAAATCTCTAAGCATTTGCTTATCTGTAAAGGATTTGATTTCTCCTTCACTGAGGAAACTTAGTTTGGCTGGATATGAAATTCTGGGTTGAAAATTCTTTTCTTTAAGAACGTTGAATATTGGCCCCCACTCTCTTCTGGCTTGTAGAGTTTCTGCCGAGAGATCTGCTGTTAGTCTGATGGGCTTCCCTTTGTGGGTAACCCGACCTTTCTCTCTGGCTGCCCTTAAGATTTTTTCCTTCATTTCCACTTTGGTGAATCTGGCAATTATGTGTCTTGGAGTTGCTCTTCTGGAGGAGTATCTTTGTGGCGTTCTCTGTATTTCCTGAATTTGAATGTTGGCCTGCCCTACTAGGTTGGGGAAGTTCTCCTGGATGATATCCTGAAGAGTGTTTTCCAACTTGGTTCCATTTTCCCCCTCACTTTCAGGCACCCCAATCAGACGTGGATTTGGTCTTTTTACATAATCCCATACTTCTTGCAGGCTTTGTTCATTTCTTTTTCTTCTTTTTTCTTTTGGTTTCTCTTCTCACTTCATTTCGTTCATTTGATCCTCAATCGCTGATACTCTTTCTTCCAGTTGATCGAGTCGGTTACTGAAGCTTGTGCATTTGTCACGTATTTCTCGTGTCATGGTTTTCATCTCTGTCATTTCGTTTGTGATCTTCTCTGCATTAATTAGTCTAGCTGTCAATTCTTCCACTCTTTTTTCAAGATTTTTAGTTTCTTTGCGCTGGGTACGTAATTCCTCCTTTAGCTCTGAGAAGTTTGAGGGACTGAAGCCTTCTTCTCTGATCTCGTCAAAGTCATTCTCTGACCAGCTTTGATCCGTTGCTGGTGATAGGCTGCGCTCCTTTGCAGGGGGAGATGCGCTCTTATTTTTTGAATTTCCAGCTTTTCTGCCCTGCTTCTTCCCCATCTTTGTGGTTTTATCTGTCTCTGGTCTTTGATGATGGTGACGTATTGATGGGGTTTTGGTATAGGTGTCCTTCCTGTTTGATAGTTTTCCGTCTGACAGTCAGAAGGACTGTCTGTTGGTCTATTGGAGATTGCTTGAGGTCCACTCCAGACCCTATTTGCCTGGGTATCAGCAGCAGAGGTTGCCAAAGATAGAATATTGCTGAACAGCGAGTGACCTGTCTGATTCTTCCTTTGGAAGTTTCCTCTCAGGGGTGACTCCACCCTGTGAGGTGTGGGGTGTCAGACTGCCCCTAGTGGGGGATGTCTCCCAGCTAGGCTACTCAGGGGTCAGGGACCCACCTGAGCAGGCAGTCTGTCCGTTCTCAGATCTCCACCTCCGCGTTGGGAGATCCACGGCTCTCCCCAAAGCTGTCAGACAGAGTCGTTCCCATCTGCACCGGCCCCCGCTGCTTCCCCTATTGGACTTCAGCTGTGCGCTGTCCCCAGAGGTGGAGTCTACAGAGACAGGCAGGCTTCCTTGAGCTGCTGTGAGCTCCACCCAGTTCGAGCCTCCCAGCGGCTTTGTTTACCTACTTAAGCCTCAGCAATGGCGGGCGCCCCTCCCCCAGCCTCGCTGCTGCCTTGAGGATAGATCGCAGCAGACTGCTGTGTTAGCAGTGAGGGAGGCTCCGTGCACGTGGAACCCTCCCGGCCAGGTGTGGGATATATTCTCCTGGTGTGCCTGTTTCCTTAAAGTGCAGTATTGGGTGGGTGTTACCCGATTTTCCAGGTGTTGTGTCTCAGTTCCCCTGGCTAGGAAAACGGATTTCCTTCCCCCTTGCGCTTCCAGGTGAGGCGATGCCTCGCCCTGCTTCAGCTCTCGCTGGTCAGGCTGCAGCAGCTGACCCGCACCGATTGTCCGGCACTCCGTAGTGAGATGACCCCAGTACCTCAGTTGAAAATGCAGAAATCACCGGTCTTCTGTGTCGCTCGCGCTAGGAGTTGGAGACTGGAGCTGTTCCTATTCGGCCATCTTGCTCCGCCCCCGAATTTTCTTAATGTAGGAAATAGTTCCCCTGGGAATCCAAGCAATTGTATTCACAATAATTTGAGTGCACTGGAAAGGCCCTGATGTGCGAATCAGAGACTTAAGATCAGGTGCCAGAGGGAGACTGCAGACAAGTGTCCCTACTTCATCTAGTAAGATGGGAAAGATGGTATCACTGCTCCTGCCTTACAGGATGATTTTGAATGGAAATAAGTTGCAAAGAGTTTAAATGTGCTACATAATGTTTGTAATGTAAGATTTCATTATATATTTGCACAAGTTTTGTTTTTGGGGGATCTATTTTTCCCTCCTGTTTTGTGAAGAAAAATAGTTCTTCCTTATTAGGAAACTGAATACAGGAAAACAAGTTCATAGATATTGGGACAGTCCTATTATGTAGTTTTATTTTATTTATTTATTTATTTTTTGAGATGGAGTCTCGCTCTGTTGCCCGCACTGGAGTACAGTGGCGCTATCTTGGCTCACTGCAACCCCTGCTTCCCAGGTTCAAGTGATTCTCCTGCCTCAGCTTCCCAAATAGCTGGGATTGCAGGTGTGTACCACCATGCCTGGCTAATTTTTGTGTTTTTAGTAGAGACAGGGTTTTGCCATATTGGCCAGGCTGCTCTTGAACTCCTGACCTAAAGTGATCCGCCCACCTCGACATCCCAAAGTGCTGGGATTACAGGCATGAGCCACCCTGCCTGGCCCTATTATGTAGTTTTAATAAGATCTAATTGTACATTAGTAGAATTTTTGGACAGTGACAAAATTTGTATTTTTGATACTTTTCTTCAGATTACCATTTCTAAATTGTTTCTACAAAGTTTGTCTGCGATGCATTTCATTCTCCTATTCCTCTCGCTGCACCTCAAATGTTCTGCTAGAACGTAAACTCTATGCACGGCACCTAGAAGGCACTCCAGAATTATTTGTTGCGTGAATGAATGAACAGATGAACAGATACTTGCTATCCTTTGAGTCAGTTTCACATGACGATCCTCCCTCTTGCACTCCAGTGGCCTCTGGCCTCCAGTTTTACACTGCATTGTATTCCTTACATCTCCATCTATTAACAAAATGGCAACCAGTTACCTAATACACCAGTTTGTGTAAACCTGTTATGTCTGATGGGGAACCTATCAAAAATGTGTTGCTAAGGAGTTTCATAATGCTTACCTTATTTTAAGCATTCGGTAAATGCTAGTTGTTATTATTGTCATCATCATGATCATCATCATTACCACCATCCAGTATATTCCTCTATAGTGACTGGTTTTCAAATTTTCTTCCAAAGGATCATTAGGACTCTAATAATTTTCTCAGGTGATGGTGAAAGTTTGGTGGGGTTTGGGGAAAGTGGTGGGAGAGAGGGACAGATATGGAGAGAGAATGAAGCTGCACTCCCCTTATGGTTTTCCCTGCCTCTTTCGCCAAATAAGCTGTGCCTTATTTGTTTTATATATTTGTATTTTGGGTAAATTTTATTTTCAAAAGGATTCTACTGCTTAATTTTGTTTTTCAAAAGAAACACTGTAAGCAATGTGCTGGATGCTAGAGAGTACAAGATGAATATAGCTCTTTTCTTGTAAATGCACAGATGACAGTGACAAAGAAAAGAAGAGAAAAATCACGGACGACATTTCAGAGTGTATTCTTAAGCAGATAATTTATACAGTCCTTAAAATGAATGTGCTGCTCTCTGGAAGCCAGCATATCCAACAGTGCACATGTCATGACATGTCAGAGCAACCTCAGCATCCTTTGTAAGAGGGCTGGTAGGTTAGTGGATAGGGTAGGGCTGGATCACTTACTAGCTATTTGACCTGGAATAGTCACTTGAGTGCTGTGGACCTCAGTGTCCTCAGCTGTAAAATGTCAAAAGTAAAACCACCTCATAGAGTTACTTAAATAAAACTTTTTTTAAAACACAAAATGCCTGGTATACCTGTAGGCCTCAAACATGCATATACACTGTATCTATTTACTTTATAGAAAGTATTTGATGACATCGGCAGGGCATTTCACCAACCAACTTCGTAATAGCCTTAAAACGAAGATGGGTAGGTAGATTTATAATTAGCTAACCATCTTTCCTGGACTGATAGGTACTCAGGAATTCCTTTTATCCTAAAGGGAGATCCCATATTGTAATGGAAAAAACACAGATCTGGATTCAGATAAACTTTATTTAAAGACCAAGCTCTGTCATTTACCAGACCCTTGAGCCAGTCACTCAGTTGTTTAAGTCTGACTTATTATTGTTTGTTTCCTCAGTTATAAACTAGGTGATCATAAGGGGTTTTGTGAGAATTAAATTATGGGAAACAGGAAGTGTCAGGTACTAATCAAGGTGCTTCACATGTGGGAGATGCTCAAGAAGCTTTCCTTCTTTCAGTCTGGTGGGGTACCATAAACAAAAACCCAAAGCAAGTGTCCTAGGATTTTGAATGACACAGAACAAAAGATGATTGAAAGAATAATGGGTGATAAGCATGACATTTCAAAACCAAGATGTTTATTTTGACAGACCAAGATAGTGGCTGAAATGTATAAAATGATATGTGACAGAATATTGATAATTTTCACATTCAAAAAGGGAACATACCACATTTATTGATATTATATATATATTTATATATGTAAAACAAAACTTCTAAACATACTTGAAGAGTCTTGAGGTACTTCACCTGGAGAACTCTGTGGGGAGGCAGAATAGCTGATTCACATTATAGAATCATGGAACCTTGGAGTTTGAAAGATAGTTATGTGCCAGTGTGAGTATAAATGTATTGTCTTGTTCCCAAGTAAATAATTCTAACATGAACATGAGATGCGTGGGGTAAACATATCATTTCCCTATAAGGCTATCTTTTTGACAGTTAGATACATTTCACAGTAAAGTAGTATCTGTGTGTGTGTGTGTGAGATATGATTTGAATAAATGTGTTGGATATTACTGATCAAGTTGTAGAGATTCTTGTGTCAGAGGTGGTTAAGGTACAAAGGTCCACAGGATTTAGAGGTGAGGGAGATGTCACATTTCACCTGATTTGGCAACTCATGTATAAAACTTTGGAAAATATCTTGAATTCCCCTGTTGTAAATATTTTTTGCACCCTTTCATAGAAAAGAAGACTAAATGGGCCGGATGTGGTGGCTCAAGCCTGTAATCCCAGCATTTTGGGAGGCCGAGGCGGGCGGACCACGAGGTCAGGAGATCGAGACCATCTTGGCTAACACGGTGAAACCCTGTCTCTACTAAAAATACAAAAAACTAGCCAGGCGTGGTGGTGGGTGCCTGTAGTCCCAGCTACTCGAGAGGCTGAGGTAGGAGAATGGCGTGAACCTGGGAGGTGGAGCTTTCAGTGAGCCGCGATTGTGCCACTGCACTCCAGCCTGGGCGACAGAGCAAGACCCCATCTCAAAAAAAAAAAAAAAAAAAGGAAGACTAAATGAAAGTGAATTCAACAATCAGTATGTGAAATATTATAGCCAAGTCTTTTCAAGGAATTCCTGAATAGATGAAACATTAAGCAAGTTAATTTCTAAGTTCATGTCTAATTAATTCTCTGATAGCCTACCTGTATAAGTAAGTCAACATGATGTGCATATGGAAATCAGTAAGATTAATACTGGATGTCTTCAAGTATAAATTCAGAATATATTGATAACATTGAATAAAACATGTATTTTAGAGGAGGAGAAATTTCAGGAACTTCCTGTGTAAGGAAGAAAATGTAAGTCCCAATGATTATTTTAGCCCCAATTCAATTCAATTATTAGTTTAATAACAGGCAAAGTGATTTTGTGATGTGTATGATGACTTAAAAGAATCAAGAATAAATCATTTTTCTATGCTTATTCTAGTGTTACTTAGGAATTTACTGTGAACAGGGCTGTATTTAATCTTTATTATTTGAGTGGCATACACAAGCAAGAAAACTTGGTGAGTCATTTGAATAATCTGGCTGGTGTAACTGTGAATATTCTTGGGAATGATGGAAAGGTTAAATGCTTTGAAACATGTGTATTCTGGGGGGAGCACTGAGCTGCTGCTCTCTAGTTTCACTGAGAGCAGAACTTGGGCCAGAAGTACTAGCTGTGTTTTATAGGGCTTAATACACTCCCATTTCAAGGTGATTGCCAGTTATTATGTGATCATGAGAAGACAGACTTTCATTTCAGGGAGCATTAGCATCATCAGCAACAAGCCTTTTTGCATGTGGTGTGCCAGGTGTTGCATAAAATATGTTAAACTAGCATTCCACTTGCTCTCTACACACGATGTTAAGAGTGAGACAGACTATTTTAGATATAAGCAAATCTGAAGGGTAAAGTGACTAATAACAGCAGCTGAGTCATGGCTTACACTTGTATACCACGTTCTAGTTTACAAAGCTCTTAAGAGAGCAGAACATTCCTACCTGGTAGGTGATAGATTCTGTGAGGCAGAAATGTTTCTGGTACCAGTTTCCTTGAAGGGAATTGAGTCTATTTTTATTGAAGAATCATAAGATGCAGCTTAAAAGATGTGATCACAGCCGTGTACCCCAACCGGAGAGAAAATTCCAACTGGAAATAAGGAGCTAGACCATTTTGCCGAGTTTTGATGTCGAAAGGGCTTGAGGAAGATCAAGGTACAGGATACCTGGAAGATTTAATGAAGCATACAATGTGGAAAGGAGACATACACAATTACGGCCTGAAATGGAGTCTGCCAGGTTTATTCAGGTGTCCAGTGCATTATCAATGGTGAAAAAAACAACCCACATTTCCTTGCCTGAATACTTGTTTTTCCCTCATACCGTAGTCCTCATGTTACTCTGGACAGAGAGTACATGGCTCTCTTTTTTGATTATAAGACTTTGCATCTTTTATCCCTGTTGTTTTCCAACCCTCTTCCTACTTAAATCTAGAATAACATTCTGTCTTCTATTTACTACATCTGCATCTTTAAGAAAACAGTACTTAACTGGTTTTTGAAAAGTACGGTACTCTTCAAAAAGTGTTTTGAATAATATCACTTGTATTAGACCTCTAAGTCATTTATTTTATATAATACCTTGTGGTGAGATACTTTGTTTTATACCTCCATTGCTTACTTCACTGCTGACTCACACAGATGTATAGGGGAAGCTTTTAAATTAAATATAGAATTATAAATGCAGATGCACATGTCATGTATATGCATGCCTATTGTCAGTTGACTTATGTATATTGAGCCATTTGATTGTAAGGTGCTTAAATAGGGAGATTCTGTCTTTGAGGTCTTTTTAACACTCTATAGCATCAACATCACTCCTTTCTTGGTTTTCAATAAATATTATTAGGGAGCAAGCAAAGCAATGTGTAAAACACTGGAAAGGGAAATCAGTGTGGAGCTGTAGCACCACCATTAAGCTTGGCTTAGCACTCAGCTTGGGTCATTTTTTTTTTTTTTTTCTAAGAGAAATAGGTTGTAATTTGTCCTCATCATCTGTCTTGTTTAAGTGCTGTTTACCTGAGGGAATAATTTCTATAAAGTGAGGAAGCCAGAGTTACATTTTGACTCTTTACTTTTCTTTTTCTTTTCTTTTCTTTTCTTTTTTTTTTGAGACAGAGTCTCACTCTGTCACCCAGGCTGGAGTGCAGTGGCGTGATCTCTGTTCACTGCAACCTCCGCCTCCCGGGTTCAAGCGATTCTCCTGCCTCAGCCTCCCGAGTAGCTGGGGCTACAGGTGCATGCCACCACACCTGGCTAATTTTTTGTATTTTAGTAGAGATGGGGTTTCACCATGTTGCCCAGGCTGGTCTTGAATTCCTGAGCTCAGACAATCTGCCCGCCTCGGCCTCCCAAAATGCTAGGATTACAGGCATGAGCCACTGCACCCGGCCTTTACTCCTTACTTTTAAAGGAACTTTAAAAAACAGTTGGTAAATGTATGGTTAGATTGAACCTGGATAGAATCTGCGTCTTTATATGTACTGCATTCACGTTGTTGAGCTACGTTAGCACATTAACAAATGCAGTTTATCACTTTGAAAGGTGATGTGGAAATATTGAGTGTGGCTTATATAATTACTCTCCAAACTTTTGAAAACCTAGCTTGTACCCTTAACTAAAAATTTTGACATATTGGTTGTGAGCCTTGCTTATAGAATGCCTCAGAATAAACTTGGAACTTGAAGGTCAATGTAGAAACTCATTGTCAATTCAGTGTGGAGAAGCTTACATAGCACCTCCGCAGCCAGGTCTGGCTTGTGTTAGTGCTACTAGAGCCTCACCCTCGTGAGTGCTCCAGCTTCTCATCAGAGAGGAAGGAAACTGAGGTGCAGACAGACAGAGTATACAGATGACAAGTCAAGCTTTCAGACTGCATGGAGGACTTAGAGATACTTGAGAGAAAACTAGAGAGTCTTGAAATATAAGCTTCAGTGTAAACATCCCCAAAGACCAAGTGGATGAAATTGAAGGAAAAGATGAGGAACTTGGAAGAAGTAGACAGACAGATTTGAAACAAGTGTGTCTGTGACTGGAGGAGCAAGCATAAAGTGGTTTAAAAGCATTGCTGAGGAAGCCAGATATGTCAAAATCAGAGTTTCTTGACAGAGGACTTAAAGCTGGGGGCAGTGGGGAGAGTATTTTTAAAGCCAGACACTGGAAAAAAGAAGGAAGTTGCACTCATCACCATATTGAGAGTATTCAGCACCTATATTATTGCAGTGGTTGCACATGTGTATGACACCAAGATCGTGCCCTCCCCTTCCCACCCTCCAGCACTCAGTGATGGGAGGAATTCTGAATAGGTTTGAAAACAAGTGCATGAGTTGGAACTTCAAACTCAGACAGACACATTGGGGGTAAGAAACCACAGAGACAGTTGAGCAGAAAGAGAGTGATGAAGTGAAAACCCCCATTGAGCGGGCAGTCACTGCAGTAGCTGAACCTGTCAACTCCTCATGGAATAGGAGTCAAGTGTGTCTATAGTTAAAGAAGACCAGAGGTCAAGTGAAGAGAATCTGTAGAAGAACAAGGGTGGATGAATTAGAATAAATATTTTTGAAATGCTTTAAGTAGTAAGTAATTTGAGTATTGGAATTCGAAGTAAATGTGTTAGCAGATAGAACATAATAGTGTGAAAGGAGAAAGGAAAATCCTGTGAGGATAGAATTAGGAATCATTGTATTAGAAATCCTAAGTTATGTGTAGATTGTATGTGTGTATAAGGCTAAAATAAGAATATGTGGCATATTTCCTTATCAATTCACACTTAAAAGCATGTAAAAGGTAATTCATATTCCTAGGATAAAATAATATAACTTTAGGTGTTGGCTTTATTGGAAATTATATAGATGATTGTCTTTATGTATCTGTATGAACAAAACTGATTTTGAATTCATTTATTCCCTCTAAAGAAACTTATTATTCTCTGCACATCACTTCATTTTGGCCGACAATAAGTCCAACTCAGTCAGTGCGCTGCTGTGGAATGTTTTAAGCTGAAATGTGCATTGGAATCTGTTTGTTTGCAGCAGATGATTTGACTAAGCTTTGATGCGCATTCACTCTCTGACATTTGTGTATTTCAGCAGTGAACAATGTAAACTCATTTTCTGAGCACTTTGATTACTTGCACATAGCAGTGCCCATGGCATGTGACAGAGAAGAGCACTCTATCCACTAATCAGATAGATATGCTTCAAGCGTATTTACACAAAATAATGAAAACAGCTGTTAGATACCTTTAAACTTGAGTTTGTTTTGTTATTAATCTACTAGCCTGTACACATGACACTATAATTCTTCACTCATTCAAGTTGCCTTTAATGACACAGTAATAAAACTGAGAGGGATGAAAGTAATGGAATTGTAGAATGTAATGCCTCAATTGTTCTACAGTGTCTTCCTTTTTGCCAGAATAAACCACAATTAGGTCCATATGGTGTTTTGAAGTTTTCAGGCAATGACCCTAATAAAAAGTAATGAATTTCTGACAAAAGAAAGCATGGCTCTCTTTTAAGCAGATATCTTCACTATTGATCTAGATATGATTGTAGACCAATATGCTGATAGAAGAAAGAAAAAGGGTTCAGTGTGCTTAGTATAAGTACTTTCGTTTGTGGTTTGTTTTACTCATAAGAAATTCAGATTTTAAAGGTAGAAATATTATCATCCATTAGTTATTACTTCCCTGTTCAAAAGATATTTAAAGCAAAGATATTTAAAGATATTTTTAAAAATATTTAAATTTGTTGTTATTTAAAGCAAAGAAATATTCTTCAAGAATGGGAAATGTCACAGACATCAATAATAATGGAGTTTGTCACAAACAAAGGGCTGAGATAGTTTGTTTTAGAGAGTATCTTGTTCATTTATAGATTGAGCTTTTGAGGTTCTGGTTTTGCTTGTATAAGATTTTTATGTATTTCAGACTGCTTCAAGGGAGAGTGACATTTATTCCAAGTACACCTACCACATTCTGAAACTATGTATCTAACAGTGACACAAGTTATTTGGTTGGAGATTGGTTTTAAAATATCAGAGTAGGCAAAATCCTTAGAATATCTTTAATATTAATAAAGCATTATAGGTAGCCTAGAATTTTGAAAATAGATTAAATTAGAAAAACCATAAAACTGAGCAACAGATTGATTTCATAATTGCAATGCCAGTGGAAGTGGGAGGGAAAGAAATTAAAAGGAAAATATACAAGGAATCAGATTTAAGATCTCTTTAACCAGGAGTACCTGGGTTTGAATCTATGCTCAACAACATACCAGCATTTTCCCTTTGGGTAGTATACTTAATTTTTCTGAGTCTTGATTTCCTCATTTTCAAGAGATAGGAGTTAGGATAAGGATTAAAATGATATCATGATGCATCTAACAGATTCCATGGCAGATACTAGGCACTCGATGAATATGGTTTAATGTTATTATTATTTATTATTATTGAGACCAACCTCCCAAAGTAGCTCATTAGAATGACTTAGAGTGTGCTGTGTGTGAGAATATGTGTGTGCATATGTGTGTGTGTTGAATTCAGTTAGACAATTCAGTACATATTTACAGAGTTCCTACTATGTGCCAAGAATGTTCATGGTACTATGAAAAATGCAATACTAAATAAAATTCTGTTTTAAGAATTTGTAATGCAATGGACATATAAAAGTGAGACTGGGCAAGATAAATATAGAGAAACAAACAAGTTGCATCGAAAGTATAGGAGAAAGTGAAAATAATTCATCCTGAGTGGGACATGGGAAAGCTAGATAGAGAAGGATACGGGAGGATGACAGGCATCTGAAGTAAAGGGGTTGGGGCTTTTTTTTTTTTTTGAGACAGAGTCTCGCTCTGTCGCCCAGGCTAGAGTGCAGTGGCCGGATCTCAGCTCACTGCAAGCTCCGCCTCCCGGGTTTACGCCATTCTCCTGCCTCAGCCTCCGGAGTAGCTGGGACTACAGGCGCCCGCCACCTCGCCCGGCTAGTTTTTTGTATTTCTTAGTAGAGAGGGGGTTTCACCGTGTTAGCCAGGATGGTCTCCATCTCCTGACCTCATGATCCGCCCGTCTCGGCCTCCCAAAGTTCTGGGATTACAGGCTTGAGCCACCACGCCCGGCAGGGGTTGGGGCTTTTAAAAAGGAGTTTGACTTTTGGGAGCATGGAAGGTAGTGTTGTGGGAGAGTGGGGAAAGCCATGTGCACAGCATCATTGGATGACTATTGGGCTATGTCATACTAGGTGCTAGGTTTACAGAGTGAGTAAGATGTGATCCTGTCCTGAAGGGTCAAAAATTTCCACCATAATATTATGAGAATGAGACCAACTGCCTCATTGTCTCATGCACCCAGTTCATCTCGCCAAGTGGCAACTTTAACTCTTAAAATTGTAAATAATTCGTTGACATACTGTTTGCTGTTTATTTGTTTACATATATACTTTGGGATAATATGGTGAATGATCTGTATCCCCACCCAAATCTCACCTTGAGTTGTAATCTCCATAATCTTCACATGTCAAGGGCAGGACCAGGTGGAGATCATTGAATCATGGGGGCCATTTCATCCATGCTGTTCTCTTGATAATGAGTGAGTCACATGAGATGTGATGGTTATATAAGTGTCTGGTATTTCCCCTGCTTGCACTTACTCTCCCTCCTGCTGCGCTGTGAAGAAGTGCCTTCTGCCATGATTATAAGTTTCCTGAGGCCTCCCCATTTAAGTGGAACTGTGAATCAGTTAAACCTCTTCTGAATGTAAATTATCCAGTCTTGGATATTTCTTCATAGCAGTATGAGAATGGACTAATACCACTGAGTGAATGAATGACAAATCTATTTGCATAGAATTTTCCCATTTTAATGTAAAGACCGAGAAGATACATTTCTTTTTTTTTTTTGAGGCGGAGTCTCGCTCTGTCGCCCGGACTGGAGTGCAGTGGCTGGATCTCAGCTCACTGCAAGCTCCACCTCCCGGGTTTACGCCATTCTCCTGCCTCAGCCTCTGGAGTAGCTGGGACTACAGGCGCCCGCCACCTCGCCCGGCTAGTTTTTTTTTGTATTTTTAGTAGAGACGGGGTTTCACCATGTTAGCCAGGATGGTCTCGATCTCCTGACCTCGTGATCCACCCGTCTCGGCCTCCCAAAGTGCTGGGATTACAGGCTTGAGCCACCGCGCCCGGCCGAGAAGATACATTTCAACCAACTATCAGGCGACATTATCTCAAATTCCAAATTAGTTAACTGAATTCGTAATGTTTAATTGTTTGTTTATTGATCGAAAGGATTTCCTTACTTGCAAAGCTCTTCTCATTTCTCTAATATTTTCTTAATCTGTTTTTTAAAAAACTAAACCAAAATCACATCTTGACTTTTAGTGCGCAGTTTATTGTATAATTGATCAAAAGTTACCATTGTACAGTCCTGATGTGTCTTAACTCATTGAGATATGGATTACAAGCTAGATCATCACCATTTCTTACTCACATTTTAGGATATTTTGAGAGATTGTGACTCCACACTTGAAATGGGAAACAATCTTTAAACCTTGTTTGGAGGTTGGTCATGCCTTTTCAAATAAGAGAATTACATTGCATTCCAAAATAATATCCTGCTTATAAATGTGTATATATATTCACCATTTCAAAGATTAGTAGAGTGTAGATTGTGTACCAAGCACTGAGTAGGGTACTGGATATAAAGGATGGACAGTAACACATACACCAAACATATCCACATAAATATTGCTTCCCTTGGAGCAACCCGCTGACTTTCTCCATCTGTGATAACTCCCCTGACCCTTCTGCAGCTCTTGTTTACTAACTGCTTTCAAGTCCATGTAACTTATTTTAATGTCAGTGTTTATGAGCAGAACTTTGTTCTTTTAAAAGTATTTTTAATTTTGAGAATTAGCCAAATATACCGTGTGTAGCCAAGTTTTGAATTCTGAAGGACAGGATACTCTACAATTATAATACAGTCGTATGCTTTTTTTTTTTTTAACTTTGGTTATTTACTTGGTTACACTTAACTTGGTAGTGAAGCACGTTTTGGAAACAATAAGAGCCCCATTTCCCAAGATGATTGATTGCTTTGCAAATGTCAGCCCTTCATGGGGCATATACCTTCAAGTTTGTTACCCTTTTTAAAAAGTTCATTTGTTTTTAAAAATTTGCTACTCTTTTATGTCACATCAGGTGCATTCATGTCAAGAGTATCTGTGGGCATCTCGGCTTTAGCCAGGCCGTTCCCTTTGTTGCTCTTGATTGTATGCATTATTCCTTCATCTTAGAACTTCAGAAAAAGTTGTTTCCCATATCAAGAACTCTTTCTAAAGTAATTGTGTAGATAAAAATCATGTCTGAAAACACAGGATTTCAGAGTCCTGTGAATCTATGATGACCAGTATGCTTTCTCGTCAGTCTCTTCATGTTGTCTAGTGTTGAATGTGTTAAAGAAAAATGCAGTGTAATTTTTTTCCACCATATAAATAACTTGATTTTTTTCCTTGCTGTCCCAAGTAATTTTTCTTCACTTTATGTCCAGTAGCTACTAGAATAGGACTTTCATATATTGTTTATTCCTGATGGTTTTCCCCAGATAGTCGGTATTTCCTATACATACACACACACACATACACACCCCCCAAAAGTTTATTTATTCAACTTGTCTTTTATTTATAGTTAGTGTTCTTTAAGTACCATAAAGTCCTATGATATATAATATGTTTGTGATAAGAATTTGTATGACCTACGAGGGGCTAAAATTAGGATCTTGTGGCAGATGTGAGTTTTGGTTAGGAAACTACTACCTCAAG
Source organism: Trachypithecus francoisi (assembly GCF_009764315.1). Taxonomy (NCBI): domain Eukaryota; kingdom Metazoa; phylum Chordata; class Mammalia; order Primates; family Cercopithecidae; genus Trachypithecus; species Trachypithecus francoisi. The sequence goes on from NW_022681458.1 coordinate 99,153,932, forward strand.
ATCACTTAGACTCCCTTCTCCTTCCCCAGTATATGGTCAGTTGTGTGAAAAATAACTTGCACTCTCAGCTTTTCTGTTTTTCCACCAGTTCAGAATGACTAAAACTATTGCTTTTGTTAACCTCATACAATGCAAACCTGCATTCTTTTGTTAGATTGTGTTTTTAACAGCTTTATTGAGGTAAATTTGTAGACAGTAAACTATATATAAGATGTACAATTTTGGCCAGGCACGGTGGCTCACGCCTGTAATCCCAGCACTTTGGGAGGCCGAGGCAGGCAGATCACAACATCAGGAGATCGAGACCATCCTAGTTAACACAGTGAAACCCCATCTCTATTAAAAATACAAAAAGTTAGCCGGGTGTGGTGGGTGCCTGTAGTCCCAGAGGCTGAGGCAGGAGAATGGCATGAACCCGGGAGGCGGAGCTTGCAGTGAGCCGAGATCATGCCACCGCACTCCAGCTTGGGTGACAGAGCGAGACTCCGTCTCAAAAAACAAAACAAAAGATGTTCAATTTTACAAATTTTGACATACGTATACACCTGTGTAACCATCACCACAGACAAGTTAATGAACATATCCATCACTCCAAACGCTTCCTTATGATTCCTGTAATCGTTCTCCGTCCATCCTCACTTCCCAACTCTATCCCAATTCACATTCTCTGGCACTGCTGTTAAGCTTTCTATCACTATCAGTTAGATTTTTTTTTTTTTTATGACTTCATCTAAACAAAAACATATAGTATGCACTTCTTTTTATCTGACTTCTTTCACTCAGCATAATTATTTGAGATTCAGTCTTGTTTGGTGTCTAATAGTCCATTCTTTTTTTATTGCTGATTAGTATGTCATTGTATGGATATGCCACAATTTCTTTATCCACGTGTTGATGAGCATTTGATTCATTTTTAGTTTTTAAATATTACCAATTAAGTTACTATGAACATTTATGTGCAAGTCTTTGTATGGTCATAATGCCTTCATTCCTCTTTGGTAAATACCTATGATGGAATAGTGGGATCATATGGTAGATTTATGTATTTATTTTTTAAATAAATCACCAAACTCTTCCAAAGCAGTTGTATTACTTTGCATTCCCACCTGCAGTGCGTGAGAATTCTGGTTTCTCCACATCCCCATCAGCGCTTGATAAGGTCAGTCTTTTCTAGTTTTCGATAGATATGTATAACATTTTCCTCTATTCTTTGCCTTGTCTTTAATAGTACTTTTTGAAGAAAAGTTCTTAATTCTGATGAAGTTCAATTCATTCATTTATTTTATTTTATACATCACATTTTTATTGTATCTAAGTAACCTTTATATAACCCAAGGCCATACACATTTTCTCTGAGGTTTTTCCTAGATGTTTTACATTTAGATTTCCACAATTTAGATTTAGGTTTTACATTTAGATTTTACATTTAGGATTTACATTTAGATTTAGGTTTTACAGTTTAGAATTAGGTTTTACATTTAGATTTATGATCCATTTTGAATTCATTTTTATATATGGTGGGAGGTATGAATCCGAGTTTTTTTTTTAACATATAGATATTCAATTGTTCCAGCACCATATGTAGGAACAAAACTGTATTTTATCAACCTAGTCGCCTCTACCTAATTACCTTTAGAACTTTGTTGAAAATCAATTGAATGTGTGTGTGTGTGTGTGTCTATTTCTCAACTCTTTATTCTGTTCCATTTATCTATTTGTCTTTTTTGATGTCAGTACTACACTGATGATGATTGTTCTGTTTATAATAAGTCTTGAAGGCAGGCAGTGTGACTCCTCCAAATTTTTTCTTTTTTAAATTTGTTTTGGCTATTCTAAGTTCTTTGCATTTCCAGGTGAATTTTAGAATAAGGTTGTCAGTTTCTTAGGGAAAAAAAAGCCCTCTGAGATTTCGAATGGGATTGGTTTGAAACTGTAACTCAATTTAAGAGACATGACATATTAACAGTATTGAATCTTCTGATCCATGAATATAGTATATATTTCCATTAACATATACAGCAATATATACAAAAGATGTATAAGATATATTTAATGCATCTTTTGTTTGATGTATACTTCAGTATTTACCTTTTTTTGATGCTGTTATGGTTTCTTTTGATACTTTCAGTTTCTGACTGTTCCTTGCCCGGACAGGGAATTACAATTCACTTTTATATTTTTATCTTATATCCATCAGTTTTGCATTTTTAAAGTAACTTAAAAAATAACTTTTTTTGTAGATTTTATCAGATTTTCTACATAGTTAATAATGGCATGCCCAAATAGAAATAGTTTTACTTCTTCCTTTCCAGTATCAATGCCTTTTATTTATTTTAATTTTCTTTTTTTTTTCTTTCTTTCTTTTTTTTTTTTTTTTTGTTGAGATGGAGTCTCGCTCTGTTGCCCAAGCTAGAGTGCAGTGGTGCTATCTCGGCTCACTGCAAGCTCCGCCTCCTGAGTTCACACCATTCTCCTGCCTCAGCCTCCTGAGTAGCCGGGACTACAGGCACCCACCACCATGCCCGGCTAATTTTTTGTATTTTTAGTAGAGACGGGGTTTCACCATGTTAGCCAGGATGGTCTCAATCTCCTGACCTTGTGATCCGCCTGCCTCGGCCTCCCAAAGTGTTTGGATTACAGGCGTGAGCCACTGCGCCCAGTCTAATTTTCTTATTACATGGGATAATTCCTCTAGTATCATGTTGAACATAAATGGTAAGAGCAGATGTTTTTGCCTTTTCCTGATTTTAGAGGGAAAGTATTTGGTCTTTCACCATTAAGTATGACATTAGGTCTTAGATTTTTCTTATATGTCCCTTACCAGATTGAGGAAATTACCATTTATGCCTAGTGCACTGAGAGTTTTATCAGCAGTGGATATTGGATGTCATAAAATCCTTTTTTATTTTTATTTATTTATTTATTCATTTTTTCATCTCGAGATAATCTTACCTTTGCTTGTTTCTCTATTAGATGATGATGATGGTGAATTACATTGATTGCTTTTTTAATATTAACCATCCTTTCATTCCTGAAATAAGTCACACTTGGACATATTCTTTTTAAAAACTTTATTTGGACAAATTTATGGGGTACCTGTGAAATTCTGTTACATGTATATACTGTGTACTGAGCAAGTCAGTGTATTTAGTGTGTCCATCAACTGACTACAGTATATTCTTGTTAAGTATATGACCCTACTCTGGTTTCAAGTATTGAATTTATTCCTTCTGTCTTACTATATGTTTGTTCCCTGTAACCCACTTCTCTTTATCCTTCCCTTTCCTCCACTTTCCCTTCCCAGTCTTTGTTATCTGTCTTTCAACTGTCCACCTCCATGTGATCAAACTTTTTACTTCCCACATATAAGTAAAAACATGCAATATTTGTCTTTTTGTGCCTGGAGAGAGACCTTCAGTTCCATGTATGTTGCTGCAAATGACATATTATTCTTTTCTATGGCCAAATAGTATTTCACTGTGAATATACACCACGTTTTCTTTACACTTAAGTTGACTCCATATCTTTGCCGTGGTGAATTAGTGCTGCAGTAAACCTGCAGGTACAGGTATTGCTTTGATATTCAATTTTTACTCAAGGTAGATACCTAGTAGTGGGAATGCTCAATTAAGTGGTAATTCTATATTTAGTTTTTTGAGAAATCTCCATAGGGCTATCTTTAGTGGCTGTACTAGTTTATGTTCCTACCAATAGTGTATAGGAGTTCCCTTTTCTCTGTTTCCTTGCCAACTTCACTTATTTTTTTCTTTTTAATAGCCACTCTGACTGGGGGGATCGCTTTTTGCATTCCTCTGATGCTTGGTGATGTTCATCATTTTTTCACATACCTGTTGACCATTTGCATGTCTTCTTTGGAGAAAGGTCTATTCATGTCTTTTGCCTACTTTTTAATAGGATTATTGTTTTTTCCTGTTGAGTTGTTTGAGTTCCTTGTATATTCTGTATTCTGGATATTAGTCTCCTGTCAGATGAATAGGTTGTGCATATTTTCTCTCATTCAGCAGGTTGTCTCTTCACTCAGTTGAATATTTCTTTTGCTGTGTAGAAGTTTTTTAGTTTAAGTAAGTCGTGTTTTTGTTTTAATTGTTTGTGCTTTTTAGGTCTTAGCCATATATTTTTGCCTTGGCCAATGTCCAGGAGAGTTTTTCCTAGGCTTACTTCTAATATTTTAATAGTTTCAGGTCTTATGTTTAAATCTTTAATCCATTTTGTCTTGATTTTTGTGTATGTTGAGAGATAGTCATCCAGTTTTATTTTTCTGCCTGTAGCTATCCAGTTTCCTCAGCATCATTTATTGAAGAGAATGTCCTTTCCCCAGTGTAAGTTCTTGTCAGTTTTGTTGAAGATCGGTTGGCTATGAATATGTGACTTCATTTCTGAGTTCTCAATTCTATTCCATTGATCTATATGCCAATTTTTATACCAATACCATGCTATTCTGTTTACTATAGACTTGTAATATGTATTGAAGTCAGATAGCGTGATGCCACCAGCTTTGTTGTTTTTGCCTAGGAATGTTTTGGCTATTTAGGCTCTTTTTCAGTTCCATATAAACTTTAGGATTGTTTTTTCTAATTCTGTGAAGAATGACATTGGTATTTGGATAGGGATTGCATTTAATATGTAGATTGCTTTGGGCAATGTGGTCATTTTATCCATATTAATTATTACAATCCATAAACATCGGATGTTTTTCCATCTGTCTGTTTTATCTTCATGCCTCTTTCATCCGCTTTGGTAGTTATCCTTGTAGAGATCTTTCACTTCCTTGGTTAAATGGTTAAATTTATTCTTAGGATTTGTTTGTTTGTTTGTTTTTGTAGCAATTATAAATGGGATTGCTTTCTTGATTTTTTTCCTTGGCTAGATAATTCTTGGTGTAAAGAAAAACTACTAATTTTTGTACATTGATTTTGTATCCTGCAACTTTACTGAATTCATTTATCTATTAGAGTTTTTTGGTAAAGTCTTTAGGTTTTTCTACACACAAAGATCATATCAGCAAAGAGGGACAATTTCACTTCCTCTTTCCAATATGGATGCCTTTTATTTTTTCCTATTGTCTTGACTGCTCTGGCTGGAACTTCCAGGACTAGTACTATGTTGAATAAGAATGGAGAAATTGGGCATCCTTATCTTCTTCCAGTTATTAAAGGAAAGGCTTTCTTTCAGCTTTTCTCTATTCACTATGAAGTGAGCTGTGGATTTGGGTATAGGACTTTATTATTTTGAGATATATCCCTTCTGTGCCTAGATTGGTGAGTTTTTATAATGAAGGGATGTTGAATTTTATTAAATGCTGTTTCTTTGTCTGTCAAGATGATATATACAGTTTTTGTCTTTTATTTTGTTGATGTGATATATCATGTTTATTGATTTCTGGTATAAATCCCTCTTGATTGTGGTGTATTATCTTTTTGATGTGCTGATGCGCTGTTGGATTCAATTTGCTAGTATTTTGGTGAGGATTTTTGCATCTCTGTTCATCAGGGATATTGTGCTGTAGTTTTTTTTGTTGTTGTCTTTGTCTGGTTTTGGTATCATAGTGATGCTGGCCTCATAGAATGAGTTAGGAAGTTTTCTTCCTCTTCAGTTTTGTGGAAGAGTTTGTATAGAATTGGTATTATTTCTCCCTTAAATGTTTGATAGAATTAACAGTTAAACTATCTAGGCCTACTGATTTATTTATGGGAATGTTTTTAACTACAAACTAATTTTGAATATTGGATATTCAAGTGTTGCTTGCTGAGTAAGCTTTGAGTTGGTTTTTCTCAAGGAATATCTACTTCATTTCAGTCATTACATTTATGGAAAAGTGTTCATAATATTTCCTCATTGTCCTTTAGTTTGCATTGCATCTGAGGTTATAATGACTCATTCTTGATACCCGTAATTTGGTACTTCTCTCTTTTTGCCTATTTATACTCAGTAAAATTTTATCAATTTTATTGATCTTATTAAAGAGCCAGCTTTTATGTTATAAGGTTACTTTTGCCACTTAAAGAGTTAAATGATAGGGTCTCAAAATAGGTTGGTTTGTTAGAACAAATAGAAGTGAAAGTGATCTGGTGCTTCCTGGAGAGCACAGACACAGGGAGATTCTGGGAATCAGGGAATTGTCCCATAGATAATAGCTTCTGGATAGATAAAAGGACTCCAGAAAGGAGAAGAGGAACAAATGAGGAACCAAGAAGCATTCTTTCTATTCCACCATTTGAATGACTCTTCCCACAGTGTTTGAATCCAGCCTTATCTTGATGTTTGATAATCTGAACAACAAATTATTTCAGTAAAGAAAATATATTAATAAATTTCAAATCCTATTTTATCCAGCTGATTTCTTTACTCAAAATAAGCCTCATATAGTTTGGAAACTTTGAGTTTTCCTTGGAAGTCAGTATGGTAAGGTAAAATTGGGCCTTTGAAATGAGAGGGTTCTTAATTTAAACCCAAGATTTAATGGCTGTCAGGCAACCTACTCAGCTTCACTGAATCAAGGTCCTTACCTGTAAAATGGAAATAGCAATACTCATACCATATTGTGAAAGACTGAATGAAGTAGCATATGTAAAAGTAGTGAGACTGGGCATGGTGTCTCACACTTGTAATCCCAACACTTTGGGAAGCCAAGGTGGGAAGATCACTTGAGCCCCAGAGTTCAAGACCAGCCTGAGAAACATAGAAAGACCCTATCTCAAAAAATAAAATAAAACATTAAAAAATTATTGGTACATACTAGGCTCTCATCCAATTCCAGCTACATCTCCATTACCACTCATCCTGTCATTCCTACTCCCTGGCTGCCCTCTACTCAAAATGCGAAGAGCAAAATGTTAGCTAGTGGCAGGAGAAGGAAAGAGAACTAGGAGCTCTTTAACCTCAGCTCTCCTATAGTTCTTTTTTTAACAGCAGGAAAACCAATAAACTTGCATGCCTGTTGAGGTGATTTTTTGCAAAGAGAGTTATGGGGCCTTTGTAAATGTATGTGATACTCAGTCAATAAATAATGTACAGCAGAGCCACAAATTATGTGGGAAATTAGTTTCTCAAGTCAATGAATTTGAGTTGGAAATCTCATGGTATTAAATTACTTGTGAAAACCCCCTTTGGAAAGTACTGAAATGGAGACTTCTTTAGGTCCTTTTATCTAATCTCAAAAAACTAGTTGTTTTGAAATTATTTTTCAGTTTTGAAATTATTTTTCTCTGAGCACCTGAAGATGTAGCTGTCTTGAACTGGTGTCATATAAAATTTATGAGTGTGTCTTTAAGTGCTGGGGCTCCGATTCAAAGCCTCACTGAATAAGAAACACCTGAAAACTGAGCCATTCTGGAGCAGCACCCCATTCACATCCCCTCATCTCTTTCTTGGGTGTGTTGGATGAAATGGTTGGTGGAAGTGTTCTCACTGCCTGGATTCTTAATTTTCCCTCTAGTAGGGCATGTATAGTTGAATTACATCACTTAAGATTATAAGCTACTCCACTTTTGGATTCTCTGAAGAGAAGTGCTGCTTCTTCATTTTCTTACCCTCTAAGCTAAGCCTTGAAGGTCAAAATAAAAGCTCATATCTACCACTCTCCCATTTAGCACTCTTGTTGCTGTTACTGACTAGTAAAAGCGCACTATTCCAAAGAGCCTGGTTGTGACTTCAGTCTACTTGTCATCCCATTTGACAAGGCATCCAGTACCAATGAATCTGATTATGCTGCTTACATAATAAAACTGATTTTCAGTGCGTATCCTAGGACAGAGTTTGGAAAACTATGGCCAGGGGCTGGCCACTTGTTTTTTGTAAATAATGTTTTATTGAAACACAGCCATACCCATTTATTTTCTGTAAATGCTTTCACACTACAAGGACAGAGTTGAGTAGTTACAATAGAGAACCTTTGACTCACAAGCCTAAAATATTTATAATATAGTTCTTTACAGAAAAAGTTTGCTGACCCCTGTTCTCAGCCTTTTTATGCTTTAGAACAGAAACTTAGAGTGGTCAAATGTTTATACAAATCAAAATTCACTAAGGAGATTGTTTAAAAATGTAGATTCCTGGAGGCAACCAGGGACCTACTGAGTCAAAATCTCTTGGGATGGAACCTGAGAATCTGAATGTTTAGCACATGTTTTAGGTGATGTTTAATGCACACTAAAGTTTTGCTTCCATTGGCTTAGTGAAAAGAAAAATTGACACGAAAGCAATACTATGTATAAATGTCATGTCTACCAGAAATAAACTAGCCTTATGTCCCATCTAGAAAATAGAATGCCAAGAGAAGAAACTATGTGTTTGCTTTTCTTGTTTAATGCTTCAAATTTCTTGAAAGACAATATGTTACTGTCATATAGGAAGTTATCATTTAGTTGGGGGAGACATGGGATGTTTGAAGAACAATTAAAAAGATGAATTCCAGAGAAATAGTTGTAAATTCTGAGAAGGAGATGACTCTTGCACACAAGCATCATGGGTTCTGATTCATTCCTGAGTCTTGAACTGTATTTGGTGAGTCACAACCAACATTTAGGAGGAATAAAAACAAACTTTTAAAAAAAAATTTATAAAATAATACATAAATGTCATACTTGAAAAGTGCCTGTTTTCCAAATCCACTGTGAGGAATTAAAGGAATTCCATAACTCTGTATTGGAAGAGCCTTCAAAACTATTGCTTTTACCTCCCAATTTTACAAGAAGGGAAACTCAGATTAAAAATAGTTGAACAATTTGCTTAAGGTCACATGGCTAACCAAAGCAAAAGAAAGATAGCTTAAGAGAGCTAGCTTCTGGATGATATCCTGGATATGCCAGCTGGTTGCCCATGGGCTGAACCTTTCTGGATTCTCAGGAATGTTAGCAGATCAAAGAATACTGGTCCTTGTGGCACATGGTGTAAACTGGCTTAAAGGTCAGTGTTGTTTGGCCCCTTGGCTGGAATAAGTTCTCTCTAGTTCACACAATTCCCCACTGCTCTATTCTGACCCTTGAATTGTTTTACTTATAGTAGAGAGATTCTCTTATAGTTGAGAAATATTTCTTTTCACATGCATTATTATCAGAAGTAAAAAATAAAAGCATAACAAGCAGACCACATGTTTAATCAAAGGTAGAAATTATATTTCTACGTGAAATTGAAAAATATCCTTATGAGTTTTGTTCTGTGTTTTAAAATTGTTTGAAATACCATATAAGCTTCTCTCTTACTTCAGTCTTTTCACTCATTTTGCCTTTTATGCCTGTATAGAAACAGGCTGGGTGAGGTGAGGTTCCTTGATTTATCCAGAGTACACAGCTCACCAGTGGCAGAACCATGGCTTCCATCATCTGATGTCAATCTGGGATGGGCACAACGTCTTCAATGTTGGAACAAGATTTCAGGATCATCATTATTATATTGTTGGTAGCTCTCCTTTATGGATCACTGCATACATTTTCATTTAATCCTTCCTATCCTCCTCCAGTAACATTTCTTCAGTTTTACAGCTGAAAAAATTAAGGTTTTGTTCTATTGTATAACAAACTACTCCAAAATTGAGCGTTCTTAAACAATTATATTTTTATACTTCAGGAATTCTGTGAGTCAAGAATTTGGGTAGGACTGGCCGAGTGACTCTTCACCGTGGCATTGGCAGTGGTGACTCAGTGCTCCTCAGTTGGTGGATGAGGAGGTCTGGAGATTCCCAGAGTCTCTTCTTACATGGCTGGTCCGTCAGCAGGAATGGCTAAAGTCTAGGCTCAGCTGGGACTGTTAGCCAGAACACTTTTTTGCATGATGGCTTAAGACCCCAAAGAAGGTATTTCAAGAGAGGCAGATGGAAGCTGCGTGGCCTTTTCTAACCAAGCCAGTAGGCAACCAGTCTTTGGGTCCATGTCTGCAGACCACATTCTTAGTTGGGTCTGTGGGCATAGGTCTTGCCATTCTTGTCATTTAGTCAGGTTCTGTGTGTAGATCCAAGCCTATGGCATTATTCTACACTTCTTTTTACCTAGAGTTTACTTTGTAAGGTAACTGCCAGCCTCTAGAGAGGGAGAGTGAGAATTTCCCATCTTCTTTGCCAATCCATACTTAGAAACTCCATAAAAACCAAAGGCAAACATAGCCATCTCCAATCTGAGGAGTGTGATCATGTGCCTGTGCATGTGTCTGTATGTGCTCGTGTGTGTGTGTGTGTGTGTGTTTTAATTCCTTTTATATAACCCCTCAAGGATGACGAATGTCATAGAAAATTCTGATAAAAATATTTTATGACTAAAGGTTAGATGGCACAGTCTACAAAGCCTGAGACTAAGAGCCAGAAACCTGGGTTCAGTTCCCTGCTCTGCCACTTCCTTGCTATGTGGCATCATTGGCAGGTCAATTTATTTGAGCCTTAATTTCTTCATCTGTAACATAAGAGGGTTATACAAAATCACTGCTAAGGTCTATGGTATATGTGCCTATAATCATCATATTTTTAAATTATATGGGTGTGTTCAACCTTTTTATACTTCTGCTTTACTTTCTACCACCTTGAAACCAAGAAAATGTAGAGATGGAGGAAAGATTCAGCGTGGTTAGAAATCTTAACAAAATGGTAAATACCCCAGTGCTTTCATTTTAATACAGTTCTTCAGAGCAAATATTTGCTGATTTACCTAATGACAGTGTTAGTATTGCTTTTTATTTGCCACCTTTCTTTGAATGACATCAGGCTTTTGGTAGCCAAATGTTGTGCAGGGCTAAGAATGCATCCACACGAGCACTGAGCTCCCTTATATGTTTGCTCTTTTTTCTTTGGTTAAATCTTCTTCCATAAAGAAATATAATATCGGCAGAAGGGGCTTTTTGTTGTGTCTTAAAAATCCATCTTCGGCTGAGTGCAGTACTCATGCCTGTAAACCTAGCATTTTGGGAGGCCAACGCAGGGATGGGAGGGATCCTAAGCCCGGGATTTCAAGACCAGCCCAGGCAACATGGCAAAACCCTGTCCTTGCAAAAAATTTTCTGAAAAGTTAGTGAGGTGTGGTGGTGTGAGCCTCTACGTCCAGGTACTTGGGAGGCTGAGGTGGGAGAATCACCAGAGCCTGGGAAGTCAAGGCTGCAGTGAGCCCTGATTGTGCCACTGCATTACAGCCTGGGTGACAGGAGTGAGACTCTGTCTTAAAAAAAATTCCGTCTTTGAATAACCCCTAAAGTATATTAATATATGCCCATAAATGATAGTGACAGGCTCTCTCTGGACCTCTTACCTAGGTCAAGAATAATGTTGCCACAATGACCCATGCTGCTTTCAGAGAAATTGTTTTGCGAGAGTATGGAGTTGTGTGACAAGAACAGATTGCCATCAGTAGCTGTCTACCTCCTGTGCCCCGCAGGTCTTCCTTCTCTTCCCTTTCCCTCCTCTCTCCTCCTCACTTTCCCTTTTCCTTTCCCCACTTCCTCCTTCCCTTTTCCTTCAAGGTTTATTAGGGGAAGAAGAAAGGTAGAGGCTGAGTGTTTCCATAGTGCACGAGCCCTGTGAACTGTTCTGTGTTTTTCCGTGAAGGTTTTCTCCAGCGTTCCTGTCAGATTGCCCTAGTGTCAACTTAACCCAGCAAAATGGAACTGTACTCAAGTCAGCTACTGCCTTTTCCAGAACTTTTTTGGACCTTTTTGATGCCCTGCCAAATTATACAGTTAACTTCAGAATCTTGTGGAAGAAGGAGAAAAAGTTAAGCAATTGCCACTGCACTAGGTGTTGGAAAAAGCTTTGTTTCCCCACCTATATTTCTGATTGTTGTTCCTTTCCCCCTCCCCGCCCTCTTACCTTATCTTAACCCTCAAGACACCCTCTCTAGAAAGCTCAAGTTTTCCTTCAGTGCCCACCTGAGAGATGGAAGAAATGGGAAGAAATGAAACTCACAAATACTCCCCTCTGCAGATTTTACAAAAGCCTGGTTTAGATAGAGAAGGAGACTAAATGAATATTAAACATAATTGGCAATAGTAAGCAGTTGAAGGTTTTTCAATAGAGGTATTTTTTCTTTTAAAGCAAAATATTTAGTAATTTCAGTAACTTGAGGCTGCAAAATTTGCTAACGACAGGCAATCCCCTGATAAATATGAGGTTGTAAAATTAGAGTAAATTTGTTTATATGTGGGACAAAAATATTTTCAGTTGTAGCAGAAAATTATTTTTGAAAAAGAGGTGATACTGCTTAGTGTTTGATCCAACATGACAATTTTCCTTCAAGATTCTTAGGAAAGTTTCTGTGCCAGAATTTCACACATATATATTCGGAGATAAATGTTTTTAAAATGACGAGCTTCCTTTAACAGAATCATAGCATCACTTTACTCAAATTAAGTACTGATGATGTGCAAAAAAGTAGTTTTTAGTCTATGTTCACCCACAAATCTGAAATCCATATGCATTTTTGTATATTTTTTCTCCAAATAGATTTCTTTATTTCAGTGAGCAACATTTTAATCTGTGTGAGGCTTTGATTGTTCTATTTTGAAACCTTATAGAAACATAATAACAATGCTGATAAATTATACATACGGTTTAGTTAACATTGTTATGGTATTACTTTAAAAATGAATATGATGTTACATAACTTTAAAAATGAATATGCTGTTATATATTGCTCATGCTCCAGGTAATAGACAGCTATGGTATATAGCTAATCTGAGAGATTTCTCAGGTTCTCAGAGGACAGAATTAATGGATCTCCTTTGGAGTTATGCCTCCTAAAATACACTTTTAAACTGTGCTTAAACTCATTCATGGGAATACCCCTTTCTTAAAATGTTAAGGATGTCATTCTTTCCAGAAATGTGTATTTAATTGTACACTCTAAAAATATAGAGACATTTTGTTTATGTTTTTTCAGTAGAGGAGGTTGTTTGGTAATTAGAGATTATTGTTAAAGAGGCAAATTATTTTGAAAATATACATTTATTGAGAGGAGATCTGGGAATGTAAACTAGACAGAGAGGTTACATCTACAATTGTGTATTACCAGTACAGCAGCAGTTTAGTAAATTGGTATATAAACAAGCATCTGTTGCAGGAATGTAAGAGTGACATCAAAAAGGATGTATGGAAAATTTTAATTGAAAAAGAGTGATGCACAATTGCAGCATGACTTTAAGTCTAAATGGATTTTGCCAACAGAGTAAAAGTGGAATTCTTTTAAAACATTCCAATAATGTGAAGTATTTAAAATGTAATGTCCTGTTAATGTACCTAAAAATTAGACTCTAGGTCATCCAATAAGAGTACTGCTTACAGTAATACAGCCTATGTAATATGCAATTATCTTGACAATAGTTTTATTTTTCAACAATTTTGTCATAAAACAGCAGTAAGATACAATGAACTTGATTCATTTTTTTGTGTGAATCATTTAATAGGCCATTACATCTACTATATTAGACTCCATTCTCCTTTCAGAGCTTTTCATTATAAGGCTGTCTTTAATGGAAAGAAGTTTAACCTTTCCTCCCAGATAGAGTGAACCCCATAACAGTGTAAACATTCTCATTATAAAATAAAATCCCCTTCCCCAAGGGCAGTGCTATAATTATGTTGCAGAGCATTGTAGGAATGTTTCTTTTCAGAAATGCTGTCTCATTCTTACTCTCAAGTTTTTATCATTTTCAAACAATCAATAATATTTTTAAAATTATAGTTTAATAAAATGCATATGATCTAGTTTAAAAATATTTTGAAGTTATTTTAATCAACTTTGCAAAGAAGTCATCAGTAAAATTGCTGTTGATTTATAAATAGGATAATTAGAGGCTTTCCTCCTAAGTACTGTTCACTGGCATTGTGGCTGTTTTTATTGCCTAGTCAAACCTCTTCATTCAATTTTAAAATTGCCTTTTGAATGAACTGCACTAGGCGCTTGCCAAATAATGTCACCGTTAATACTTTGCCTCCTCTGTTTCATTGTCCAGTCTGCAAATGCACAATAAATTGTTTGATAAGGGGGTCAATGAGGTTTGCTAGTTTTTAAGTGAATTATAACCAAACAGTTCAGATTATGTCACACTCTTGTTCTTATGGTAGAGCTGTGTTGAAAAGATAGCAGTACAGCACTTTGGTTCACTTTGCACTGTTACATCGAGAATATATCCTGTACAAATCAGGATACTGTGGTTCTTCAACAAATTGCCAATGTTTATATCAAGAAAAAAGAAAAATGCCACTTTGAAATGTATAGACTTCACCGCTTGGGAAGGGGGGTTGCTGAAATTGATAGGTTCTTGGTTTGCAAAGAGATAGCCTGGTTTCTATGTAAATGTGTTAGAACAAAGATTTAATAGGATTATTTCAAGATAATATTTTTATGAAGATGCCAAAGGAAGCATTCATCGGAAGGCCTAAGGACCATATGTTGTTAGTATGAAAATGCTCAGCTGGTCAATACTATGTATTCCATAGATAGCAATTATATTTCCATAGGTGTGTGGACTCATTGACTCTTCACTATAAATTGTAAAAGGTGGTTTTTCTACCCTTTGACTTGCAGATACAAAATCATAATATCTTTTGGGTTTACTTTCATGAGAAGGAAGTTGAGATTTTCTTAAATTCATATCTTTCTGCTTATGCAGAATCGCTGAGTGTTTTTGAGAAATTTAAAAGGCAAAAGTAAGAAACTTTGTGCTTGTTGCATCTAAAAGCAAGTCTGTTTGTGTGTGTCTCTCCCTTTGTAACAGAAGGAATGTTTCTTATGTTTCTGTCTTCAGACAGTTGGCACACATTTCATCTCAGCAGCTGCTTTCTCTTAAAGTGCAGTAGAGTGTAGGACTGTAGTGACACCAGCATTAATACTTCACATTCTGCTATCATATGCTGTCACTGGGAAATATGGATCTAGGTTACATGTGTTTGCAGACTTTGTACTGCTGAATTATGAAAGCTGACTCTGTTGGTGGATTGTGTTGTATTCAGAGACTGTGAACTGAACAATAAATGAATGCAGTAGGCTGTTTAGAGTGCTATAGCATGCTTTTCTTTCAGGGCCTAATTGAGCCTGAGCTTTAAAATTTAAAGCGCCAAATTGTGCTGGAAAATACCTTAAAATAAACATCTAAATAATTTTGTCAAGTGGCATTTTTATATGCTATCTTTGAGTTTTAAAATTTTTAGATCCTCATTTTTTCTACTGTTGCATAAATCCTTGCACTTCAGATACGTAAAACAATAAGCATATTGTAGACGATCAAAGAAAACTTTTCCCATTCAGATAAAAATTTGCAAAGAAAATCATTGTTAAAATTGCTTACTATGGTTGTAAAAGCTAAAATAATGTTTCAGATTTTGTGTCTTCTTATAAACAGTTTAAAATACAATAGCCAGGACAGAGCTAGTAAGATAACAATCATTCTTTTGCCTTTGTGTCTGAGCTATGCCTACACACACAACACACAGGCACATACATATTTATTTGTGTGGATAGACACAACCATACATATATATTAATTTTTTAGTTAATACAATTTCTGAAAAAGCAATTGCTGATGTATAAACAGAATGAGGATAGCACATAGGATAATATAATACCAACATAATAGGGCATGAATGTGCTCATGGGAGAAATGTTTAGGTAAAAACAAATTTATAAATCAGTACCTGGAGGTATAGATAGTTGATGCTGAGTGGCTATTAGCCTGTTGTAAAGGATGGATGGTGAGTATTTTCATGTCTTTTCAGTTTTACCACAGATGAAATTTGTATGGCTTATTTGTAAGTTTGGTTTGGGTCTATCTAACTTTTGGAGTTTAATTGAAATTTTATTGTAAACTTTGCTTTGTAATGTGAAGAGTAGGTACTGGAACAGAGACTTTTTCTGACCTATATTTTTTCAGTTGAAACCTGCCTTGGGAGTCATTTTGTATCATACAAGCCACCCACTTATTTCCATCTTGCCCTACATGACACTGGTTTGAAGTAGCGTGAAATACGTTTAGTTAGGTGACATAAAGGTCTCAAGTTGTGAAAGTGCAAATTTGTAAATACGTAGGATTCTTTTTTTTTTTTTTTTTTTTGGCTCTTTGAATTCTAAGATTCTTTTTTTTTTTTTTTTGAGACGGAGTCTGGCTCTGTCGCCCAGGCTGGAGTGCAGTGGCCGGATCTCAGCTCACTGCAAGCTCCGCCTCCCGGGTTTACGCCATTCTCCTGCCGCCACCTCCCAAGTAGCTGGGACTACAGGCGCCCGCCTCGTCGCCCGGCTAGTTTTTTGTATTCTTTAGTAGAGACGGGGTTTCACCGTATTAGCCAGGGTGGTCTCGATCTCCTGACCTTGTGATCCGCCCGTCTCGGCCTCCCAAAGTGCTGGGATTACAGGCTTGAGCCACCGCGGCCGGCCTGAATTCTAAGATTCTTAATCTTTGAATCCGTTATTTATATTACCTGATTTTCTTTTTATTTTATTTTTGTATTTTATTATTTTTTTTTAATAGACCGAGTCTTACCTTGCTGCCCAGGCTGGTCTTGAACTCCTCGGCCCTAGCGATCCTCCTGCCTCAGCATCTCAAAGTGCTGGGATTACTGGCCTGAGCCACTGTGCCCGGCCTGTGGTTTTTCTATTTGAGAAAGAAAAATCTTCCTACCTTGATAGCACAGTATCAAACAATAGTTGTGACAGTGCTGCTAACTTGTATAAAGTTAAGGATTATGACTGGTTTTTAATTTTATAATTCCTGGTTTTCTCTTTTTCTAAGAATTGGTGTCAAAAGAGATGTACTTTTTCCCCCAAAATCATATGAAAAATTTGCACTGTCCCATATTGTTTTCATCTGTTAAGTGAGCAGACTGTTTGCCTTTATCCAGAGGGGTTCTTAACACTCTTGAGTCTGCAGAAATCATGTTGGTAGCCTGGAATGATATTAATAATTTTCTATCTGTCCTGTGGCATCAATTTATGATTCCATATGTCCTCAGTATGACCAGGTATGTGGCATTTGCTTACTCTTTTTCCTCGTGGAAGTTGATTTCTAAGTGACCCGTTTAAAAATGCCTTCAGTCTGGGACTGCGCACCTCAGGTGAACACCACTTCCCTATCTCAGGAACGCACAGCCTAGGAGTTTGTTTTCCATTGCAGTGATGTGTGTAGTGCCCTGATGTGGTATACATAAGACATCCTTTTTTTTTTTTCTTTTTCTTTTGAGGTGGAGTCTCACTCTGTCGCCCAGGATGGAGTGCAGTGGTGCGATCTCACCTCACTGCAACCTCCGCCTCCCAGGTGCAAGCGATTCTCCTGCCTCAGCCTCCCAAGTAGCTGGGACTACAGGCACACACCACCACACCCAGCTAATTTTTGTGTTTTTAGTAGAGACGGGGTTTCACCATGTTGGCCAGGATGGTCTCGATCTCCTGTTGTGATCCACCTGCCTTGTCCTCCCAAAGTGGTGGGATTACAGGCGTGAGCCACTGCACCCGGCGTACATAAGACATTCTGTTGAACAGTGTGTTATTTGACCTATCATTTATGTTCAAGAAGTGCACACAATATATTCAGGACCGTCACAACTGTCCATTAGCACTTCATTTCTAGTTCTGCCTCAAATCAGTGCTGCCTGTGGACATTTGGCTATGTTTGTTGAAAAGACGAGCTTTTGCCGAAAACAGTACTGTCTGAGGTTGGAAATCTAAAATGCTGCTGTTAGCTGATTGCAAAAACATAAAACACATCCACAGTTTTGGCAGTAGAATTAAATGTGTGAATGAATTGAGTAAAAGGTGAAAACAGCACTTTTCTGTCTTAGTCACGGTTCTATGCAATTGGGGGCCATTAAATACAGTTTATAGAGTCCTGTCACTACTTCTTTGTAAGGGCTACCGTGACCTCGAGTCCCCTTTGTGTTTCTCTTTCTTTTCCACAGACATCTATATTAAAAAAGGAATCCATTAAATAAAACTTCTGAAAGTGCCTTATAAGATCAAAACACATGCAAGGAGCCAATATTTGAGACCTTGAAAAGAAATTAAACATTAAATTTGGGTTATTCCCATGCTTAATTAAAGTAGAATGAGTTGGAGATAGAAGCATATCTTGTAATGTAATCAGAAAAAGTAACGCTTTTAACATGTGAATGCATGTTACGACCCAGATTAGCTTTGTAGCATTCTCTTGAAAATTTACCCTTTCTTATTGTTGATTTCTCCTAATATGTACACGTGTTCTGACTTCCCATACATCCAACATCTTTGGTGACTTAATTTCCCGTAAACTTTATGACCTTTCACAAGTTTCATGTAGAATTTTTTCTGCTTAGATGAGTAAGGTAGAATCAGTGAGTAAGCTCTAGATTGTAACTATCAATTATAATCAATATAGTAACTTCAGCATGTTTTCCATATTGCTTACCTCCTCAAAAGTTAATTGCACTTTCCAACCTCAAATGTTGGCAAAAGTTGAGATTTTTACTCTTTGCAACATAGCATATGTCAAAAATATCTGTACTTCAAGGAGGAAACTAAGGCAGAAGTGATTGGATAATTTAGTTGTGTCACAGAGAGTTAAATGTCTTTTTTGTTGAGGTAATGATCATCATTTATGATGTCTGGTTCTGTGCTCATCTGTAGCCTCTGACACATTTTTGGAGAACATTACCAATACTCTGGATATAATTTAAAGTGTTTGCTATAGTGAAAAGATCTCCAGCCTGGTGGTTGGAGTTGCAGCAGTGTTACTAACTAGCTGCGTGTGGTCAGGTCCCTCATTTAGCCTTTTATGACCTTAGTGTCTGAATCTGTAAAATGAAATCATTGACCTGGATTATATCTCAAGTTCCTCTAAGTTTCAAAATTCTGTCATTTTATATTTCTAATTAGAAGCTTGGCTTTATCACAGTTATGCAAGATTAGAAAATATATGAATCCTAAAAGTTATTGTTTATCTTTAATCATCCCAAGCAGTAAAGCTCAAATATTTTTCAGTTTTAGAAAAATGATTTTTAAAATGAGCTTGGAAAGTGCTCTGTGTTCTTTAGTTCGCATAGCTAGAACAGAAGAGGGAGGAAAGTAGATTTAATAAAATCAGTCACAGGTTAATATGATTTTTAACTTTTGCTTCTCAAAAAATCTTCATGTAAATTACATATTTCAGTATGTATTATATAACATTAGTTTTGTAATTACTTATTTAAATTATCTGTAGCCAAAATTAAAAATAGGTGACCCCTCCTTCTCAACCCTACTTCTCAATTCTTAAAATCAATTATGTCAGTATTTTAATTCATTCCATTTTTTAGTTGTTTATATTTACATTGAAATAAGAGATTCATATTTCCTTTTGGCTCATAATTCATGATGGTGTGGTTGGTTGTTCAGTAAATCAAATAGGAGAATATTCTCTTTATTGGTATTTGGTATACTCGAGAGTGAGTCCTGGACTAGGTGGCAGGGACCTGGTTACTTCCCAGCTCTTCTATTAGCTACCCATGTGACTGGACAAAGTACTTAATCAGTTAGGGAGCTTCAGTCTCCCTATTTGTAGAATGGGATGATATACCCTCTCCCTGCATAGGGCACAATGCCTTGTGGAGTCCACGTGTTTAATAAATACACGTTTAACTCAACATAACTGAGTTGTGGAATTTTTGTCCTAAGTTCTGCCCATCAAGGTTGGGAGTTGGGGGATGTGATTCGAAGGAAATGAGAGTTGGGGGATGTGATTCAAAGGAAATGGGAGTTGGGGGATATGATTCGAAGGAAATAATTGTTTGGCAGTCTTTTTTGTATGTTAACTTTAATTTCTCCTTCCAAATGAGATGGTAGCTTTTGAACCATTATTTAGCTAAGCAAACATTTTTTCAAACGTTACGTTATCAGAAGTAGAGCTGATTTCGTTGGAGCAGGAGGGGAGACCCTACTAGGTTGCTTTCTCCTGCAGAACTTCTTGGGCTCTGTAAACAAAGCTTTTGAAAACCATTGTGGATCCATAATTGCACAAAATTATTTGTTCAAAAGGACATAATGAATATTTAGAATGATTCCCTTGAAGTTGATCCAAAACTTCCTGTCATGATATGACTTGGACTGGAATATAATTCCAGGTTGCTTGCCAAATCTATGTTAATCAGCATTTTTGTTATAATTGCCAGGAGATTCAGTTTACAGAAATAAATATATATATATATATATATAGTATATACATATATAAATAAATAGAGTTTTTTTAATTCTTAAAGGTCTTAGTTCACATTTTTATAGTAAGTGAGAAGTATGTTAGGTGACAATGTATAGCTGTCCATTTTGATTGGCTATGTTGTTATCAAGTTGCAATTTCCAATTAGCTTAAAAAGATCAGATAATTTATGCACACAGTGTTGCTTGACGTTAATAAAGGTTATCCCTCTCACAGGACCTCACCCAGGGAAATCAGTTTTAATGGCTACTCATTTGAGTCTAAGCAAAGGTAGAGAAATATGACCACAGAGTAAACCTTGTAACATAAAATTCCCCCGTGTCTGCTTCAAGATGTCCCAACTAAATTTTAAGCTCCTTAGGAGTCAAGATCTTTGCAGGAATAATACAGTGTAAGTGTAGTCTATGCTCACTAAATTTAAGTCTTGTCTTTAACTCTTTTAAACGCTACAAAAGTATTTTCTAGAATGGAAAGCCTGTTATTAAGCCAGACAAAGGCCCTAAGCTTGTCATGTACATGCTGAGCACTCTCAAGTTAAAGGAACCTTGTGTAGGCGTTTGGCCTGGCTCTCTGTTGTCTGATTCCGTGTTGTGGATTTCCGACAAGGTTTTAAGGACGGATCCCTTTCTCAAGGAATGGTGCAATTCCTACTTAGCTTCTAAACAGACTTGCTTCTTGCTGCCCTGCTTGACTTGGAACTGGTGTTCTGCCTTGCAGTTGACATCAACTGGTTGAAGGACCTTGGACAAGTCAAGTTACTAAAACTCTCTGTGTCTTAGTAAATGAGAAGATGGGCTAAGTGCTCGAATCTACTTTTAAAATTCTGTGACTCTTCAAGGTAGCCTGCGTATCTGAAAATATGCATCCTATCTTTTGAATTATGCTGGTAAGAAAGTAAGATTGTCTTTACACAAACATACACTGACACAGGGATTTGCTACAGTGAAACCAAAAAATTAGAGATATAGGTTATAGGGAAAATGTGAAACATACCTCTTTTCTGCTTTTTTCTGGTCATCGGATTCTTATTTTTCCTCCACATAAAACTGACTCATTGTAAGCAAAGTAAATACTAAGTCTCATTCTTGATCATTCACAGCTTGAACTTGGATTGAAGTTGCTTGCTCTCTGATCCGGAGTTTTTGGATGCATGGCATTTCGTGTGAGCAAAGAAATAAACATACTAAAAAGGTTGTAGAAATTTGTAGATTTAGTAGAATCTCTGAGATGATTTACTCTGGGGCTAGGTTTAGAATGGCAAACAGATGCAAAGCTTTTTCTGGCCTTAATTTTTGAGTTGGCTTTATTCTTGTCTACAAGAGGCCTAGATTCTTGCCGTTCTCCTCACCCCTCCCTTTTTTGTGCACTTCTAAGATTTAAGAGTATGTCTGAAAAAGATTTGTTTGATTAGAAGCAAGTATGCCCAGAGAATACTGCCATATTATCTTGAACGATTCATTTTATTAACTCGCCACCGTCTAAGGCAGCAGGACAGAGTATGGAATTTGGCATAGGCAACATTCAGCCCCCCAGAAATTTAGAGAAGATGTTGGGCCTTTCATCTCCGCTAGATGGCCATTAAGATGAAGGCTTTTTCTGGGAGGAGGTCCAAAATCATCTCAGATGTGTAGGTTTTGGAGATTATTCAAAAGGGCTGCTTCATGGAACGTGAGACATTCCCAAGGTCAAATCAGTTTATTTAGGCACAATTATCAGTAAACTACATGAAAAGAAAAGCGAGTATCCATTTCTGTAAACTTTAACCATGTGCCCAATCTAAAAAAGGGTAGTGGTTGTGAAATATAAAATTCTATGTGTTTTTGCATAATCGAGATTAATTTTAAATAATTCATCACATAATATACACAGTAAAAAAAAAAAGTTTTCTTTTAAAAATTAGCGTATTGTTGAGATAATCATCCCCAACCCTTATCCCCCCAAAAAGCTCTATTTTGTGCCTAAGACTGATACTCCTTCAAAGGGCAAAATGTTCCCGTGTTATTTATTACAATGGAGTAAAAAAAAAAAAAATCAGTGGCAGTATATTTATTTTAATAAGACTTTTTAAAGCATTTTATGTCCTTTTAACAATGTTTTATTTGTTTTGTTATAAATTTTTAATCCTCTGTCCCATACCTGCTATTAGATCAAACTATATAGCTTTAAGCTAAGCACTTTCACAAAGTCCTGTAAATAACAACCCTCTTTTCTCATTTAAAGCCAGCAGGACATCCCATCATGACTACCTCTTAATTAGATGATATTTTGATCTGTGTTCCTATTCATTAATGCTTTGTTTTCTAGTGTCATGTCATGGTACAGTTTACTCACTAATACGGTTTTGTGACATATTCCTACGAGAGCTGGACCAGAGGAGTTCCTGTTTGGCTCAGGGTTTCCAATATATTGCTTGGCATAATTTCCAGATTGATATATGGGTAAAATTACATAATACTGGAAACTTATGATTTTAAGAAATAAATAATCTTTTACAAAAGTCACGTTATACATTTAGTAGAAAAAGATTGACTTTAATACATTGATTAACTTTCAAACCATTTTTACTCCATTTGCTCTCCCTGAGATGGTCCATTGTCTTAACACAGCTCACTGTGCTGCTGGTTCTGCAGTTTTGTACTTGCTGTTTTTTTCCTGATATTTAATGCAGTGCATTTTATGTTCTTCCTTTTATTTCATTTTATGTTGCATTGTGTTATGTATTTCACTGTTGGATCTAAATTGGGGAAGGGAATCCTGCTTTGTCCTTGTACTATAATGAAGATAGAGTTTGTTAATATAAATGTAAACTGCTGTCTTAGGTGCATCATCACAAG
This sequence comes from Trachypithecus francoisi, assembly GCF_009764315.1. NCBI lineage: Eukaryota > Metazoa > Chordata > Mammalia > Primates > Cercopithecidae > Trachypithecus > Trachypithecus francoisi. Next base: position 99,176,911 of record NW_022681458.1, read on the forward strand.
AAGACTGTTTCATAATTGAATATGTTGGTACTAGATACATTTAGAAAATTACAGTCCCTAAACACCTACTCAGAGAGAGAGATGAACTTAATGGTTTGTTGTATACAGTTTCATTTAAAAATATTTTAGAGGAATGACTTATTTGTAAGAATATGTACAATGCAAAGTAATGATGGTAACAGTGGAACAGTTAAAGAAAAAATATATGTAGCAATTACATTCAACATTTATTAGGATCTTTGTTCTTAGAAAGTTAGATATTTTTGAGAATTTCAAAATATGGATGGTAAAATTAGATTAGATTGAGAGGGAGAAATAAGTTTCCAGAAGCATGTTAAGGATGCATTACCTACTTTAGTAAACATAACTATAAAGTGTATTGCTTTTTATTAAATTATCTGCCTTCACAGAGTGATATTTTTAAATGTATATCGAGTGTTAAAAATGATTGGATGACAGCAATTTCAAATCCATTTTCCTCATTTTTCTAAGTGAAATGGGGAAATATATATGAATATATCTTCAGTTAGGAATGGAAAAGATTATTTTAAATAATGCAGCTGCAAAAAATAGGTGTCCAATGAGAAATGTCTACAAAATGCTAATGATTAATGCTGTATTGCTGAAGTTCTTATTTGTCAATATCTAAATGTTTAATGTGGAAAAGAATATTTCAAAAACATGAAATATTTGGAGCATAAGGTTCTGTACCCAATTCTTATAATCATTTCAAAATTTATTTGAGCAACTCTGGCTTCTTCAGGCTTGAAAAAAGGAAATCAGTCACATTTGCATAAAAACAGTATGATCAAACCTGTTATTCTTAATGTTTTTCTGACATAAATGTGTTATGTGATCACTCATGGATATTTCGTCAAGAACAAAGCTTCGAGATTATTTTTTTTCCCCAAGATATGGCATAATGTGACTGGGATTTTTAGGTCACACTATTTCTTTTTCAAAGAATAACCCCATTTCTTCTTCATCTCTACAAGATATACATTTCAGAAATGTATTTATTTCAGAAAATAGATATGCGTTTGAGAATGGAGAAGTCATTGGTTAGAAGGAAGTTGTAGGTGTTTTTGTTTGTTTGTTTGTTTTTCTTGTTTTAGTAAAAGATTCTCATAAAGCTGACCACAAATTTAGGAAACCAAATCCTGTTGAAGGTAAGCATATGCCCTTTTTAAAACAGTGTTCCCGCAGCCAGTTTTTCTTCAGTCATCAGTACTACCTACACAATAACAGGAGAAAAGAAAGAGGAAAGAATTGGATGTCAGGATGTGTTGAGCATTTCTATACTTAAACTGTGGTGGTCACTTGGATTTTAGCTGTACTTTCCACATTTAAAACTTGTGAAAAAGAGGAGTTAAAAAGGCTGAATATCTTTGTACCCTAATGAGAGAACGGTTGCAGTAATAGTATCAAAGATAAACCACTATATTAGGAACACTAAATGATAAAGGGCGATAATATGCCATTCTTGAGACTTCTTGGCTCTTACCTAACACATCAGAAAGTGATTGTTGAATTTTAAATAGCCATACAAATGGATGACATAGAAATTTAACTTTGCTTTGACCTTATTCTAATTCACAAGATGACTGCAAAATGACTTTGTTGCATCTGAATGTATACTGGATGCTAAATCACTCCAGAGTATAAAATCTTTGTTTTGGCATAATGTTGATGCATAAACATTTGTACCCCATACTAACCCTATAAACATCACAATCCATCAGTACAATTACAAAAAAGATTGTTTGTTTTCACACTTAAAGCAGACATGAAATAGAGTGTCCTTAACTTAATCACCACCTTGATTTACCACATTTGCATATATTTGCATATTAATTGGACTACAGATTAAAATTGGTTTTGTAATTTTAATTAAGTGTCCACAAAGGTAAATGATTAGAACTGTTTAAAATACATTCTGACATAAATAGCAGTAAAAGCTTTTGTGATGATGTTTTTGTGGAATTACATTCAGAAAGTGGCCTTTTTATGATTGTAATTTTAATCTTAAATAGAATTATACAGTCAAACAGAACTGTGGATTCATAATCATTTTTTTCAAGATTCATTTAATATTTTGCTGATTTGCAGCACTTGATGAAAATGTACTGTAGGTTTAGCTGATTGCAAAATTAGGCCTTTAGAGCTGATAAAGTGAGGGTTTAAACCCGCAATCTTTAGATGCCTGTCATATATACTTGAAGTGGATGTCTCATTTCATGTGTGCGTGCGCAAATGTGTGTGTGTGTGTGTGTGTGTGTGTGTTTTAGTGGAATCAACTCATATAACCTTTTTAATGATACACCCTTTAAAAAGAGAATCATCTTAAGGGACCATCATATTCCCAGTTTAAATTAGGGAACATATAAAACGTTTAAAGGTCTCTTTGGCATATTATCCTGGTACCCAGAAGAACTGTCCTAGTGTTGACATAGGCCAAAATGTGCTGACTTAGTAACAGGTCATCCTCCTTGGTGCATTCCCTTTGGGGGTGGCACTCACTGCATGAACACGATAATTGTTGGGGAAAAAGCACTTCCCCCACCTCAAAACCTGGGTTACTAAGACGTGGCATGTTCTTTCTGTTATACCAGACAGAAAATTGGTTTTACCAGAAGGTTACTGGATGCCTAGCACCCCCTCCTTCCAGCTGGCATTTTCCTGTTTGAATCATTTTAAATGTTGGATGCTGAAACCCTCCCCACTCCCAGCTGCCACCTTCTTCTCTGGCGGTACCCTAGACACAACTCCCTAATGCTTCCTAGCACCCACCTGCTTCTCTGCCTGGCTCCTGGCTATTTAGAATGTGATGGGATAAATAATCCTTTCTCTACTAGTCACCTCAAACAAATCTTAATTGGATTTCTTTTGTATGCTATGATGTCCCTAAGTTTGCAGTGAGTGGCATAACCGTCAAATTTCTTATTTTCCTCACTAAATGCTGTAGAAATATGTGTGCACGCACACACCTCCTCTTAAAGTTTGTGAAGAACGAACCAGGTAAATCTTTTGATTCTCCTAAATCAGATGAGGGGAAATGATTTCTTAGAAACAAGTCATTATATATTAATTTTTAAGAGCCAATTTTGAAAAACCTTACATTTTATCCTGATGTACTATATTAGAAATAGCAAAAGCTTGGAATTGGCCAGGCATAGTTTCAAATCCTAGTCCTTCCATTTCCTAAGCATGCCATTTTGGCAAGAGATTATGTCTTTCTGAAGCCTCAGTTTCCTCAACTGTTAAATGGAGATTAAAAAGACGTTCAAGAGGTTGTGAGACATAAATAAAATAATGAGTATAAAAGCATCGAGCCAAGGTGGTAGCAGTGGAATTAGTGAAAAGTGGTCGAATTCAGGATATATTTTGAAGGTAGAACAGACTGAATATGCTGATGAGTTAGTTGTGGGGTGTGAAAAAATAAATAGGCATCCAGAGAGCCAAAGTTTTGGCCTGAGCAACTTGAAGGATCGAGAAGACCATGGGAGAAACAGATTTGGAGGGATTGGATTCAGACATACCAAGTTTGAAGTACTTTTTAGACACAGAGAAGGCAGTTTGCTCTGACTGGAAACTATTTTGTGCAGTCGCGTAGGCTGTTGCCCAGGCTGGAGTACAGTGGTAAGATCTCAGCTCAACTGCGTCCTCTGCCTCCCAGGTTCAAGCAATTCTCCTGCCTCAGCCTCCCAAGTAGCTGGAATTACAGGTGTGTGCCACCACACCCGGCTCGTTTTTGTATTTTTAGTACAGACAGGGTTTCATTATGTTGACCAGGCTGGACTCGAACTCCTGACCTCAGGTGGTCCACCCACTTCGGCCTCCCAAACTGCTGGGATTACAGGCATAAGCCGCTGCACCTGGCCAGTGCTTGATCATTTCTTAGGCAGTCTAGATGGACTGGGAATTCCAAAATTGCTTTTGAAGAACAGGGTACACCATTTTGAAGTGCTGAAAAATTGGCTGAATTTAATGTTTTGTTACTGACATTTCTTTAAAGGTTTGTGGAGGAGATATTTAAATGTATTTTATTATCCTCGGTGTTTCTAGTTCTGTGTTCAGGTTCATTTCACTAGTTGAAGCAAAGTTTTTATATGAACATTTTTATTGGGCAATATGATACCCTAATATATAGTCCAGAAAGTACAATAAAAAGCAGAAAGGAAGTACCAAACACTTCCCCTAGCTTTATTGGTTCAAAGATCCTGAATGAAATGCTTATAAAAAAGAAAGAAAGAAAAAGAAAAGGAAGAAAGAATGAAAGGAAGAAAAAGGAAAAAAGAAAAGAACCTTGAAAGGGGTTTACAAGAATCCACAGCGTGCAGAAGATATTTTTTTCAACTTTAAGATTACCATTACCCAATACCTTTTCCAGAACTTACCTCCCCTAACTTTAAACTTGAGAAATCATGCATTAGAGAAGTTGGTCTTCTGTACTCCCTGCTCTCATTGCCACTGTCTTTTAAGCTTTGGTTATCTTTGATTCCTGGGACCTCTCCGCCACTGCCCACTCTGACATGTCTCTCCTTTCTGGATTGGGATCTAATGGACAGTATTATTTTATACTGCACTCTTGCATATTCACACTACACAGTAGTGTAAAACACTGACTCTGAGAAGTCTTGCAAAACAAAAAAAAGTTATTTTCTTTTACCCAATGTCAGACATGGCAAGAAATATATAGCACACTTAAACTTATAACCTGAGGAAACTTTAATAGGAGGACTTCTTACAAAGATACGGCAAAGTTTAAGGAAGGTACCAAGGGATAGTACAATGCTCTGGATTTAGTAACAGTGTTACCATCCCTGGGTCTGAAAGGGCAAGTGGAAGGAGTGGCTACTAGAACTTGAAGAGAGCCAACTGAGTATGCCCATTGTTCAAAAGATACAGCCAACTTATTGCAAGAAGGAGCAGCAGAATGAATACCGAAAAAATCTCCTACATGTATCTCCAGTTGGCTGAAACCAACTGGAACCAGAGGACAAGGGAGCCCTTTAACGTAGTCCTTTTGGGTCAACCTGCTAGGGCACAGAGCAGGGCCAAGAAAGCTAGAGAGTGAATCTAGAGAGGCAGAGAGAAGACACTCCAGTGTACTTCATGTTTCTCAAATGTTTCTCTCATTAGACCTCACTTTTGGTTTGTTTGTAGGTTTGTTTGGTCTTGATTTGATTTGACACCTGAGAACATCTTCAGGGACATTAGTGTTCCTGAAGAGCACAGGTCATAAAATTAGGGCCACTGCAGCTATTGTGCTTGCCTAGCCAAGCAGTTTTGCTTTTCTAAAAATTAAGCTTTGAATGCCTTTGGATGGGACATAAGCTCCCAGCTTTGGCCTTAGCCCACCACATTCTGATATGTTCGGCCGCTAGGTCAGTGCATTCTTGTTATCTTCCTCACCCCAAGGTCATTTCATATGTTGGCCCCTGCCCTGGACTCTGCCCACCTCTTTCCTCCTCAGTCCCTTATCACATTTGATCTATTCTGGGCTCCCATTTTCATAGGAGCCAGTTTTCCTTGAGGGAATCTAGTCAATCTGTGTTGTTAGGAAAATGATTGTTAAAGGCTTAATGTGTCATTTTCCTTGGGGTAACATAGTAACATGGCTGAATTTTAAAAGAATATGGAATTTCTGCCACAGTTCTCCCTGCTCCTGACAAATTTCAAATGATATGACTTTGTTTTGTGCCTCTCAAAATAAACAACGTACATGGCATTTTATATATAAAGCTTGCCCTAATCATTTCTATTTGGCCATTACTCTTAGCATTCCCTGCCTCTGTATTGCTAAATAGAGAGAATATGTTCATCTTCCCAGAGCACAGCGCACTTTGAGTTCTTCTCAAATGCAGGTTCCTGTGAATAACTAGCCAGAAGAGAAGAGAAACGACAGGCAGAGCTCACAGGTGAAATCCCAGTACAGGGACCTCCAGGGAGGCTGTACATTATCTTATAATACTCAAATGTCATTCCAGAGAGTGATTTTCTAAATAAATTTAAGACACAATAATAATTTGAAAGAAATGCTCTTTCCATCCAGATTGAATGTAATCGATCTGACTTCTAATGTACAGACCACAGCCCCTGTGCTTCTCAGAATGTGGGTAATGCAGAATGAATGAAATCAAATGCTTTTGCCATTTCTCCTGTATCTTTTGCCAGAATCAGCTAGATCTACTGCTTTTATTCTTTCTTCTATAAAATGTCTCTGTTTTTATTTTCTTGCCTTCCTGTTCACTGTGGCTTTGGAATTTGGTTTCCTCCTTAACTAGTCAATGACTTTGCATTGCTTCTTATGCTTCAATGAAAAATCAGGTGCTAATTTTTCCTTTATTATTTATGCTCAAAGACTGAAAAAGGGACTCTTTTACTGAATTAGTAATGAAAAATTATTTCTATAATAAGGTCAACAAAGCATTATTATAGTAGGTCATTGGCCAGGACTCAGAAACGTTTTAATTGTAGTATATTTCTTACAACAATAATGACATTTGGCCTGTGTTAAATTTCCCATTAGCTTCTCTGCCTGATTTTCATGAGGCACACGGAGAATTCGGAGCTTAGATGCTAATTTTCATGGCACTTGAATGTTTTATTCAGATTCCTAAAGCACACTGATTCTCTTCCTTGAAGAAGTTTTGTTGTTAGGGAATGGTGAGGTTAAGGGATTTTTTGAAAGTATAGAAATAGTTTCAACTCCTCAAGAGCTGTCAAGTATTTTTATTTGTTTTATTTTGTCACTTAGCCTCTAAAATAGCAGTTTCTAGTCAAGGTTTCTTAGCTCTTGATGGGCCTTTAAAGCAAAATAACCAACTCGGAGATATTTTTTAATATTCAGAAACAATTTTTAAGCAACGTAGATTATACACTTACTCATCTTAGACATAAGAATTCCATTGATAAAATTCCAAAGAACTTTATTAATCCATGTTTCCTCTTGATAAGTCAAGTTGATTTTTAATTAATTGAGGCATTTGGTATATAATGTTTTTAAAAACACAAAGACCATCAAGAGTCTTTGATGATAGAAAGTTGCAAGTGACAGAAACCTAATTTCAACTAATCCAACCGAACTTTTAAGTAGAGGGAGCTGTAATTTATGATATGAGCTATCTAGGGTTATCATTGGGTCATACATAGCTGGATTAAGGGACTTAATCCAACCCTGTCATCAGAACTGTGTTTCTGCATTTCTCTAAGTGTTAGTTTTTCTGTATGCTGGACAAGATGGCTTCTTGTTCCAGTCTTATGTCATAACAGCAGAGTAGCCTCGTAAATAGAGTTTTTTCCCATAGACCTGCCTGACAAAAATATCTCAAAATGACTCTAATTGGCCAAACATCTCTGAATCAATTACTCTAACCTGGGGTTGGATGGTTACTTTTTTGGCCTCACATGACCTTTCTGAGCTTTTCCTGTCTCTCTCTCCAAGGGGAGGATACAGGAACTGGTTCTGGTCAGGTAGTCCTGAGCCACAAAGAATGAATTTCTCATATAAAGGAGAGATTCTGTTATTAAGAGTAGAACCATGAAAAAGTTACTCAGCTTCCTTCTAACTTCAGGTCTTCTATGGAAATTGAGGCTACTACTAATCTCTACCTATTTCAAAACAAAAAATAATACCTAGTTATTACGTTGAAATGTAATTTTTAGATGGTAGTTATAATAAATAAAGTCTGTTGTCAATAAAGTCGACAGGATGATACCACAGTAATTTATATTTAGGTTTCAAATTTGAGACAAATTAGAAGGCCCTTAGTAAAATGCAGGTTTTTTGTGCTCTTATGGTAGAATAGATGAAACAGTGTAATAGCTGCTGACGTTAAAAACTCACCCATGTCAGGCTCTATTTTAAAAGCTTCCCATATATTCACTTATTAAAGGTAATACTTATGAGCAAGGGTTCTAGAGTCACACTGCCCGGGTTTGGACCCAGACCTGAGAACTAGGGCAACTGCTTAACCTCTTTATGCCTCAGTTTCCTCATCTGTCCAATGGCAGTGAGACAGGAGAATTCCCTGGACCTCTTTGTGGGTCTTGTGACAGGGGAGTCTTGTTTACTCAGACACCGTGTGCTCAAACGCCTTATGGGAAGGGGAGCACACCGATGAACAAGTGCAGGAGCCGGGGTGAGTGCTTTTGGGCTCCAGCCCCATGGCATTGTCTAGGGGTGTACAGTGCTCTTTTAGCCCTAACATCTGGGGATGGCTTAAGTGTTAAACAGCTAATGAAGAGTCCGTGTGACACCTTTTTTGGGTTCCTGCACGTAGTGCATCCCAAATTCTTGTTTGGCATCCAGGAAGAATTGGGTCACATGGACTTGAAGGATGGTGAATGCGGGGATTTTATTGAATGATGGAGGTGGTTCTCAGCAGGATGAAGAGCTGGAGAGGGGATGAGGTGGGAACATAATCTTCCCCTGGAGTTCGACAATCCCGCGGCCAATCTCCTCTCTGACTGTCCCAGTCGAACTCCTCTCGATGTTCAGACGCTTCCTCTCTTCCCTTCTTCTCTGCTCTGCCGTTCTGCTGCTCTGCCACTCTGCCACTCTTCTGCTCATGGAGCCTGGGGTTGGGGGTTTATTTGGGCACAGGATAGGGGGGTGTGGCAGGCCAAATGGCAACATTTGGGCACGAAAACAGGAATACCTTTTCTCATTTAGGTCCACAGGTCCAGGCTCGAGGGTGGGGTTTAGCCAGGAGCCCAGCCCTTCTGTATCAGCAGCATTTATAGTACCTACTTCATACAGTTTACTTTATAGTGAAGGTAAAACATTTCAGCACCTAGGTCATTAGTACTCAATAAATGTTAGTAGAGGAAGAAGAGTTTTTGTTATGTATTATTATCTTCATCAGCCGTTACTGGCTAATAAACAGAATGATGCCACAGTAATTTATATTTAGGTTTCAATTATATATAGTTTGACAAATTGGAGACTTATTTTCCAGGCTATCTAATTAATAAAGCAATTCAAAGAAAATGCAACAATGGAGGGAACTTTTAAGTTCTAAAAGTAGCTTTGTCCAGAAGAGAACCACAGTGAGTGTTCAGTCAAATTCTCTTATGTTGATGGAAATCTTATCACTTATAAAATATTAATTATAAAAGGAGAGTAGAGTTCCTGGACAAAATAAATATTTGTTTTCTTGAACTTCCCAGCTATAAAAAAATTCAGTCATGATTTCAGAAGATATTTTCGTCCTATTTTTTCAGGTTACACAAATATTTATTTTTATTTATTTTTCCTGCTTTTCCTGAGCCATAGACTACAAATATTTAAATTCACAATATTCATACTTAACAAGGACACTGTTTTTGGAACTATAACTTCAAGCAATAAAAAGAACAGTTCACTAAAAAAAATTATTATATGATGACATGATTCTCTAAAATTATTTTTCCATAATGATTTACCTAAAGTTAGTTCAGACCATTGCTAAAATGAAAAAGGACTTGATATTCATACTTTTAGAGAGAAATAGGCTTTATGTTTATAAACATTTTGAGAGCTGTGAAATGGTAATTGTTAATTTCTTTCTGTTTACATGCTTGGACATTAACAGTTATTTTGGAGTCACTATTTTTGAAAGCTTAATTTTCAATAATTTTCTTTGAAGACAAGTCATACAATTTCTCCACGTAGACATGTTCAGTTGAGAATGATGTAAAAATTATAGCCTAGCAAAATAGCTCCTGCCTACAAGAGGAGACTACAAATTTTGGTTGTAGAGAAAGCCGTGATTATGAGAATATAAAGATCTGATAGCAGTTTATCCTTTTGTTTGATTAAGATTAAGATGCTTGGGCCGGGCACGGTGGCTCACACCTGTAATTTTAGCACTTTGGTAGGCTGAGGCAGGTGGATCACCTGAGGTCAGGAGTTGGAGACCAGCCTGGCCAACGTGGCAAAACCCTGTCTCTACTGAAAATACAAAAATTAGCAGGGTGTGGTGCTGGGTGCCTATAATCCCAGGTACTGAGGAGGCTGAGGCAGGAGAATCACTTGAACCCAGGAGGCAGAGGTTGCAGTGAGCCAAGGTTGCGCCATTGCACTCCAGCCTGGATGAAAGAGCAAAACTTGGTCTCAAAAAAAAAAATTAAGATGCTTGAATTAGGTTGTTCTTGTACCTACATAATCTATATTTGTATGGTACATATATTCATTATACTCAGACTTTTTTTTTTAGTGGAACCAAATTCTATACATCAAAAGTTTGATGGGATTCTTTCCTAGGACTTCCTAAGAACTGACCAGAGAAGGTAGATATTATTCCAGGAAAAATAAAAACAAGCACAGAGTGGTGAATAAAATTTACATTCTGGTGGTGGAGACTGCAAATAAGTTAAAATAATTTCAGATATAGTTAAGAGCTGTGAAGAAAAGAAGATAAGGTGATGAAAAAAGAGTGGTGAGTAGGAGGAGGGTGGTGTGTTAGCTAGATGAGGTGATCTGGGAAGGCGTCTCTGAGAGGTGAAATTTTGGCTAACACCTTATTGACAAGAAGTGAAGACCAATAGGGGGACGAGCATTCCCAGCAGAAGTAATACGTGGCACATTCTAAGAGTGGAAATAAGCCCAGGGAAGAAGGGGAGAGGTATAGGAGGCAAAGCTGTTGAAGTGGAGATGGCCTTGTCTTAGTGATGAGTTTGCATTCATTCATTCTGAGTTCACTAGGAAGCCATTGGAGGGTTGGATAGGGGTGAGGCATGATTTGATTAATTGGTAGACTACGTAGAAGACTTTGGCAGTAGTCTATACCAGAGATCGTTCAAATCCAAATCCCTAATTTATTTCTTTCTTTTCCCCAACTATGCATTCATTCTTCTGAAAACCCATAGCTCACTCTTCCGTTATTTAACAGATATTTATGAAGCCAACACAGTGTGCCAGATGGTGTACTAAATGCTCTGTTATAAAGATGAATGATGCTATCCTTTTCCTATCCTTAATGATTAGTCTGTGTTTGCTTGGGTACAGTTGTATTCAAAAGAGAGCCTAAATCTTCACAGGGAAGAAAGGAATGGCTTGAACTGAGGCTTAAAGGATGTTTAGGAGTTGACTGTATGGACAAGGGGGCTAGTGTGAGAGCATTTCAGGCGAAGAGAAGATAAAATATAAAAAACTAGAGGCACAAAAACTATGGCATGTTCAGGGAAAAATAAGGAGTTCTACAAAGCTATGATACATGTTTGGAATGAGTGGAGATGAGGCTGGATGAGCAGTCAGAGGCCAGAATCTGAGGGCTCTGCTTGCTGCACTAAAGAGGTAAGTGTTATCCTATAGGATACTAGGATCCAAGAAAGACATTTGAGCAGAGTAGAAACAATACCAGCTTTCCTTGTTATATATTTAACTGTGATGGAGTTCATAACGTTGAATTGGAGAAAACTATCAAGTTATTGAATCATTGAAATGAGGCACTGATTGTCTAGACTGAATGAACTAAAGGGACAAGGACAAGGAATTGAGGAGACTCTCTGAAGCTTGGGAGTTGATTGGATAGGGATGGTTAAGAAGAAGGGAAGAAGGCAGAATCTAGGGTAGCAGATGGTGCCATTCAACAGGATTTAAAAAGTCCAGAGAAATGAGCAGGATTATAGGACACAGTTTTGAGCTCAAGAATTGGAACTAGGAGTTTGGAGCATCCCTGGATATATATCCTGTTGGAAGTTTAATACATGTCTCTAGAACTCCTAAGAGTGTTAGATCTAAAGATAAAGATTTTAAACTTGATGCAGTATAAATTAGAAGCTAGAAATTGGTATTCCTTAGGCTATATCAATCTCTAAAATTTGTTTTATTTATTTTGCTTTTAAAAAAATTCATGGATTTTATATAATAACCTATTAATAGACCTAGTGATATTATGCCTAAATTCCAAGAAAGCAACAATATGCTGGGTTAAGAAAAAGGCAGTACCAATACATAGGGCACTTTTAAATTTATTTCATTTTATTTTTTGCCAGAATACCAACCAACTCACTTCATCTGCTTATATTACTTAGCTCCTATTGACATTTGAGTTTGCAGCCCTTAACAGAATACATAGAGTAAAAGAGGAAAAGGATCAAGCCTTGTAGAACATCAGAGTTCAAGGAAAGATTGGGCGGGGAAATAGGAAAATCCCAAAGAGAAAGAGAGGAAGCACATCTCCAAAAGTTTGTGTGTGTGTGGTGTGTGTGTGTGTGTGTGTGTGTGTGTTTTAGGGGGGGTTCTTTTTGTTTGTTTCTACCTTCTGGTTTTTCTCTGTAGACTTTTTGTAATCTTCACAATGACTTTTGTTACCTTGCTTTCTCTGGACTAACTAATCTATGTTGTTTATGTTAGAAAAGTTCTCCCATATAGCCAGCTGTGGTGGTGCACAACTGTAGTCCCAGCTACTTGGGAGACTGAGGTGGGAAGATCATTTGAGTCCAGGAGTTCAAGGTCGGCCTGGGCAACATAAGTGAGACCCTTACTCGGAAAAGTGAAAAAGAAAAGCTATTTCTAAACTCTAGATCCTGGTTATTCATACCATGGTCCATGGATAATGTTTTCATGTGGGAATTTCTTCCCGGTATTTCTTGGGAAATTTGGAGGTTTTTCAAATACTGAGTCCTGAAAAAAGAAATTCAGTTGAGAAAACGTAAATACTTGGAAGAGGTATCCAATTCTCCTGCAATAATTAAAGCTTTGAAAATCAACATAGACACATGATAAGAAGAAACCCACTATGGTCAAATTGAAAATCAGAGCAGGAAACATTGGCACACATAGTTGAAGGTAACATTACCATTTCTGGGGACCAAGGCCAGGTCATGTGAGAGATAAGTGGTCAGGATCATCATGATTTTTTGAGGATTTATTTAATGATTGTACCCATAAGAGACTGGGAGCTTCATGAAGGCACGAATTGCATGTCTTCACCTTTAGCACTCTTGCATATATATCTTGGTCTGTCAGTAACTTGATAAATAACAAGTAGTATTAGTTTAAAACATCAAGGATAGTAGTTTCGAGAGCATATAATGGATGAATAAATGATTGATCGGATGGATGGAGATAAGAGTTGTTCAATAAAGTTTTCCAATGTATTAAAAGTGAGTTGTATAATTTATTATTGTCTACCAACTTAGTTGCCATGGAGCCAATTAATTTGCCTTAAGTGACAACATACACACATTTTATCTTTTTCTGGTCATATAGGGAAGTTCAATGTCTTGGCCACCTTGATATTTCAAAATAATTTGTAGGCAGTGTGGGTACTTTAGAGCCATTATTAGAAATTGACTCCATTGCCCTTCTTCAGGGATTACACAAAGGTACAATTTTGGATGGATCTCCAGATGGAAGCAAAATTATCTTAATATACAGAGATTCACATTGTCAAAGATTTTTTGAGAGAGCTTGTTTTGCTGTTGCAAAGTGTTTTATTGGAAGACATTTGTGATAGTTTTGTTAAGTATTTTGTAAAGTTCTTGCATTCTTCAGCACTACTGCCTCTCGGACATTTTACTTGGCTTGTTTTTTAGAGATTCTCAAAGCCAGGTTCACTGAGCTCCTTCCAGAAAAGCTTCGATTCACTCTAGTCCCCAACATGCAGACTTCACTCTCCTTATTCTTGTGTGACTCAGTCTGCTAAAAGGAAAGGATTTGTGTAGACTGGGGCAGCCCTAGAAGGAGAGAGTGAGGATTGGGTATGACTATTCATTCAGCACCTTTTGAGGATTTACTGTATACCATGCCCTGTTCTGGGATATGGGAATATTGCAGTATGCAAAACAAAAATCTTTACCCCCAAGAAGTTTCATTCTCATGTGGTGATTGGAGGGAGGAAAGACAGATGACAAACAAGTACAGTGTGTGTCAGATGGTAAGAAGTGCTGGAGCAAAGAATGAAGCAAGAGAGGGGCTTGTGACTCTTAAGTTTTAGTCAATGGTTTGATTGCCACAATCATAAACTTCAGCCTTCAGGGTGCATTCATCCTGCAGACATGTTTTGTTCACACCACACATAGTTCTTTAAAAATAAACCAAACCTGAGTTAGTTCATTTAATTTAGTCTTGACATTTCACATTTAAAAGTCTTGACATTTCACATAAATTCTCAATTTCTGGATTTTACTGAAAAAACCAAAATATATGGCAGCATTCCAGCATTGGCTAAAGTTTAGTACTGGCTGCTTCTTTAAATATGACATCATAAAGCTAGAGTACAGTAAAGTGTACCTATATATAGTAAAATATAGCATAGCTCACCATGTATCAGAAGCCATACTAAGAACTTGACATGTATTAGCTAATATAATCTTCAAAACAACCATCTGAAGCAGGTGCTGCATTGAGTCACAGAGAGGTGAGGTAAGGTCACCAAGGTCACAAAGCTAGTAAGTGGTACAGCCAATATTTAATCCTAGAAGTTCTGGGTTCCAAGTCCAATTCTAACCATTATATGTATACCTCTTTCCACTTTGTCGCTTGATGAACTTCATTTGTTTCTATCTGATGGTCAGGTTCCAGGTCTCTGTCATGATCCAGGCATGACTGCCCCAGGATCTAGAGGGACCCTAAACTTACAGATGGACCTTCGTAGTAGATCTTTCTCTGGAACTCAAGGGGACGGAGAAATAGGGTACTTGCCACCTCCCACTATTGTGCCCTTCTAGCTACACTCAGTGACCCCTGCCCCCTCTAACTAAATCCATTTCTGTAATGCTGCCTACCCGTGTGAGCAGTTGTGGTGGATGCCTCCGTTCTGCCTCCTCTTTCCTTATTTGCACCACGTGATTGCCTTGACCCCTTCACAAATCCTGAGATAAGAACAAAGGGCCTCAAAAAACTATGCATTTGACTGAGTTGAATATTCGACGTAGGGTGAAATATGAAAGCTAATGATCTTTTCCTTCTTCCTTTTTTAATTACTTTAAAAAAAAAAACTCCACTTGAATACATTTTAGAAGGTAAAACTCTAAGAGGAGGGGGTGTGTGTGTGTGTGTGTGTGTGTGTGTGTGTGTGTGTGTGTTCCATTTCAGGGAGGTGAATACTTGTCACCACTTAAGTGGTGGTTTTTGACTTCAAAGGACAAAAGGTAATCCATTACCTGAATATTAACAGCGATGAAACTTAGCAACAATAAATATTTAGAAGTGCATGAGTCTTCTTGAAGTCATTTACAGACTGATTGGAAGGTTTTCCCAGCTCAAGGGACTGAAATTTGGCATCTACTCCTCTAGCCTAAGTTCATTTTTTATCTTCTTCTTCCTTTTCACAAGTTGTTTCTTAGTTACAGAGCATCAAACATGAGTTGGATGTGCTTTCAAGCTTTTAGGGGCCAATTTTGGATTTCACAGTCTTATTAAACAACAGTCCCCAGAATCAGATACATATTATAAAACAATATCTTTAAACTGCATATTATTTTCAACCTGTTTGATCAGTGGATATCACACTTGTCAACATTATGAGCTAATGAAAGAATTTGACCTCAAAAAAAAAAAGCCAACTAAGGAAGGGGGAAAGAAAGGCATTATTAGCTTTATAGTAAGGAGTTCCATTCTGTCTCTGGAGGGCATCTCAGGCAGGAATTAGGAGTGCTGATCCCAGAACAGTTGTCCTCAGAGCAGTGCCGGTGGGCAAGAGTCAGGTCTAGTTGAGGTTCAAAGGCTATATCAACCCCATAGTCTGGGCCAGGTCAGGCGTTCATCATTCTTCATTCAACCCAAGGCAGAATCCTTACAAACAACTCCTTTTTGACACTAAATCACATCTATTTAATATTTCTTGAATAAACTGTGATTTATCTAAAAATACACATGTTAACAAGATTTTGTCTTTAGAGGCTCTGCTACTCGTGTGACTTTAGGCTCACCCACTTAACCTCTGTGGGTTTCCATTACCTGTTCTACAAATGAGAAGCTGGACTAAATGATCCACAAGGTATCTACCAGCTCTCACTTTCTGGGGGGCTACAGAGGTCTGTGGGAAAGTAGAATTCTGTTTGTAGTTCTCTTTTTGCAATCATTTTTATTAGAGTGAGCAAAGAACCTTTATTGTGCTAAGTCTTCAGAGTATTATTCAGTCTTTCTCCTTTATTCTAAGGACCTGAACCTGGGTGGGAAGGTTTTGTTTTAACATTGTTTTTTGGTGAGTGGCTAGGGTACAGATCTCCCTAATGTTGTTTGTTTGTTTGTTTCTAATTCCTTGATGCAAAGTGGGGTGGCCTTAAGGCTCCCGAATATGCCGAAAGGCACAATGTTTGTAGACCCTCAATCTGGCCTTGGCTAAATGACATCCAGAAGCAGCAGGTCTGCTGTGCTGGAAGGAGGAGACTGGAGTTGGAGGCAGAAACTCTGATTTCAAGTCCTGTCTCTGCCACTCTGAACCACAAATGATTTATTCTGAGAATGAGCATCGAAACAATATCAGAATGTTACAAGGTTCTGATGTGTGAAGTACTTGATAAACCCAGTGATGCCTCATTCAGGTGGAAGGTACTGTTACTAAACTTATAAGCTTTCAGCAAAACATGCTTATTGTTATTGCAACTGAGGATATAATACTATTTTGAATAATAAAAAGTGTGTGTATATAGGTTTGTGCCATTATTTTACCAAACCTAAGAGTATCTTAATGATTTTATGTTCTAGTCCTCTGCCCCTTTGCAGATAAACAACTAAATTTTTATTTTTACGTAAGATTGGCAATAGATGATCTGGCACTGTGACTTTCAAAGTTTTTTTGTTTTGTTTTTGTTTTTTTGTTTGTTTGTTTTTTTTAAACTCCAACCCACACTACATTTAACACTGTGATCTGGTACATATATCTGAAACAAAAGTTTCATGAAACAGTACTATGGGTAGTTCTTTTTAATGTTTTCTTTTCCTCTTACTTATTTCATTTCTTTTTAAAATGGTGATCATGACTCACTAAATTGATTTTATGATCCATTAATTGGTCATGAAAACACTGACCTAGCACATGCTTGATCATTTTCTTTTTTCTTGGGAATACCAGTTTGGACATCAATATGTATGTGCAGTATCAGTGCACGACCAGGATCACCTCCCATGTATCCATAACCCAAAATATTCCTTTAAAATAGGCTGGGCGCGGTGGCTCATGCCTGTAATCCCAGCACTTTGGGAGGCCCAGGTGGGCAGATCACTTGAGGTCTGGAGTTTGAGACCAGCCTGACCAACATGGAGAAACCCCGTCTCTACTAAAAATACAAAATTAGTCGGGCATAGTGGCGCATGCCTGTAATCCCATCTACTTAGGAGGCTGAGATGGGAGAATCGCTTGAACCTGGGAGGCAGAGGTTGTGGTGAACTGAGATCGCGCCACTGCACTCCAGCCTGGGAAACAGGCTCAAAAAATAAAAAATAAAATAAAATAAATAAATAAATAAAGGAAAGCACACAGACTTTATAGACACAGAATCAAAAATGATTCCTGCTGAATGACTTACTAACTGTGTGACTTTGGGTGAGTTACTTAACCTTCCTGTGTCTCAGTTTCCTCATTTTAAAAACTGGAATCATAGTACCTATCTCACAAGACTAAATAAATGTATGTGCAATACTTGTCACAAAACAAGCACATATTAAGCACTAATTTGTGCTAACTATTATTAGTCAATTAGTCACCAAGTCTTTTTGCTCGTCTCTTCACTTAGTTTTCTTAACCCTGCAATATTGCAATAATCTTGCTGGCCTTCTGGTTTTGCCAGTAGATTGCTTCATCCTGCATAGCACAACTAGACTAAATTCTCACAAACACCATTGTATTTCATCACCTCACAGCCCCAGTTTTACCGTGTTATCATTTCCAAGTTTCCATATAAATTCTATAAATCCAGACTCTAACATTTCTGACTCCTCTGAGTGTCCTCAGAATAACATTCATTTCTTCAGCAAACCTATGTGCTGGCACTGTTGAGCTTCTGGAGATACAACAGTGAACGAGACAACTCAGTCGCCCCTTTGGGGCAGTAAGATCACAGGCAATAAACAAGGAAATGTGTACCTATATAATGTATAACTATAATTATATAATTTGGGGGTAATTCTAAGTGATCTGAAGAAAAATAAAGCAATATAAGAGAGAGTAAAGTTGAACCTGTTTCTCCTACTTCTGTCTTCTACTTTAGCAAAACTGCTCTAACACCAGCACGGTAGCCATTCCTTCCCATCTAGACTGCCCCTCCACCTTTTCTTTGTGCTTCAGTGTCTTGCCCATTCTTGTAGTTCCATTCAGATCCTTCCTGCTCTCCCAAATCTGCAGCCATTTCAGCTCACAGTCCTTTGTACTTCCTCATGCAGCATTTTCTGTGTCAATTTGACTCTTACTCTGCTTTATATCATCCACCCTCTTTTTATGTGTATTTTTAATCTCATCAACTAGATTATCAGGAGTAACAGTATGTTCTCTTTTGCAACTCTCATGCTCTATTCATGACACCTTGTACATAGTAGCGATCAGGAAAATGCAAAGTTGTTGTTGTTGTTAGAAACAGGGTCTCACTGTCACTCAGGCTGGAGTTTAGTAGCATGATCATAGCTCACTACAGCCTTGAACTCCTGGGCTAAAGCCATCCTGCCATCCAGAGTAGCTGGGAGTAAAGATGCGTACAACCATGCCTGGCTTATTTAAAAAAAAAAAAAAAAAATGTTTGTAGAGATGGTGGTCTCACCATAATGACCAGACTAGTCTCAAACTCTTGGCCTCAAGTAGTCCTCCTACCTTGGCCTCCCAAAGTGCTAACGTTATAGGTATGAGCCAACACACCTGGCTACAAAGCTTATATATATGTGCATACACATACACACACACGCACACACACACACCAAAAACTATATAAATCATATGTAAGTAATATATGTATATGTCTTAACTATTAGATCAATAAAATAATAACAAAAGCGATAACACCTAATATTGGTAATGGCATGAGGAAATAAATGGGTATTTTCATATTCAGTATAATGATCCAACTATCATTGGGCAACTGGGCAGCTTCTGTCAAAATTTGTAACATGCATGCTCTACAACTTAATAATCCCATTTACAGTTGACTTTGCTAAAGATAGAGTTAGCCCTTTATATTTGTGTGTTCTGCATTCATGAATTCAAACAACTGCAGATCAAAAGTATTCCATTAAAAACTTGCACCTGTACTGAACATGTACAGACTTTTTTCTCGTCATAATTCCCTAAAAAAAACATAGTATAACAACTATTTACATAGCAATAAATGTGTGTGTGTGTGTCTGTGTGTGTGTGTGTGTGCTGACTGAAAGGAAGATAAACCAACTTCACCAACACAGCTGACTACTGACAAAAGATAAGGTTTAAATCTATTTTCGGAAAGACTTACACATTTCTATAATAATTAGATAAACTGTTAAGCCTCAGTTATTGTCATTTAAAACAAGAATGAAGGAAAAAATGAATTTAGAAAAAAATCGATTGCCCTTTTTGTGTCTGATTCCAAATTGTATGCCTTATAAATCTGTTACCATTACTCTTATCATTATTCCTAACATTTAATCCATTGTATCATAAAAGCAACTCCTCTCAACTCTTTTAATACTCTCTACACCAGCCCCACCAAGTAGATGTCCAGCTGAAACTTGCCTCATTTAGTAGTTAGGAACTCATTACCTAGTAAGGCAGCTGATTTATTTTTGGACAGCTCTGATTATTGGAACTCATTTTTCCCTGGAGCCCAAATCTCTGTTTTTATTGTTTTTTTCACTGTTTCTGCCGCTGCCCTTTGGCAACATATAGAACATTTTTCTTTTGGCATCCCATCTAAAATTTCAAGGTAGTTATCATGCTCTATCAATTTACCTTATTGTCTACCTAGAGTTAATTTAATGAAAGATCTCTTAGTTCTGTTTTGTCAGCAGAGAAACAAAAATATGGCAATGGAAGAAATACAAAGCCTTTGGAATTGATTTATATTAATTTTGAGGAGGACTTAATTTGAAATCTAGGTATTTATTTTTATTTGATAATAAAATATATAGATTTGTTGTTCTATGTAAATGCTCTAGACTGTGGGCCTCCAGAAGACAGAAATTTGTTTTATAACTCTTTATTTCTTCCTTCTCTCCCACATCTACAATAACAATTATAAACTTACTATGTGTCTGCTGTATCTTTATTAAATAGGTGGGTTAATTATATCTAGAAATGTAAATATAATAGATTTATCATAGTATAACTAATATAGTATTTAGTTCAGACATTCCAAATCTAAGAAATATTAGTCTCTGATATTTACATGACACATTATTAGGCTGCTGACATTATGTATGATTCTATTCTGAATGGGAACCCCACAATAATTCTTTAGCCTAACAAAAAAGAGCTATTTTGACAAGTAACTGTTAATAAATGGGTTTATATAGACTATGTCTGTTAGTACTAGGAAGCAAGGTTTAAAATCTCAGAAAGTTGCTGTTGAATATATATGTAAAGTTCTTCAAAGACATGCCAAGTTTGGATTTAGCTCACTAAAGGTTAGGGTTCTATTAGTAGATAATGCTCATTATTTTATTTGATTTCCTTATTTTTACCAATTATTTACATATCTTTTTCTGACCATTACATTTTATTGATAATAGTGAAAATTAAAATAAATATATTGCCATAAAAGTAATTTCCACAACTTGTGTCAGTAACTTCAATTTTTGTTCTATTTTTAAGCTGCTTGCCACAATATTGACAGGCATCCGATTGTGTGGCTTAGTTCTAATTATAGATATAGGCTACTTCACATGGAGTTAGATATTTCTAAGAGACTAAACAAAACGTGTAATGCTGTGAACAAGGAAAACAACAGCATGTTTTTGGTGTAAATTGACTGTTGTCATAAACAATAATTATCAACACAGTATTGGTATCATGATACTGTTTTGGGCCTCATCATTCAAACTATTTCTCTTTGTATTGTATAGTGATTTTTTTTAGGGGAGAAAAACCCAACAACTGTCAATCTAATCATTATATTCAGCCTACATTACCAAGCAAAACATATTTACAGCTAGATCTACACTGTTTTTACAAGTTTATTAAAAACGTGTTGCCCAATGCCAGGAATAGCTACAGCAAATGCTACCACCAGTAGGCAAACTGTCTCTCTACTTTCTTCTGAAGATTTAGCTACTTCATCACTTTAACTATGAGCTATACCATAGATGTTCCTGTGTCAAAATGTTTATCACAGATAAGACCTCTGTGTGTGTGTGTGTGTGTGTGTGTGTGTGCGCGCGCACGCGCACGAGCATGTGCATGCAGGGGAGCAGGGTTGGTGGGGGTTGGGGAGATAAGGTAGTGGGAGGGAGTAGATGAAGGGAGTCAGGGCCGTGGCAGTCTTTTGTACCACTAATCTAGGATCACAGGTCGATACCTAATGAAGTCAAGTTAAATCATGGTAGGACTTTTCAACCATTTGGTTTATTTTATAGGAGCATGACGTTATCCATGATATATACATTAAAGCTGCATTTTTTTCTCTCTAGAAATGTGATACTCTTTTTGTATAATCTCAGTTTTAATAATTTAATAATCTCTAATAGCCTATAGACACTGTAGAGACCTCTCTACATGTTTTACCTCTGCTCCTAGCTTGTAGTATGAACGCAGTAAATATTTGTTAAGTGAGTGAATATTTGAAAGAAAAAGGACAGAGGAAAGCCTGTTTTCTACATTTGACATGTAATGTCATGAGCTACTCCATCCTACATTGTTCTTTCCCTTCTCTGAATTCCTATAGTCCATGTATATTAATCGCAGAGTTCCTCCTTGGCTGTATAATGTATAACGTTACTCCCCAGTTGTTTGAGGTATGTGCATCTAGCTCCACATGAATTTGTTGACCATCCCCACCCTGGGTCCTCTGTATTATTTCTTTTCAGCAACTAATCTGGTGAGGCATCCACTGGACACTTAGTACATACTTTATGTCTTCACTCTGTTAAAACAGATTTCAAACCAGTGTGAGAAATAGCATTCTATCATCTGGTTTGGAACACCAGCCTATTTCATTCTTCAAAGACTCAGTGAACTTCCCAGCAATTAATCAAATGGCAAAGAATGATTTGGTAATTTCCTCAATAGTTAAATAATAACTTTTTGCAAGTTACAATTGCTTTACGTTGTTGAGTGGTTGATAATGGGTTGTTTTTCCATCTCTTGATGGCACATCAGGTTAACTTCAACAATGTGAAGTATGTTTTCAAAATGAAAAGCAAATGTCCATTTCCTTGTAATAGTCTCTTTCTAACCATAATAGTAATATACTGATAAGAATAGATAAGAATAATAACTCTTGAAGGGTGCTGCTGTAAAATATGATTAGATAGCAGCAAATACCCACTTGCACATGTTGCTATCATAGGTAATAGTTAATTTACAAAGCATGTTAATCTGGTCTGACTGCTTGATTTCTCATCTGAATTAGAGAGGTAGGTAGGTACATAGGTAGAGAGAGAGAGAGCTTCATTTAGGTATGCACAGAGATAGGGTCAGCTGTACAGTATATATGCAAAAGGAATCCTGATGCCTTGTCACTAAAATTTTCTAAGTTAACCGAGAACTACAATTTTCAGTTAAGTAGTTAACTTTTTTCTTTTTGTCTTCTTACTTTCATGTTGTGTTTCCAGTAAAAGGATTAGATGCCTTACCATGTCTCCACCAAGAAAGTTAGTTTGGGACAAATAGATGGATAATTTCACAAATGGAGAACAATCTTTTTTCATTTTTTGTCTTTTTTGAGATGGAGCCTTACTCCGTTGCCAAGGCTGGAGTACAGTGGCGCGATCTCGGCTCACTGCAACCTCCACCTCTTGGGCTCAAGCAGTTCTTCTGCCTCAGCCTCCTGAATAGCTGGGATTACAGGTGCGCACCACCATGCCTGGCTAATTTTTGTATTTTTAGTAGAGATGGGGTTTTGCCATGTTGGCCAGGCTGGTCTGGAACTCCCAACCTCAGGTGAACCGCCCATCTCAGCCTCCCAAAGTGCTGGGATTACAGGTGTGAGCCACTGCGTCTGGTCCAAAATCTTAATCTATATAGGGTAACAGAAAGCCACTTAAGTATTCGATTAACTAGTGTAATATGCATAAGCAAGATGAGTCCAGATTATCCAATACTCCACGCGTGGTTTTCTGAACAAATTATCGTTTCTTCATAAGTACAATTAATCTTCATAATAAATAAGTAATAAATATTTGACAAAAAAATCATGCTGGAAACTGTGAGATCATAGAATATTTTGTTAGAAATGTAAAGAGACAACAATGATACTAGTTATCAGAAAACTACTCTACTCAATGTGGAATTAAGTAGTCACTGAACTTATTTTAGATGACTTTTCTTCTTAAAATCATACTGTATCATATAATCTTGGTATGCTTATTTAGAAAAATGGTTTTATGTTTTATCCCATTTAATAGTGCTGCAGAAGTAGATGTAGATTTTTCATACAATAGTGGATCCTATATTAGCCAGGCATGGTGGCATGCACCCGTGGTTCCAGCTATTCAAAAGGATTGCTTGAGCCCAGGGGTTTGAGGCTGCAGTGAGCTCTGATCACACCACTGCACTTATGGTCTGCATGACAGAATGAGACCCCATCTCAAACAAAAACAAAATAGTGGATCATATCTAACCTTTTATTTAAAACAATAATGAAAAACATAACAAAAAAGTCCTTATTCACCTTTAGTATTTCTTATTTAGCTATTTCCTTTTGTCCAAATATGAAACTGTTATCTATCTGTAAAATTAATGTGGCCTTTTGATCTGATAATATTAGCATCATTTCTCATTATTCTATATCAAATCTATTGATCCTGATTCTTAAATGTTGTCATTTGATAGTGTTAGGAATTTGTCTGTTTATGTTCCTGCAGAGAGCCTGATAATAGAAATTGGTTATGATTCTCCTTATGTAACTCTAGAGGACAGGCCTTCACTTATTTCTGTGTTTGGGAGATAGTCTCCTTTAGCTTGTATGAAGTTGTTAAATCTCATAGTTCATAGCAGCATCAGATTTGATTATTTCAAAGTTGTAAGATCAACAGCAACTATATATTGTAACCATTTAGAAAATGGGTCTCACATTTGGCTCTCTCTTCAATTTTTGCTGGAACTAACATGATAAAAGCCCCCATTACCTTACTTTTGGAGTAGTGTAAGGATCTTTTGTTTGCTCTGTTTCCAGCCTTCACCTCCTTCCTCTCTCTCCCTCCACACTTGGTCCTTCCTATGCACTATGGCTAAATCAACCTTCTGAAAACATCACTCAGTATAAACCTGTTACATTAAGTTGTTAGTTACAACTAATACTTATAAATGAAAGCCATACTACCCAGTTGGCCAAGAAAAGTGGTAGTCCCTCCCTGCCTGCCTTCTCTCTCATGTCCCCCTGACCACCGAACTCCAGTGGATACATTCATGATTCTCCAAGTATGTTATCCACATTTCTTTCTAACTTTGCACTTTGCTCCCTGCATTATGCCTTCTAGTTGCACCAGGGTATTGTCGAAAGAACATGAACTTAAATGGAGTACATCTGGATTCAAATCTTGCATCTTCCACTTCATTAGATGTGTGGTGTTAAACAAGTTATTTAATCTCCTTGAGCCTTAATTTTCTTATTGGCAAAATAAAAGTCAAAGACATTTCCTGAGAAGGTTAAATGTAGGTAATTTGATTTCACACCACACACACACTTCCGATGTAGACATTCAACATTCTATTTTTCCTGAAATGCCATCCTATCCTCAGTTCTTACCTAAGACCAGACTGTACTTTAAGTGTGAATTCAACTTTTCCCATCTCTATAAAATAAGTACATTTTCCCCTAGTGCTGAGGTGGAACTTCATCTTTAGAATTTTCTAGCATTTGTGGGTTGTGCCCCTCTTTAGCAGTGAGCATGGATTACTTTTATATATGTTCAAGTATTTGAGTATAACGACAGTCTGACTTCCCCATGAAGGCATAGGTGCTGTCCCATGCATATATAACTGTTGTATCTCCACAGACTAATGACAAATGCAATGCAAGTATTAGAAACCTAATAAACATTTGTACTTGCTCTAGTGTCTTGATGATAATTATGTCACCAGGAAATCTCAAGTCAACCACCATATACTTCCACAAAACTAGTTTTATTTCATTTAAGAATTTTGGACATTCTTAAAGCCAGGACTGTACACCAGTACATCTGTATCACTTATTTTGCCTTTGTTCATTCTGATTATCTGTTGCCTGGGTTACCTAGTTGTTAGATATTTTTGATATCTATACTACATATGGTATGTTTTCTAATGCAAAATCTTTATGAATTACTTTACATATTTAGATTTAGTTCCTCTTAGAAAAAGAATTCAAAACTGTAACTTCTTTTATTATCTGGCTTGGGGGAAAAATACATGATTTCTGATGAATTGTGTGCTATTTTCTGAGAATTTCTCCACTGACACATCTTTTGAACAGAAAGGATTTGCTCTCCAAGTTCTTACTCATGAGCTTTCAATAGACTTCAGATGTGGGGAAGCATTGCCCTCCTCAAATAAGATTTGCGACTGCATTTGATTCACTTTCCTCCCTTTCATGAAATTGAGATGGACGGCTGAGCCAACTTAAAAAAAAGTATATGTGAATTGCATTTTATTCTAATAATATTAGATTGTCCTACAAAAGTATGCTTGCATACTGTAGGGCAAAATCACATTTCTTATGTGTGTGTGTATATATATGTGTGTGTGTGTGTGTGTTTTTAAGCATGGTGAAAATTAAAATACAGTAGAGAGTAATATTGACTCTGAACAACACAAATGTGGTCTGTTTCAAAGTGAGGTAGCTATCTGGAAGAGATTTTAAACTTTAGAATATGTCGATGCTAGTGGTTAAACCTGCCTACCTTGTCTTTGATGTTCTGTCTGAGCTGATGCGAAGTAATAGGATTAAAAATAAAGTGTACACCTTTCTTTTGATCTAAGTAGCCAAAAAGGAGGGGAAAATAATAACCTGTCTCCTGCTCCAATTTAGCAAATACCACTGCTCTAACAAAACCGATATGATACTGTGGGTGGGTTCACAGATGTAACTCATAGGGTACACTAAGGTTTTCACAGCCATTTTCCTTTTTTCTGAAGCAGCATAATTCCAGATATTGCTGCGTAAATGTGGCTTTTTACCATCTACAAAAATCAAGGCAAGTTCAATTAATTTTAAGCAACCTCTCTCAAATGACTTGCTTTTCTGTTCACCAATAACTTAATACATTATTTAGGACTGTTGGTCAGTTAGCCAAAAGTGACAGTGAAAAGATGTTGACATGAGTTTACCTTACCAACACTTACCAAGTGCAGTGGCATCATCTCGGCTCACTCCAACCTCTGCCTCTCGGGTTCAAGGAATTCTCTGCCTCAGCCTCCCTAGTAGGTGGGATTACAGGCACCCACCACCACGCCTGGCTAATTTTTGTATTTTTAGTAGAGACAGGGTTTCACCATCTTGACCAAGCTGGTCTTGAACTCCTGACCTGGTGATCCACCCGCCTTCGGCCTCCCAAAGTGCTGGGATTACAGGCATGAGCCATCACGCCCGGCCTAAGCTACATTTTTAAAGGATCTGTTTGTTTTATATTTTTTGGGTGAAAATTTCCCAACACATATATATGTGTTTAACCTCTACTTGGTTAAACACACACACACATACACACAAACATTCACACATATACATATTTGTCTGCTGTAAAGACTCTGATCAATATATAAATTAACTACTTCAAACTGTGGTCATTTCAAAATGAATGACTATGGTGTTCAGATATTTCCCATTAGGGGGAAAAAAAGGTGTTGTGAGGAGGGTTGTGGGGACAGATGCTTTCTTCCTCAGGTGATATAAAAAGGCTTACTTAGCTTGGGTTGATTGTGCCTGGAAGCTGATAACCCAAATTAGCCTTTATGAAACTCTTTGGTGCTCTGAATAGATCTCTTAATGGATAGATGGCTTTTTCTACAAACTGGCAGGCATGCAAAACACATCGAAAGGAGGTGGTAAGCTAGCATTATGTTTTCAGTACTTACAATCCTAGTACCTGTGGTCATGAATCCATGAGACAAGACCACAACTGAACTCTTCATTGTTCGTTTTTTTTTTTGAGACAGTCTCACTCTGTCACCCAGGCTGGAGTGCAGTGGTGCAATCTTGGCTCACTGCAAGCTCCACCTCCCAGCTTCACGCCATTCTCCTGCCTCAGCCTCCGGAGTAGCTGGGATTACATTTTTTTGTATTTTTAGTAGAGACAGGGTTTCACCGTCTCTAGCCAGGATGGTCTGAATCTCCTGACCTCGTGATCTGAATCTCCTACCTCGGCCTCCCAAAGTGCTGGGATTATGGGCGTGAACCACCACACCTGGCCTTCCTTGTTCTTTCTAAGAGGAGCTTTTATTCCTCTCCTCTTTCTTATCTCTGCTTTTGTCATTTTTGTGTTTGTTTTCTGTTTTTCCTGTCAGTGATGGTACTAGTTTTCTGTTCTTCTAGGTTCAAGCTCTCTTAATTGACTTACAGTGGAATAACCTTAGCCTGCCTGCCCATAATCTCTTGCTTTATCTCACTTCTTTCCTACCAGTTACTATCTTTAGTTTCTGTGCCTAACTGCAGCCTAGTCCTTTGTGTTTTTTCCCTCTGCACCCAGCAGGCCTGCCTATCTTGAAGTTAAATATCAATCATACTGTCAAAAGTTCCCCTAAAACAAAAAGAACCCACACCAACTGAAAGTCATTCCTCCATGGAACTCCCATAGAGAATTGTCTGTAGCATTTTTGCCAGCCTGACAAAGGCTGGACTCCACATCAGTGCCTGTGGGACCTTCATGATTTGGCACCTAGTGATCTGCAGTATCTCCTCTTCTCTCCTAGTGCTTTTGTCCCCTCTCCACATATACACACAAATAGTAAAATCCTGCCCTTACTACACCAGCTCCCCAAACAGACCTTCCTCTCTGCTCCTGTATTTACTCATCTGCCTGAAATGTGCCCTTCCTACCCCAGGGCTTGCTCTCATTCTCTTTCAGAGCTCCTCTAAGAAGCTTCCCTGGACTGGCTCCTGTTCCTCTTCTACAAGCTTGTAGCATGCTCTGAACTGGCCCTCAGCACACAGCATGGAGACTGTGTTTTTTACTTTTTTTGTGCCTTCACAAGAGTATGAGTTCCTTGAAGTCACAGGACGCATTTTATCAGTGCATCCACAGAACAATGCCAGAAACAGACTACTTAATGAGATTTGCTAATAGTAAGAATAGATGTGGTGCTTAAGTTTGTCTTATATTATGATCAACTGTAACTATTTTCTATTAGGACTTAAGTTTCCTAACAGCAAAGGCTGCCCTTTATACGTATTGATCCTGAGAGTGTATTGTACACTACGGATACTAGTATGTGACAGATATTCACTGAGTATTTTTCCCTTGAATTATTCACTCATAAGAGGGTTGACCTTCAAACAGTGCTTTTATAAAACTACACTGATTTCAGTGATGATGCCATTTCTTAAAATATTTTTGGGACATTTCCTTCCCCGACCATGTAGGAACCAGCAAAGAAAAGTCAGTTTTATTACTTATTGTGACCCAAGATGTTGTTATTCAGCGTGGTTATCAGTTTTCCTCCTTTGAACTCTTACTTCTGGTTATGTGTTAAAAATCACTTGACCCCAAAATTTAGAAATTTTGAGTATATTTAGTATATAGGATTGTGAAATTCTCAAGCGCAATGAAAGTGCCTGACACGCAATGTCACATAGTAAATTTTCCTTAAAGACATAGTGAATGAATGAATGAGTGAATGGATGAATGAATGAATGAAATATGTGACAAATTCTGAAGACAGATACAAAAATATACTAAAATATTTTCAGTGATATCAGTATAATTAGAGTAGAAGAGAGAAGTTATTTCTGTGTCTGAAAGAGAGAAGTTATTTCTGTGTCTTCCTTTAAGCAAAATGAAAAAAAATGACAATAAATCCACCTCTTTGTCTAATAGACATGCCCTGCATTTTCTGTGTTGACAGGTGTGTCAGTATTTGGGTTTGAGTTCTTCTCATCATCTGATAACTGAGTTCTTTGAAGTCTCCCTTTTTAGTCCCCCATTCTTGGGATTCTAGACTTTCACCTACTTAAGCTCCTTTCCTCATAAACTGTTATTTTGTTCCATCACATCTTCCTTTCTGTTTCTTTTCTTTCATTCCAGTTATTGGATTTTCTGACACCTTACTGCAAGATCCTCTTATCTTCATGGCCATGAACTTTTAGGGTCTTAGTGACATATATAGCTCACCAGCATAGATCCCTTTCGTGTGCACAGTAGGCAAGAGAAGAATGTCCTTAAAAAACAAACTTAGAGTCCTAGACCTCCAAGTAGGGCAAACAGAGAAAAACAATTTTGAACATTTTTTCTTCTTTTAGAAGATGATATAGGTCTGGTGAAATAAATTAACAGAGTCAAGCACAAGTTAACTCAAGCAGAAACAAGTGATAATAAAGTAAGACAATCATGAGGGTACAGTTTCTTTAAAACAATAGTCATGAGATTTCGTTGTATGCTAAGAGTGGTAGAGATCTTATTGTCTGCTCTCACGCTCATATTCATGCACACTTCTACAAGCAAGCATATAAAAATTAAAACTACTGGGCATTTTCTGCTTTGAATTTTAAAGATAATTTAAAAGTATTAAAGTCAACTTCCATTGCCTTCTTTTGTGGAATATTTAAAGAAAAAGACAGTCAGTAGAAGCAAAGTGACACATTACTTACATGACCCTTTGCTATTAAAAACTAAGAATACATATCCCCTGTTTTTATTACTCTGGCAAAGTGACACATTTTTCTTAAAGCAGAGTAGGTTCTTAGCAAGCTGGCTATAGCTTTTCACAAGCATACAAATAGCTTCAATGACATTTTATCAAGCGATTTCCAGTGTACAGGTTCCTAAACCCTCAGCCCACTGGATCACCTTTGAAAAGAAACAGTGTCATTTGAAAGAAATTTAAGAAAGCCAAGGCCAGGGCTGGTCAGTGTGTTGAAGATGGATGATACAGCTTTCACTGTTGCCCTTGTGCCTTTCTGGTCCCTGTAAACCTCTACTTAAAAATAGGAGTGACTCAAACAGAAGTCAGGAAAAGGTTGTGCCGATGTGAGATGATACCAGGGACCCTAAGTGAATGGCACGTTCGATTTGTGGAAATTGCTCAGAAAATACATTTTTATCTTTCATTACTGAACAAAATAAAGGATTTGCCACAGAATATAGTTCACCAAAGTTGTTTATTTTGGAGGAAATCTCAAACTTGTTTTTATCCTTTCAGGGAGTTTTCAGTAAATTATAGTAGAAAACTCCCACACCTAGAAACCAGAAGACATGGTTCTCATCCTAACGTTCACAAAGTCAGAGCTTACTTGGTCATATCTGTGAGTTAAATTTTCTAGAGTAGTGTTCCCTAAAATGTGTTCTATGCATGTAGTACCCTGGAATGCCCTCTTTAATAAAAGGAGTGGGGAGGAGGGGGAGACGCATCATACCCTTTATCTCCCTGTGAATGAATATTCACAAAGCACGTTCGCATATTCAATTCTTTGAGAATTCTGCAGGAAGTAAGCCTGTCAAATTTCATTTAAGGTAGTATGTCTAAAACTTATTTAAGGGAAGAATTTTTTTTAAATGGAATACTTATTAAAATCCTGAAGAAGTATTTTCGAGAACACACTTTGAGAAAAGGTGCTTTCTAGACCTTTGACTCCACACCTGAAAAACGAGGTAAAATTCAATAATTTCCCTGGTCCCTGGCAGGTCTCAAATTCTGTGGTTGGTATAAAATCTCAGTTGTGTAGTCACCAGAGTCACAAAATGTACATGAAAGCCAGCAAAAAGGATGTTTTTTTCTGACAGAAAGTAGGAAAAAGCAAAGGTTCTTCTACATGTTGTGTTTAATATTACATAAACTATTTCATGCTTCTTCATAAAACAACGTAAAATCCACATGCCATCCCTTAATTTTAATCTTAAATTTAAATTTAATTTCTATTGAGGGGTAGAATCCACATTCAATTTCATATACAACATCAATTTAAGACTGTGTATGTGGTAAGTCCACAGGAAAAAAATAAGATTTTGTTTCACAAGATTTTACGATTGCTGCTATTGTTGTTATTCCCCTCTCCTACTCACATTGTAAGCTCCTCAGACAACAGGAACAATTCTCGGAGTTATTTTGGAGTGTTTTATTGCATACATTATTGGGTATACGGTAATTGCTTCTTGTTTTTGAGAAAGTACTCAATAATGAACAAATCGTTTAAAAGGAAACTACATTTTTTCTCACGTCTTTTGAAGATTCTACAGGTATAGAGAAAAAATTATATCATTGTTTTTCAACAGTTCAAAAAGCAAAACTTTTTTAGAACTGGCATTAAGATATGAGACAAACATATATATTACATATGTATGTAATATGTGTATATGTAATGTATATGTAATATATATGTTATATATATGTTTTTATGTCTCACACTGAAGTAAGTCAAAGTATGTACAACTTAATCAAGACACTCAACACAGGAAAAACATTCTTGGTTATTGATTTGATATGGATATTTACAGCAATGAATGACTATGAATAAATATTTTTTTATCAGGGAAAAGAGGCAAGTGGAGTTAAGGAAAAACATTTCTCGAGTATTTGCCATGTGCCAGGCATAGCCATTCTAATTTAATTCATAAAATTGTAAGCATTATTACCAGCCTTCTGTTGGTGAAGATACAGAGGCTCAGAGAGATTGATATTTTGGCCAAAGTCAAACAATAAGTGGCAGAGCTGAGATTTGAACCAAGTGCTTGTAAATTTCATGTCTACCTTCTTTCTAAAATGGAACCAGTGGAATTATTTTTCTCCTGTAATCATCTAGCTATTGAAATGCTATATTGCAAAAAGTTTTAATGAGATTGTACTATTGAGTTGTTATGAGGAGCTTTTTACATCCATTTTCTCAAATTCTAGAATTCCAGAGTCCTTTTTCTTTTTCTGCCTGAATGTATTACATATATCTAAAGAGTTTTATCATAAAGTAGAAAATTGTTTTTCTTAGGCATTGATGAGTATTATACTATATTTTGAGATAATTATCTGAAAGATATTTCTTTGTAGAATATTTTACGTCACATTTAAGAAGGATTATTATTTAAGTTTCAAAACGGAACAGAGTGGTCTCAGGTTATTTATTCGTTTGTTTTCTGTCCCTGCCCCCATGGCCTTCAGCATCTCCTCTGGCTTTTGTGACACATGTGCTTCTGAGCTGTCACCCGTAGGTCCCTCTGCTTAGGGTGTACATCCCTCCTCCCAAGTCTGGAGACAAGCTGGTGTTGGGTGAGGGTTGATGGAGACTACAGCACATGAAATTCATCCATGTTCTTAGTCAGCACTAAATGACATCTCATTATGGGTGGACGGTAAAATATTTCCCACTTAATTGTTGTACAAAAATGTAATGAAGTGAAATCCATATAGTATAAAATTAACCATTTTAAGGTAAAGAATTCAGTGGCGTTTAGTTCATTCACATTGTTGTTCAAGCACCATTTCTATTTAGTTCTAAAATGTTTCCATCACTCCAAAGGAAAACTGCTTACCTATTAAGTAGTTTCTCCTCATTCCTACTTCTCCCCAGCCCCTGACAACCATCAATCTGTGTTCTATCTCCTTGGATTTATATATTCGTATAAATTGAATCATAAAATATGTGACTGTTTGTATCTTGTTTCTTTGCCTTAGCATAATTTTTCAAGGTTCATTCATATTTTAGCATGTAGCACTAGTTCATTCCTTTTTATGGCTGAATAATCTATTGTATGTATATGCCACAATTGGTTTATTCATTTATCTATGGAGGGACATTTGGGCTGTTTCTGTCTTTAGGCTATTTATTGAATATGCTACCTTTGATTACCCCCCCAAAAAAATCCTGTTGCAAAAGCACTTGAAATGAGACACTTAAAGATGCAACAGGAGTGCCATAGGAATGATTCCAATGCTAACCTCCCATTAAGGTTCTTTTTGAAATTGGGCTCTCTAAAATATAATGTTACTGTAAATGGACTTTAATGATACACAGTGTATATGGATTATGTATATGGTACCAAAAATGTAGATACCTTCTTTTTAAAAAAATAAATTTTGTCATGTCTATTTAAGGTGTACAACATGGTGTTACAGACACACAGATAATAAGGAAGTGTTTTTAAATGTAATATGATATGTAATCTTGTTTGTATTCAGTATTAAATTTAATAGAATTACACAAAGCCTACTTAGATAGCTTAGTTTAGAGACAAAAAATATTAGTTCTGTCCAAAACCTTCAGTAACCAAAAGCTTTAAATATATTCTTTTGTCAATTAATAAAGAAGAGCCATTGAAAACAAATTATCTGGCATCTCTACATATATAATAATTATGCAGCCAAGGCTTTTCCTTTGGAAACAATTTATACATTATATAAACCTAACTTTCTCATCCAAGTATCATTTCAAGAGAGGCAAGCTTAAATAATGGAGGCAATAGGGAAACATAATATTACAATAATGGTCTTTGGTGTGGTTTGGAAGGTTTTAGGAAACATTTGGAACTATTTTTCTCATAAAGTCAGTTAACTATTGAAGTGTTATGATAGCATTTCCCTCTGTATTGTATACAGTACAAAAGGAGCCCAGTTAAAGGAGACATCAATTCTAAATATCCTGATTAGAGGGATTTCCACCAACCAGGAAATTACATGCTCTGGTATCCTGGGATTAGTTTAATAGAAAGATACAGTGAAATAAGGAATGGATAGGTGATTTAGGGTGCTCTGTTTACTTTCAAATGCCCATTTCTTTGCAGCTTCATCTAGCAACGCTACACTGAAAAAGCCTAAAAGGATGGGAAAGGACCTGAATTTTCAGAGTAAATATGCTCTGACTAAATTGATGTGATATTTCATTTTTTGAGGTATATTTCTAACTAGATTATAAGCCAGTTCTGTTCTCAAAACTGTTGAAATGGAAAAAATGTTTAAACTTTTCTTTTGCTTACACCATTATTATTTGACTGTTTGAAACTTGACAGATGTTTGCCTCAAAGGTTCTACACATCTGTCAAATGTTAAATTCCTTTGTGAATTGATAGCCATTTTTTTTTACATTTGACATATAGATTCTGTGATGATAGTTACTTTTGTAAAATAGCTATGGTCTTTTTATAAAAATTTAAATTGTAACACTGATTAAAAATGTAATGCTTTTTCAAAGCACATAGCCTGTTGAATAAGGAAATGAGCAATATCTCGTGCTTGCTTTTAAGAAGAGTACAATATTTTTGTTATACTCGAGCTTAAAAAACATTTCTGTTGAAGGTTGCTCTATTAGTTCATTTTTGCATTGCTGTAAAGAACTACCTGTGACTGGGTAGTTTATCAAGAAAAGAGGTTTCATTGGCTCATGGTTCTATAGGCTGTACAGGAAGCATGGCTGGGGAGGCCTCAGGAAACTTACAATCATGGCGGAAGTAGTAGGGGAAGCAGGCACATCCTACATGACTGAAGCAGGGAAGAAGAGGGCAGGGGAGTTGACACACACTTTTAAATGACCAAGTCTGACAAAAACTCATTATCACAAAGACAGCACCAGGCCATGACAGATTCGCCCCCATAACCCAAACACCTTCCACCGGGCTCTACCTCCAGCATTTGGGATTACAATTCAACATGAGATTTGGGCAGGGACAAATTTCTAAACTATATTAGTTGCCATGCTATCTGTTTTCTCAGATTACTAGAGGATATGGCTAAACAATACATCAGGATGGATAAGTTTTCTTGTCCATGAGTGTTGGGAACTTGCCTGAGAGACTAAACCTTGAGAAAATTTAATGTGTTTCAGGCTGTCACTAAAGGGTTCATTCCCTGCCTCCACTCCTTAAAACAAGATAAAACATGACAAAATAAAACAGGAGATCAGGCACCAGGTAATTTGAAGGAGATGGAGAAATTTTCAGGCAGACATTGACTTTAATTGAACTCCACTCAAGAATGAAACGTATATACTGTGATACTTTTAGTAAAGTGGAAGGAGGAACATTGGCAAATTCAGTTTAAAAACTAAGATTTGTTTTTTTCATTTTCAAATGGAATATCCTGAGAAAGTAAACTAGAGATGGATTGTAAATCCAAGTTGTGGTAACTGGCAACCCTCCATCTCTCATTCTCTTGCAATCTCATTTTTTGAATGAAGCCTAAGACACAGGCCACTAACGTGTCTAAATTCCAATATAAAGCAAATGACTAAATGTTTCAGTGCCAGGATTAGTGCTAGGTGTTGCGGTACAAAAGTGAACAGGATAGAATCATCCATATGGCATAAAGGCTGGGATGGCAGGCAGACAAATAATAACAAGTGCGAGAGGAATGTGTGGTGGTGTGTGTACACATGGATGAAACACCTAGCTTTCCTGGTGGTGGGTATTAAGCCTGGAAGCTAGGCTTGCATTACTATGTCCAGGACTCTGATCTAACCTAGAGATCTAAAAAAATTATGCTAGAATTTTGTATTAGCAGGTATCTTAGTGGTCATTGGCTCTGATTGTTCATACATTTTACCTCCAAAATGTTATTCCCTCACTTACACCCATTCACCCTAGTTTGTTTTCCTCGAACAGAGAACAAACAGCAGAGAACAAGGGGACTCCTTGACAGTGTAAGAATCCTGTATGTTCGAAGACTTGACTCTTCTCAGTTTTATTCTGCACCCGCATTGCTGCATCCACTCGTCCCACGTGACCCCACTGCTTGCTTGTATATTTGTGATACAATGATATAATAAGAAATACATATTTGATCTTTGCCTCAGGTTCCGGATACAGAGTTCCTAAAATGCATGGAGTTTCCTGAGTGATAGGAGCTGTAAAGTTGAAAGGAGTGTTTTCTTTTTGTTCATAGAGAGTCTCTTTCAACCGCACCTGAGTTTAGGTTCGTGACCGCGTGACTTTTGGAAAGCCCCTAAGGAGGAGGGGCTGCTTGCCAGAGGCACCAACCATGTGATTAGAGGGTTGGAATTTTTGGCCCCATCCATACTCAGACCTTCTGATAAGAAAGAGGGACTGGATGGAGGTTGAGTTCAGTCAGCAATGGCCAATGATGTAATCAGTCATGCCTACATAATGGAACCTCCCTATAAACCCAGAAGGACAGGGTTTGGAAAGCTTTCAGGTTGATGAGCACATGAAGGTGTTGGGAGGGGGAGGCTGCTGGAGAGGGCATAGACGCTCCATGTCCCTTTCCCTGTGGTTTGTCCTATGCATCTCTTCCATTGGGCTGTTCCTGAGATGTATCCTTTTACAATAAACCAGTCTAGTAAACTGTTTTCCTGAGTTCTGTGAGCTGTTCTAGCAAATTACCAAACCCAAAGAGGGGTTGTGGGAACACCAATTTATAGCTGTTGGTCAGAAGTATTTAAGGCTCAGACTTGGCATCTAAAGTGGGGCACTCTTGTAGTACTTAACCCTTAACTCCAGTACGTAGTCTCAGAATTAAACTGAATTGTAGAACACCATGTTGGTGTTAGAGAATTGGTCATTGTGGAGAAAAAACACATTTGGTGTCAGAAGTGTTGAAAGTGTACAGTAGAACAGTGTTTTTCTTTTAGTATTTCTTTGGAAGTAGCCATTATTTTATAAGCCAAAGTATTTTTTGTACTTTTCACATCATCTTTCCCGTGGGATAATAGTTACCTTCTGTCTCATGTTTTTGAAAGTTTTCTGTAATCTAAACATATACCAAATTCTATCTAGTCCGTATTTTTTTCCCCTCTTGAGTTTCACAATGCTAAGTGGCCACTTTTCTTTCAAGTTCCTGATCATTTCCACATCCTGCACTCACCCTTTATCCCAGTTTGTCTGATTTAAGTCCAGAAAAGTAGTTTCTCTACTTGCATCATCTGCCTTCTTTGAGCTTAAACTCTTAAGAAAGTAAGTCAAGAATTTATCCAATGTTGTGTTTTTGCCAAGCAACACTTCCAGATGGTGTCCTCATGGTTGAAGTCCCCCACCACCGCTTTATGTACTTCTCCTCCAGTTTTGCAATCTCTGTTACCAAACCACATCCTCTACCTGGCCTGGCAGTCTGGAGTGCATTTTCTAACAAATATCACCACCACTTTCTCTCTTTTTCCCAAAATGCCTCCACCCTTGGGTTTATAATCTGCAAGACAGATACTATGATTTTCATGATGTACATGGCTCTTTCTTTTGAGCAAATCTTTTATCCTTGGGAACAAAGTTTTCATTTTGGCTAGGGTTTATTCTTAACAATAGCACTACTATTCGAAAGCAAGTATTTATTAAGTAAAGACTATGTTCCACATTCGGTGCTGGATTATTAACATCTTCGAGTTCATTTGATACTAACTATATTAATGCTTATGGTAATTCCTATGATGTAGATATAATTCTTCCCATTTTGCCTATGAGGAAACTGAGGCTTGGGGAAGTTAAGTAGCTTACCAAAAGCTACACCATTAGTAAGTGATAAAGTTAGGATTTGAACCCAGAACTGTCACATTCCAAAGCTTGCACTTTTAATCATCACAGTGCTTCCTATCTCTCATTGCCTTGCAACATCTTAAAAATAATCATACCCCAGGGCCGGGAGTGGTGGCTCATGCCTGTAATCCCAGCACTTTGGGAGGCTGAGGTGGGCAGATCATGAGGTCAGGAATTTGAGACCAGCCTGGCCAATGTGGTGAAACCCCATCACTACTAAAAATACAAAAAAAATTATCTGGTGCTAATTTTTTTTAGCCACACACCTAAACGTGTGGCACATGCCTATAGTCCCAGCTACTTGGGAGGCTGAGGCAGGAGACTCACTTAACCCGTGAGGCAGAGGTTCCAGTGAGCCGACATCGCGCCACTGACTCCAGCCTGGGCAACAGAGTGAGATTCTGTCTCAAGAAAAAAAAGAAGAAGAAGTAATCATACCCCTTAAAAGCATAAAAATTTCATAAACTGCATAAAAATTCCAAAGTAAATTAGCTTCTTGTTCAAACTTTGATGTACAGACTTAGGCTCAAAATTTTCATCACTACTGGCTTCCCTTTAATTTTTTCCTAAAATTCTTTGGGCACTTTTACCACTTGCTGCTTTGTTTTATCCTCCATGACTTCAGGTTTTATGATTGTATCTGAGTATTTTTCTCCCGCTCTTCCTTCCAAAATTCAGTTTAAAAGCTTCTTGGTGATGTTGGCAAATTAGGGACATTCTTTCCTGGCTTCATGAAAAACACTTTCTCTGTGTATTTTTTCTTGTTCGAGTCTACAAAAGCAACTCTTAGCACTGTCTGGGTAGCCACCTGTTTGCTCTTTATATCCAATTTTCTCTTCTAAGGTTATGGCCTTCGCTTTTGAAAAGGATTAGTACCAAAAGGGTATCCTGCCATTACACCCAAGCCATTAAATTTTCTTCCTAGATGGCAGTTAGAGTAGTTTTCAATTGTGATGGCAACCTAGAACTACCTGGTATAAAAAAAAAAATAACAGTTCTCAGGCCCCATCCCAGATCAATTGTGAATCAGTCTTTGGAAATAGGTTCTAGGCATCAATCATATCTTCAAATTCCCCAGTATTTTAAAACTTCTGATGTGCAACTACAGTAAGATCCATTAGCATTGTGAGCTTTGTTTGGCAGGAACGTTTGTTCCTACTCGAATGAACAGAAGTGGGTACATTTTATGAGTCTTGGCAAGCTCCATCTCACACTAAGATTCATGCCGTAGGAAGACAACGTGCGTCTTAGCTTGGCTACAGCTTCGTTCACAGAAATGAACAAGTTCCATGAAGTTTCTTTTCTGACTGCAATTATTAACAGCATTGTGCCTCCCTCCGCAGGTTTGAGAATGCTCCTAGAGCTTCATAGTGCCTCTGTAATCACCTCCATGGAGAGCCTAGCACCTCTCGTATACTTCCAATTGCATATCTTTCTCCTGTCTCTCTTGACACACTTTTTTACTGATTCTTCTCTTGTCATTTATTTTCCTCTACACTCTCAACATCTTCTTTTTTAAAATTTCCTTCTAAGAAGACTTCCTTCTTCTTCATTTGAATCTAGGTTAGAGAACCAGCCTTAAGTCTATTCATCTTCTTTAGCAGGAAACAATCATTTAGAGTAGGCCCAAGCTAGGCAGAAACACAAACAAAAATATTATATGTAAGACATGATTCCTGCTTCCTAGAGCTTACTTTTAATTGGGAAGAAAAAACAAAGGTACATGGAACCAGCAGTCATGGTTGATAAGTAGTCAACAATATTCAGGAGTTTCAGAAAAAGTGTCTTAGGGAAGGTAGACATTGAACTAAACCTTTCAGGATAAAGTAGAGAGGCCACTGCAGGTTACTTGAACAACATCAGTGAAGCTGATTATTAAGCACTATATTAATAGTGCTTAATATGGAGAATTTGTCCCAAGGAGATCGTGGGACTGGGGAAGAAGATTTAGATGGGGTAGGGTAGAATTAGGAGAGAAGAGTAATTCATAAGGTGGTAAGATTAATACTTTCACCTCACTGCAACCCCCTTATTCAAATCATTTGCTACACTCTAAACTGCAAAGGCCAAGCACTGTCTTCCATGTGTTCCTTTGCTTACCATAGTACCTAAAAGTATGTACAAAATATATTCATTGAATGAATGAATTCTTCTCAACCTCATGGGAATGTCATGAATCTCTTTAGAAATTAAGTGAAATCTATGAACTCCTTTCTTTCTAGAAAAATGCAAATGAATGCAGATGTGTACACACACACACACACATGCACATTCACACTATCCTGTATAATTTTATACAGGTTATAGAATTGAACCTTTAACACAATGTAATTATAATAACACAATAGGAACATAATGTCTACCTATCTGAAAGCTTTTCAGTACTCTTTGTATAAGTTATGACTTGACAGTGTTTTGACTAAGAGAAAGTGAAAAAGAGGAAAGCAGTCTTAAGAATGAAAATTTTGATTCTATGTCTAGTTATGGATTTTTTCGTGTTCTTTTTTCCCCTCCCTGAGCTTTGCTAGCATGTTTTTTTAAAGTCAGTTCTCAAGAATCTGCACTTAACCTATTTGAGTAATATTCCTCAAACAAATCTTTCCTATTTATTCATGATTTTCTTTGAGTTCTTAGTGCAACTACACCAATCAGAAATAATGGAAGAAGAGAACAAATGACAAGGGAAGGGAGGTGGTGGTTGTCATCATTGTTGTTTGCCATCCTCACAACTCAAGTGTCTGGAAGGTTTTTAGACCGCTACCATGAGCAGTAGCCACCAGTGCAAGGTGAGAAATTCAGTGGGGCTATTTAGAGCAGACATAAAAATAAATATAAGAAAATATATAAATTCATCAACCAATTCTGGGACTTTTCCAGGAATCTCTTTCTAGTAATGATAACCCAAAACATCAGCGACCACTTTGTCTAGGCTAAGCAGGTATGTTGTCCTTCTGGGGAAGTTAGTCTTAGTGTGAAATGAATTTATTGAGGCATAATCTCCCTCTAATAAGGGATGCATTAGTTAGCCATACACCATTTCAACTAATCCTTAAAACATCCTTAGGAGCTTGTTCTTATTTGATAAGTGACAAACAAAAGGCTCAGCTAGGTTATCGTATTGGCCCAGGGTTACTTACCTATTAGATGGTGACCCTGAAATTTGAGTCCAGGGCAATTTGATTCTAAAGGTATTTTGCTACTCTCACTCTCCTACTGATGAATTTTTACATAGACACCCTACAAATCCCCTCGCAGTCCTGTTTCTCAGACGTATGTGACTACCTTAGTGAGAGGGAAATTTAACTGGCGTAGTTACCAACCTCTCTCGTGTTGTGAGCAAACTACAAATAAAACAAAATGAAAAGGCCATTCTTTTGCAGACAAGTTTCTTTGCCATTAACACCAACAGATTCATTAATCCTAGCAGACAGGAATGATCACGTATCTCTCTTTCAAAGAGTGTATCCATATTGTTTTCCAGTAGAAGAACAATATATATTTTGTTAGAAGATGACCTAATTGATCCATTCTTTAGTAATTCAGGGAAATTGGATTGTTCTGCTCATTGGTGGAAGCATGGTCTCATCATCATGGCTCCAGGAGGCCAGAAGTGACCTTGTATTCTCTTGCATGTAGCTTAGGTCAGGGAATGTAAGGCCAATTGGAAGCAGCCTCATTTGTCCTTTTCGACTTTAATGTGACTATAACTTTAAAAATCTCCAGTAGCAGAAATATTTTTCCAGTATAACATCTATAGGTTGAGAGTTTGATATTTAAGTCTTGTGAAAATAAAATTTGGACTTATAAAAATAAGTACATGTTTATTATAACTCTCTAGGTTCACTTTCTCTGGCAATAACCTTCATTTTGCAACACTCAACTTTGTTAAGCAAGTGTTTGTGCCAACCACTATACTGAACACTTTCCTATACGTTGTTATACTTTACCCTCTCAACAGTCCTATGGTGTTTTTAGAAAGGATCATGCCAGTAATCAGAGCAGAGTGGTGTGGTTGCTTTGTTAATGACAAGTGATTTCTTTTCTATCAAAATAGGTTTTATAATATTACATTTATGACTTTTGTTATCCTTCCTTCCAAGGAAGGTTAAGTGCTATTTACAAGAAGCTCTGTTTAATAATATGAGGTAAACAGAATTCTGCTTTTAAAACTGTTAGAACTGATCGAAGAAGTTTACATACTGATGGCCCCCACACTAAGCCAATTCTACAGCACAAGAGCAAGTCCAAAGTGCATCTTAACATTTAAATCTAGATTGAAATTTAAATTCCACCAACCAGAACTCAAGCTGATATCAGTGTTGATCATAGAAAAAGAGATGTTTCTAATTAACTAACTTTAAAGCCCTATCTTAATCACTTAGAGCATTCTTGTGCACATCTGTGCTGCAGGAGTAACTGGATTACCTCCATGGTGTGTGTCTCTGGGTGTGCGTGTGTGTTTAAAGCAATGCTATAACTCTATCCAAATGCAATTCAGTGCTGCTTTAAAGTTTAGAACCAAATGTGTACTTAGTAACATAGTTTAAAACTTGAAACCCTCCTCTACCTTATGTGTGCTTCTCTTGTAAATTGAGCTTGTTTGCGGAAGGCAGCCATTTCAAATACTGTGACACATACATCCCAGAACTTCTTCCCTCTTACTTCAACCTAACCTAAATGAGCACCAGAGCCAGGGCCTCTCATGTGGTTTTGCTTCATCTGACAGTGACATCAGTATCTTTCCATTTGCCTTATTTGTATAAAATTGTGCCCAGAATGAATGGTGAAGCCAGTAAAGGAAACTGAGTCCGAGGAGTAATTTTTCATTAGGGTAAATGAGGTGATATGATAAACAAGTAAAACCCAATGTGACAACATAATACAATGCTGTGATACAAAATGTTTGATTCTATTCCTGTGACTGTTTTCTAAGGCCCTTGTATCTTTTGCGTGTCTTGTGTGTGTATATACTGATCAATGGAAACGTAATTGGTAATCAGATATTTATTTCTATCA
Organism: Trachypithecus francoisi; assembly: GCF_009764315.1. NCBI lineage: Eukaryota > Metazoa > Chordata > Mammalia > Primates > Cercopithecidae > Trachypithecus > Trachypithecus francoisi. The sequence continues at coordinate 99,219,569 of NW_022681458.1, forward strand.
ATGAATGACCAGATGGCTCTTGCCTCCATTGGAGGAGAACCATCTTGCCTATCCAATAGCACAGGGACATATGTACAACAAATTGAACAGGAGGATCATCTATAGCCCAAGTAAGAAACTGCAGCCACTTTTCTCTACTTTGTAATGTTGGCAGAGGCTCACAAATGACTTTATTCTTATTTTTAAATTGAAATAGTTTGTGTATCTTCCCTACCAAAGTAACACATGCTTATTCTGGAAAACTATGCTAATACAGACAAAATAGAGGAAGAATGGTTACAAATCAATTTTTACTACCCATCACTTGCCACTTGGAGATTTGATGATGGTAATGAGGATAAAAGGCTAAGGTTTATTTGAGTACATACTCTTGCCTGGATGCTGTGCTAAGTGCTTTACATAAATTAGCTTATTTAATCCTCCCCACAACCCACTAATGTCAGTAATGGTATTATATCCCCCTTTTTAGAAAAGGAAACTGAAGCCCAGAGATGTTAAGTGAATCACCTGAAGTCACACAGCTACTAGGTCATCTGGTAGAGGGAGCTAATTGAACCTGACAGTGAGCCCCCACTGATTTCCAAGAGTTAACTGATTAACTCTGTTGTGTATGTTACAAATATTTCTTACAGTTTTGTGGGTTGTCTTTCAGTTGTATTTATGAAATTCGTGATATAGTATTTCATTTTACACAGATGAGTCCAGTCTTTTTTTTTTTTTGAGACGGAGTTTTACTCTGTCACCCAGGCTGGAATGCAGTGGTGCAGTCTCAGCTCACTGCAACCTCCACCTCCTGGGTTCAAGCAATTCTCCTGCTTCAGCTTCCCAAGTAGCTGGGATTATAGGTGTGTGCCACCATACCTGGCTAATTTTTTGTATTTTTAGTAGAGACAGGGTTTCACCATGTGAGCCAAGCTAGTCTCAAACTCCTGACCTCAGTTGATCCACCTGCCTCAGCCTCCCAAAGTGCTGGGATTACAGACATGAGCTACCACTCCCGACCAAGTCCATTCTTTTCTTTTGTGGTTTCTACCTTTAGCACCATGCTTGAAAAGGCCTCTTCTAACCTTAGATTATAATGTAGGAAGGAGAAAAACATGCTAACAGTACCAGACGAAATTAGCCACAAGTCAGAAAGCCATAATGTCTTCCCATGTTGTCACCCACAAGAAGAAGATATGAGAGTGTGATTGAAGGCAATGGTGGAAGGGAAACTAAAACTGCTCCCTCATTATACCCTATAAAGTCCAACCTGTTCAACAGATCAGTTACTTACACATCTGTTCATGCCTTTTCCCCTCTCCTTCAGGCTTCTGCAGTAGGGACTAGACTGGGAGGAGGGATGAGAGAAAAGGGGAGTAAGCTAGTTACCTAGCTGGTGCTGTTTGAGGGCCTCTCTTAGGTATCAGATGCCTTTGGTTGGGTCTTTTGTGTGGCACTTAGTTATGTTCTTTTGAGACACACCTGTGGAGACCTCATACACAGAGGTAGTACATCTGTCATGGATGAAACCCTGTCTGGGTGACTTCTAATCACCTCCTTTTCTCAGATCATACCCCACTTGCATGTACCTTACCCTACAGGCCCAGTCTTCTTAAAACAGGATCCTTTCAATACTGTGTAAGCCTAGCTCCCTCCCCGCACCACTGGACCCAGAGGAAAACACATCAGGCGTCTTCTTCCTTACAAATGGTAAAAATAGACACCACTTCCATTGCTTGTCTTTCTCCTTGACATGCCATGTTGACAACTTCGGTCAGTCTCCTAGCTTCAGAATCTCAAATTAGGGCCATCACCATGATCTATGCCCTATATTTAGGAGGCATGCAGTAGGTTCTCCCAAGAATTCTATGCTCTGTTCTAGGAGTGGAGTGGAAGAAGGCAGGTGTTGAGTTTCGGCAGTTTGGCAGCCATCCAGCTTGAGGAAAGAGATGCCAGCCCCTCTTCTGGCAGGCATCCCAGTCTCTACCCTTTTCTTATATAGGCTGTTAGAGAGTGATGGGGTAAGAATATTTTACATATAATATTTCTGTCTTTAGCAAGTCCTGCAGAGGTGTGCCTGGCACCTCTGTTTAGTGTTTGTAGGTATTAATCCTCAGCATTAGAGCCTCAACTGAAATACCAAGATAATAGAAAAAGTCCCATTCCACATCCTATGATAATGAAGTTATTTCATGTGGTGGGGATATCATGTGATAGAAAGATGCTAATTTTTTATTTTCAGAATAGATTGTTAGTTATCACAGATGCTTTCTAATTGGTGTATTACTTTTTAAATAGTAGTCTAAGTCATCAATAAATTGATATTCATTTCTTCTAGAAGTATAACCCATTACAATAAAATGAAAAAAAATTTGTATCAAAGGAGTGTTCTATGTAGCAAAGCAATTTCTATGTCACAGTGTGTAGTCCTTCAAAGCAGTATTTTGTTGATCTTAGTGACAACAAATTCAATATATCTAATAATACTGCATAGCAGGTCTTCATTCTCTTTCCTGTTGATGTGACAGTCACTCTTTAATGAAACCTTATTTTGTATACCATTTGCATTGTAGATCAGGAATGAAGAGCTGAGTTTGCTTAAGCAATAGCTGATCTGTTTATACTTTTTATATTCTTCCATCAAGAAATAATTACCCTTCAACCAACCTTACCTCTTTCCACTTCACATATGCAAGCCACCTAAATAAAACATACTCAAACTACCAAACCACACAGCAGTATACAGAAACATTCAGGACCCAGAAAAGGATAGAATAGTGTATGCATAACCTTTTCCACTTCATCATACCAAGGCATTCGTTCATTCAGCAACTGCACAGTGAGCACGTACTGTGGGCCATAAATCTGCTAGACACAGAGTTGGTTTTGCTCATTTATTTACACAGGTAAGTAAAGAATAAGATTTGCTTTAGTTCGAGTCCTATAAAATTGGAATGTTATTTCTGGCTTAACAAAGATATTGTAACACAATTTTTGGTATCTCATCGATTTGTTGCCCATAATTATCTGTTGGAATACATCTACACATGGATTGGTTTTAAATGGCCTTCAACAGTTTACTGCAGGGCCATCTGGCCATTTGCTGTCTGTATTCCCAAACTAATGTCTAGTTCTAGAATAATCCAGCTTTTGACACCATTAGGACTCAGTTATACCCTGGCATACATTACTGAATTGTTAAGTGTGTATAAACTACAGCATGTATTGACAGTTCAGGTGATACACACTGTACTTTAAGATAGCCCATGCAGACTCTCGATACATCTACATAATGGAATAATTACCTTTTTAATTTATAAGATTTTTTTTATTTTATACGAGAACTACATTGAATAATACCTTTTCTGGAATATGTATTATATGAGTAAAGGTATATAGTTTTCATTTATACCCATGTTAGTGTTTATAGAGATGTTTGTGCATCTTTGTGGCTCTGACCCACAATAACATTAACACAAACTCTGAATCCATATTGAGTCTCTACTGAGCATATTTGCCCATATTCGTGAACTTACTTTTCAAAGAAAAAATGTTTCAAGGTGGAAAGTAAAAAACTCTTCTGCAAATAATGTTGAACTTCACAATAATGTTCACTATATTCTGAAAGAAGACCATGGATTGTTGTGATCTTTAAACAACCAACATGCAAAAAATTTTCAAAGCTCAGAAGAGGGAAATTTAGCCATAGAATGTTAAAAGGTCTGATTTTTCTTCTAATTATTTTTCCCATAAGAGCAGAAATTTGAGTTTGCATGGGCACTCTATAAATACCTGCTGGTTGCCTAACAGCTTAAGTAAATATCTTAGACTTTAGAAGACTAGTTCTTTTTTTTTTTTTTCTTTTTAAGGAAGAATAAAACCTAGATTCAAACCTCTTTCCATTGACTCACTTTGGTGCATCAATAGCTCTTCCAAGTCATGCTGAGTAATGCCTAAAAGTGAACTTGTCACCTTCCTCTCCTCTTCACAAAAACTTCTCTTCTGGTGTGTCCTATCCATTATCTAGTTCAAAAGTTTCTGACTTTAAGCAAGTCGGAAACCAGCTCTAACAACTTACTATAGGATTAGACTCTCACGAACTTCAGATACTAGGACTTCAGGATAGAGAAGATAAAGTAGGTTTTAAAATAATGCTATAAGAAATAAATTGAAAACATGAGAAATAAAAAAAAGGCCATAAAAAATGCATATGATTTAAAGGACTAAATAGAATTTTTATATATTCATCAAAATTAACTCAGTGGACATGCTAAGTATTACACACATTGATAAAGAGAGAATTACATTCTCACGCCTGTAATCCCAACACTTTGGGGGGCCGAGGTGGGCGGGTCATGAAGTCAGGAGATCAAGACCATCCTGGCCATCATGGTGAAGCCCTGTCTCTACTAAACATACAAAAATTAGCTGGGCGTCTGTAGTCCCAGCTACTCGGGAGGCTGAGGCAGGAGAATTGCTTGAACGTAGGGGACGGAGGTGGCAGTGAGCTGAGATCGCGCCACTGCACTACAACCTGGCGACAGAGCAACACTCCATCTCAAAAAAAAAAAAATAAAATAAAACAGGGAGAGAGAGAACTGACAACCTAGAAGCTAGATGTAAAAATTTAAAAGAATATAACAAAATGGAGGAAGAAACTGAAAATAGGAAAGATGCTGGGCATAGTGGCATGAGTCTGCAGTCCCAGCTACTTGGGAGACTGAGGTGAGAGAATTGCTTGAGCCTAGAAATTGGAGGCTTCATTGAGCTGTGATCATGCCACTGCACTCTAGCCCAGGCAACAGAGCAAGACCCCATCATTTATTATATATATATATACACACACACACACACACATATATTTATATATATATATTTGTATTTATATTTATATATATAAAATTTTTAAAAAAGAAAATAGGAAAGAGATGTTAAAATCTTAAAAGATGAGAATCCAACATAAGTCTAATAGGAGTTCCAGACAGAAAAAAAAAATAGAAAAAATTTTAAGCGGCAATATTCAAATAGATTTTTGCACAATATTTCCAGAGATTACAAAAATCATGAATCCCTAAGATAATGCATGTATTTAGTTTTAAAAGATCAGAGAGTACAACAAAAGTTTTACAATAAAAAGCAAAATCTTCTTCCTCAGTCCTCCCTACCCCCATGCTCCATACCTTCCTCAGAGGATACTCTGAGAGAATTGTAGTCATTTCTTATCTTGCTATTTCTTGATTTTTTTAAATGTGTGAAATCTATTGACTTTCCTGCCTTTGGAAATGATTTAGTTTGCTCTCTTTTATAAGCATGGATGCACACACACATTTTCCCTCACCCTATTTTTCCAATATGACTATATCTCAACTTTTGGTTAAATAAATACTGTGTTTACAGCATTATTACTACGTAAAAAGTGTTCCCTGCTGAGCCTCATTGTGTTCTATGATTAGATTTCCTTTCCCAAACAACTCTTCATTTTTTCCTGGAGCTAATTATTACTTTGGGTTTATTTGCTTGGTTTCTGTGTCGCTATCAACAAATCCATTCCCAAGCTCTGTCACTGTCACAAATTCATCTGCTCAATGCTGGCCACATTAGGAAACCTATCATTTCCACTTTTTTTTCTTGGATTCTACCTTCCTGGAGGCCTCAATTCTCTTGCTCCTGTTTGTTCTATTTGCTCTTTGGGCCCTTGGGTCAACTATATCCTGGATTCTATGTCTTTCTCTTCCTTGGTTTACTTTTTTCTTATAGAGGAGCACATCCACCAGTATCGTCTCAAGAAAAAGGGTACATAAAAGATTTGATTGCCTGAAAATGCCTCTAGCCTACCTCACATTTGATTGATATTTGACTATCGAACTCTTATTTAAAATTATTTATTTTAAAATTTTGAGGTCATGTTTCATTGTTTTCTGCTTTTTTTTTTTTTTTTTTATTTTTTTATTATACTTTAAGTTCTAGGGTACATGTGCATGACGTTTATATCATGTATAACTCCCCAATGCAATCCCTCCCTCCTCCCCCCTCCCCATGATAGGCCCCAGTGTGTGATGTTCCCCTTCCCGAGTCCAAGTGATCTCATTGTTCAGTTCCCACCTATGAGTGAGAACATGCGGTGTTTGGTTTTCTCTTCTTGTGATAGTTTGCTAAGAATGATGGTTTCCAGCTGCATCCATGTCCCTACAAAGGACGCAAACTCATCCTTTTTGATGGCTGCATAGTATTCCATGGTGTATATGTGCCACATTTTCTTAATCCAGTCTGTCACAGATGGACATTTGGGTTGATTCCAAGTCTTTGCTATTGTGAATAGTGCCACAATAAACATACGTGTGCATGTGTCTTTGTAGTAGAGTAATTTATAATCCTTTGGGTATATACCCAGTAGTGGGATGGCTGGGTCATATGGTACATCTAGTTCTAGATCCTTGAGGAATTGCCATACTGTTTTCCATAATGGTTGAACTAGTTTACAATCCCACCAACAGTGTAAAAGTGTTCCTATTTCTCCACATCCTCTCCAACACCTGTTGTTTCCTGACTTCTTAATGATTGCCATTCTAACTGGTGTGAGATGGTATCTCATTGTAGTTTTGATTTGCATTTCTCTGATGGCGAGTGATGATGAGCATTTTTTCATGTGTCTGTTGGCTGTATGGATGTCTTCTTTTGAGAAATGTCTGCTCATATCCTTTCCCCACTTTTTGATGGGGTTGTTTGTTTTTTTCTTGTATATTTGTTTGAGTTCTTTGTAGATTCTGGATATTAGCCCTTTGTCAGATGAGTAGGTTGCAAAACTTTTCTCCCATTCTGTAGGTTGCCTGTTCACTCTGATGGTAGTTTCTTTAGCTGTGCAAAAGCTCTTTAGTTTAATTAGATCCCATGTGTCAATTTTTGCTTTTGCTGCCGTTGCTTTTGGTGTTTTAGACATGAAGTCCTTGCCCATGCCTATGTCCTGAATGGTACTACCTAGATTTTCTTCTAGGGTTTTTATGGTATTAGGTCTAACATTTAAGTCTCTAATCCATCTTGAATTAATTTTCGTATAAGGGGTAAGGAAAGGATCCAGTTTCAGCTTTCTACTTATGGCTAGCCAATTTTCCCAGCACCATTTATTAAATAGGGAATCCTTTCCCCATTTCTTGTTTCTCTCAGGTTTGTCAAAGATCAGATGGCTGTAGATGTGTGGTATTATTTCTGAGGACTCTGTTCTGTTTGTTTTCTGCTTTTTAAACTTCCTCCTGAGAAGTCTGACAGCAGTCTTTTTCTGACTGCTTGCGTCTGACTTCCCTTGCTCCGTCACCCAAAAGGTATTAGGACCTTCTGGTTTACTTCTGATATTCTGAAATTCAATGATGATCCTACTTGGATTGAATTTTGGTTCCTTTATTATTCTAAGAACTGAGTCCATTAGTAAAAATAAATTTCTTATATTTTTTTCTTTGATTTTCTTCCCACACTATTTTCTCAGTATTCACTTTCTTCAGCCCCTAAATTGACCTTATTTTTCTCTTTTCCCATCCTCCTCCTTTTTGTTTTTCTTTTGGTTCTGCTTTCTACAAGATTTTCTCCACTTTATCGTTCAGCACTTCCACTGATTATTTATTTATTTATTTATTGGTTATGATATTTTTAATTGCAGGCACTCTTTCTTGTTCTTGGATGTCCTTTCTTACTGCATTTGTCTTTTCTGCCATGGATGCAATTATCAATGTGGATATTTCTTATAGGGTTTTTTTTTTTTTTTAAGTTTTCTTCTGTTCTATACATTGTCTCAGTTTCTTCCAAGTGAAACAGGAGAAGTTCGCTTGTTCCCCTCCCAGGGTGTACAGTGGGGGTGTGACTTGCTTCTTCAGTGCCCCACTGCTCATACCTCTAGGAGAACATACAAACAGGGAGACTGTGGGGCTCTGACCCCATGGCAGTATCTAGGGGTGAATGTTTACAGCTAAAGCCCCAGTGGGCATGTGTTACAGGGTGCTCTTTTAGTTTTGCTGTCTGTCGGCGCCTTGTCTTAACCATCTCAATTAAACCTCTACTTTGTCGCAAGGTCAGAGGGCTTTCTGTATCCTGGGTTCTTTCCTTGGAGTACCGGAAGAATCGATCACACCTGGTGCCTGTCGGTGAGTTCCTCTAGATGTCCAGCCACTCGTGTGTTCCTCCTGTGATGTGCTTCTCTCAATATTCAGCTGCCTGTGTGTCTGCCTGCTGCGGTCTCGGGGTTTTTATAGGCACAGGATGGGGGCTTGGCAGGCCAGGGTGTCTTGGGAAATGCAACATTTAGGCAGGAAATGCCTGTCCTCACCTAGGTCCACCGGGGTTTAGCCCTAGCCATGGACCCCACCCTCCTCTACCCAGCACTTCCCTTCCCCCATTCCCTATCATTTAAAGGGACCATGCTTTTCCCTTTCCAGCACTTCCATATCACAAGTTCCTTTCTTATGCTTTGTCTTGTTTATTTCATGTTATGAATTTTCTTCAAATGTCTGGTGGTTCCTGGCTGTCCATTCATATCAGAGAGCAAGACTGTAACAGATGATTAGAAGTTCTCTGCTCAGAGACAGGGCTTGTTGACTGGTGACCTTTTTCATGGAATGAACAAACAAATTCAATTATTTTGTTGTGGCATCCCCACATTTCAGTTTCAGTAAGTCAGTTTAGTTAGTTTCCAGAGAAAGGCTCTTACATAATTTACTAGAAGGGGACTCTCCAGCTATCTGGGAGCCAAATAGGTGATAGGTTCTGGAGAAACATCACCAATGAATGGGTGTACTTTCACTTCACTCACCCTTGCCTTTGGCCTCCCCTGGTCTCTGGTTTAACCCCTCAAGTTAGGAAGCATCCTTTCTGCTGTTGAAGTGGGAGCTGCATGGGCTTAGAGAAATTATCAAGGGGTTTGTTTTCTCTCTATGTAAAATCACTATCAATTCTTCAGTTTTCAGTTTTGCTCCACAAGTACCCCTCTATATAGAGGAACCTGGACTGATAAATTCCTGAGCCTTTCAGAGTTTCTGTGGAACACGCAACCTTCTTCTTGGCTAAAACTACATACACACACACGCAAAAAAAGCCCTGCATGCTTATGGACACATTCTGCCTCCTCCTCTCTGCTCAGCCATCACCCATCCATCTGCTTTCCATCTTCTGAAATTTGGTTCACATTCTTTTCCATTGCTGTCCTTCCTGGTTTTTCATTTTATCCTTGTGAGCCTATGCCTTTTAAATAAATTCCCTACCATTATTTTAGTAGGAATTGAAAAGACAAGGGAGGATTGAACATTGGTGTTTGTTCTGGCATGTTTGCCCTGGTCCATTCAAGCCATATCCTGAATGTTTATTCAGACCCACTCTGACCCGTCACTTGTATCATTAAGGACAGAAAGGCCTCTCCCTGCTTATTTTTCAAGCCTCATCTTTGTCCCTTCCCTCCCCACACTTTCCCATCTATCTCTGCCCAGTCAATGCTCTGGCCATATTTTGCTTTTTATCTCTGGACCATGTTCTCTCTTGCCCTGGGCTTTATGCACATGCTGTTACTCTTAGGACATCCCACCTCTTGCTCCCATACCTGACTAACTTCTAATTATCATGGAGGTCACAGCTTAAGATCAGCTTCTCTACAGAGCCTTCCCTGACACTAACTCCCTTTCTAGGGCTGGGTTCTCATTTGTATCACCTAATTCTTTCCTGATTGAAGCACCTGCCACATTATATGTTCCATGAGAACATCTTAGCTAATGTACCTGGCACATAATAGGCACTCTTAATTTTTGTTGAATGAGGAATGACTGTTTCTTTCTCTGAACCTTTTTCACTCAGTGTTTTCACTTGAGTATTTGCTGTCTTTGCCTTCAAGCCTTGCTTATATTGTAATTATAAGTAATGGCCCAGCAAGTCAGATATTTCAAATTTATCCATCAGTTTTATTTTTACTCCCTTTTTCTGAATTAAGAACTACTAAAAAGTGTAGAAAAGCTAAAGTAAGTAGAAGTGTTTATACCTCATTTTGTATACTTGAAGGTTTTATTTCAAATGTAAAATTAACAAAATAATGTCTTCCAATATTTATTCTGGATGAGGTCAGTTTCTGTGGCTTAAAAGTTAGATAGCAGTATAATCAATTTGAATTGAATCAGTACTTAGTGTCCTAACATTTAATGTGGGAGCCAAAAGAAAAAAAAAAGGTGGTTATGTTGAAAGTTGGCTTTGCTGGTAATTTTGATATATTCAGGTTGTGGATAGGCAAATGAAAAAGAAAAAAAGACTAGATTTTTGATGTCCATCTGTTCATGCTTCAGAGATCTGGAAACTGAAGTTTTAAATTTCCTGGTTTTATTTTCCTGGTTTATGCAGCTTTAAGAAGGAAAATGACAGAACCTCTCAGAAAAATGAAGGAATATAAGTAAAGACAAGGAAAAGTAAAAGGTAGAAAACAGTATCATAGGAAAGACATAACAGAAATGGAGGAATATATTAGTTTAATTAATAACATTGGACCTTTTTGCAATTAATGTATCTCTATGCGTGAGTAGAATTCCTTGATTAGTACACAAAGGAAAAGAAGGTAACATTAAAATTACCTGCCTTAAGTGGATGGCAAAACTGTAAGAACTAATAAGAAAAATATGTCTTGAAGAAGGCATGGGTCTCTAGTTTATAGAGTAGGCTCAACTATGAAAGGGCCAGTGGAGTCTTGGACTAGAGTTTTTAGAATGTTGAGTGTTTCTCTCATAGTGATTAAATGCCATGATGATCTTCATCACTATTATCAATAATAAAAAATAATGATCAGTAATAACTGAGTTCTTAATATGTGCCAGGCAACATGGAAACATGATTCTGCAAGACAGTCTTACTGTTATCCCCATTTTACAGATGACATAACTGATTCTTAGAGAAAAGACTTATCTCAGGTCAACTAAAAAGTGACAGAGCCCTGAATTTACAACCAGTCAATATGCCTAGACCCCTTTATGCCATTTTGCCTCATAATAATAAGATAATCATTAGACTTGATTAGATGCTTAATCCTTACCTCTGTGAAAAGTCCAGGACTAGCCTCATTCTTATTGTACAGATGAAAAAACTCAGGTTTAGAAAAATTAAATCACTTTATTCACAACCAAATTTTGAAGAAAAACTCCTTTCCTGAAACACAAATCTTTTTTTATTTTTTATTTTATTTATTTATTTATTTATTTATTTTGAGATGGCGTCTCGCTCCGTCGCCCAGGCTGGAGTCCTGTGGCGCCATCTCAGCTCTCTGCAAGTTCCGCCTCCCAGGTTCACGACATTGTCCTGCCTCAGCCTCCAGAGTAGCTGGGACAACAGGCATCCGCCACCAGGCCTGGCTAATTTCTTGTATTTTTAGTAGAGACAGGGTTTCACAGTGTTAGCAAGGATGGTCTTGATCTCCAGACCTCGCAATCTGCCCACCTCGGCCTCCCAAAGTGCTGGGATTACAGGCGTGAGCCACTGCGTCCGGCCCTGAAACACAAATCTTTAATTTTTTTTATTTATTTTAACTTTTTAAAAAGTAACATCTGGGCTGGGCTCAGTGGCTCACACCTGTAATCCCAGCACTTTGGGAGGCCGAGGCGGGTGGATCACGCGGTCAAGAGATTGAGACCATCCTGGCCAACATGGTGAAACCCCATCTCTACTGAAAATACAAAAATTAGCTGGACATGGTGGCACATGCCTGTAGTCCCAGCTACTGAGGAGGCTGAGGCGGGAGAATTGCTTGAACCCGGGAGATGGAAGTTGCCGTGAGCCAGGATCGTGCCACTGCACTCCAGCCTGGCGACAGAGTAAGACTCTTTAAATTAAAAAAAAAAAGAAAGAAAGAAAAAAAAAGAAGGAACATTTGGTTTTAGAATAAAATTCACATACATTTTCTTCTTTTTATTCCCCAAATTTTCTCAGCAGTTTTGATAGCTTGTTCATCTTTCGTGATAGTATATTTTTGTCACTATCAACATAAACATAGTGTCTCCTTCTCTGTTACTTTTCTGATACTCTATTCAGGAAATTTGACCCATCATAGTGTTGTCCCATTGCCCTTTTTCTACCATAGTATTCAGTAAAGTCATGTCATATTCCAAAGGAGACTCTCCAGTTGGAAACACTGTCCTAGGAGAATTCTTGTATGTGTTTGGAAGGAGGAAAGTGATCCTTTCTTCAATACCAGTACATTTTCCCATCCTATTTTCAACCTCCAAATAATGGCTTCCCCTAAAAAAATCATGGAATAGAACACATGATTAGAGACAATTTTTAGGGTTTCCATCAATGCTTCATTGATGCTATAGGAGACATTTGATTCCAAAGGTAATGAGAACACTTGTGAATAAGGTAAATTCTTACATAGAAAGTAGAGCAAGTGTACATGGGAAACAACTACTACTTCTTGCTTGGAAGAGATTACTTCAGATCTATATTGGGAAAATCTTTTATTGTTCTATACCATCATCATATTAAATGAGGTGAATAAATAGAAGCTTTTGAAACTTGGCTTCTGAGTTACAAATAGAAAAAATGATGAGCAAATTATTAAGTTTGGAAAAAGTTAGGTCATTTGAGTGATAGAGATAACATAGTTTAGTAAACACAGTTTAGTTTAAAGATTATATGGGTAATTTACAATTTGGGGGGCTAACAGACCAAAATTAGTATGTGTGAAATGTCACTTCACATACTAAAACCTTCATAGTGCAGACACAACCTCTTACACATAGAAGGATCTTAAATATTTTTTGAATGAATATTTGCTAACTGAGTCAACTCTGTGAGTCGTTCACTGACTGACTAGGGAATGTAGTGTTATCCAATGTGGCTTAAATATGGACGTCATGAAAGGGAACAAGGATTGGCGAGTTTACTTAGATATAGTAAGCTCCTACAACATGTCATGCCCGACACATGTTCTCCTTTTTAATGCTCTCGAGAAATTTACAAGAGCAGATATTACTATCCTAGTTTACAGATTAGAAAACTGAGGTTCAGAGGAATAAAATGATTTGAATAAACTCCAAAACTGAGGAAGTGCCAGTGTAATCCTGTGTACCAACACAGCCTGGATTCTCTCCACTTCAACCTGTTGCTTGAGTGGAGTAACTTGAGGTGCTTCATAGAGATTTCTTTATCTGTCCCCTAAAATAATCTTCCTCACAGGCTTACTGTGGTACCTGAACATATCCCATTTGTGATTACTTCCGTTGAATTAAGGTATTGCCTCTGTTGAAAGGTATAATGCATTGAGCACAAAATATGATGAGTGCATTGTGACAATTTAAGATTAGTTTCCAACATGACCAATAACAGAGAGCCCAGCATGATTCAGAGCTGGATCCAAAGTGGGACTTAGTTTCAAGACAGGCTGCAAGGAGACCCATAGTGGCAGTGGTGGGTGGGGGGGGTGGGGGGGCATTGGGAGTTACCTGGGCACTCAGAAAGTAGTATAAAGACCTTAGGAAACTGACCACCAGTGGGCGGAGAATGCTTTAAAGTGGAGGTAGGAAAATAAAGATTTCTTGTTTTCAGTTTAGCCTAGGACTCTGCCAAACTGTGTTGAATTACTAGAGTAAACCTTGTGTAAACGAGAGAGTTTTGTTGTTGTTCTTAGAGAGCTCTTTTTAGGGGGGAGTGGGGATCGTGAGAAGTGAGTGTACATATGTTAGCAAGGATGGCTCTGGGTTTGATAAACATTTGTTCTGGCAACATGTAAGGTAGCTTTTCTTATTCTCATACATTCATAAGGACCTTAAATTTTCTGCGTGGGAGGAATATATCCTAAAGGGATTTTATAAAATTGAATAAGACAAACTGCTCATACTAGTAGGCAGTTAAATTAGCAATGTATACAATCTAAAACACTTTGCAATTAAGAGAGAATGGGGAATTTAGGCATAATTATTTAAGTTAAATAATGCTAATCACATAAACTGTGTTGCCAGAAGAGGCCATATAAGCAAATGGTATAAATGAGGTTATCTGGAAAGTGTTAGATTTTCAGAAATGACTCTTAGAAATGGTAGTGGGAAATAAAAATATAAAAGAATAGGCTGCTGGAAATAGAACCATCTTTTCCTTATGATAGCCCATATATATCCCAGCTGTTGAAAGGACAGACATCAGGAAATGATGCACCTTTTAAAGCAGAGAAGAGAAAGCTAAAGCTTTTCTTTTTAGCAATGGAAGATTCTCTTTTCAATGGAAGATGCTGTCTTCGCTAAGTGTCGTAGCGAAGGGACCAGACATGGCTAATGAGGTCAGTCTGATAACTACAAATTTTCTTTCCATTTCGGCATGTATTACTCAGGCCAATAAGTAGGGTTTGCTTGTTAATTTTGACTACAGCTGGTTTCTGTGGATCCTGTTTTTCCTATCTTATCACAAATTCTTCATAGTCCAAGCAAGACAGTCTTGCTCAGTATCCTCTCACAGACTGCTGTCAATATTTCATCTTGGCTTTAAAAGTTTGTACCATGAGAAGCAATATTTCAGTCACCAGGCATTGAATACTTAACAACATAGCCTCACAGCCACAGTGGGGCTAGCTGGTGTTCCCCTAGAGCATTTGTGCAGTGTGCATCATGATTGGCTCATCTGTGATTCAAGTTTATTTAAATAATATTCTGCCAGAGTTTTTTACTGAAACCTCCTTCATAGACATGTGCCACCTATTTTATGAATATTAGCTGTTAGCCATTACCAGCAAAGAAGAGCATGCAGCCATACTGCAGCCAGCCAGTCAAGGATAAGTGTGTCTTTCTGTTTAATGATGTGGTATCCAAACATCTAGTTTTAAATTGGGATGGGTTTCCTTGCTTTCGATTCCTTTATTTAGTGAAGATAGTGTGACGAGGAATGGGGGTGTATGTGTATGCATGAGAATGCCATATCAAAATTTTTATTTTTATACTTTATAGGTTATCTAAATCTGCTCATCATATAAGTGATATATTGGACACATGTGGGCTAGCATGATTTTTTAATTATCTTTGATATTTGCTTATGTGGCCAGATTCTAAAAATGTTAATTTTATAATTAATTTCCAGCACATTGTTTGGCAACAATGAATAGTTTTTTGTTGTAAATCACCCAAAGCCTTAGATTGCTGAACTGCCTCAATGTGTCTTCCCAGTTAGTTTTGGAAAAGTTATTTATTTTAATTTCTATTTTCCTTCTCCTCAATTTGGTTTCTATCCAGGAATCTACAGAAATCATTTTGATAAAAACTGTTGATATTTTTTCTGCTGTCATCCATATTAGCCTTGAACCATATTTTCTGTCAGTTTTTCACTGGTTCTCCTGCTTTCTTTTAGACGTCCTTTTGTCTACTGTTCTGTCACATTGGTGTATGGCTTCAAATTTGGCTTTCATCATTTTCCCACGTAAATGTATTTCTCATTCCTTTTGCAATCTCTATTATATTAAATATGCTACTGCCCATCTGGCTGCCCCATGCTTCTCAGACTCTGGCTATGCACCTCCTAGGGCCTCGAGTAGTATTTCCCAGAGTATCCTTTGTTGTCTATTAATTCTTAAGCTGTGTCCTCCAGGGGTGCGTGAGGAGGAGGCGGACAGGTTTCTTACTCCAGTAAGCTTGGAAAACAATGATCACATCCCCATCATGTATTAGGTGCTCAATAGGTACTTACTGAATGAACAAAAAGTGTTAATGAATGAACATATTTATAATATACAGTAACATGTACTTTGGGAAGTTTATAGTAAAGGAATGTTTAGCTTTATTTAACTTAGCATTTTCCAAACTTGTTTTCTCACAAAACCATCTCTGGTGCAACATCTACATGTGTCCCATGGAATCAGTGTTGCACAAAACACACCTGTGAAACACCAGCCTGAGGGATACAACACTGTGGCTCTACTACTCCTCCGTCCCCCAAAGCTGAGCTAGAACATGAGACACGCTGAGCTTTGCCAACTCCCTCTCTCCTTGTCTGCCCCATGTAGGCCAGTTTCCTTATTCCAGTTACTAACACCCTTATATCTCTTCACTGGCTCAAATACGGAATAATCTTTTATCAGTTACACACGCTCTTTCTTTCTCTTTAATCATGCACTAATTAATATCATTTTTTTTACCTACTATCTTCCAAATGTGTTTTGAGAAACAAGATGACTAATAATCTCTGTCATATGGACTTTTACCCTTGGGCATTTATTTATGAGGTTCTATAGGTTGAACTTACTATTGTAAGTACTTTTTATTAAAATCTCTCAAAAAGACAGTTGTGAGGAGTGTATTCCACCATGGCATGCATTTCAGCCATGATATTCTCTTCAGTGGCACATGAATCAACATGAATGTCCCAAGTTGACTTGTTTCATGTTAACCTTATTGCCTGCCTTTTGACTACCTCCATGAGTCAACTGCAAGTACTCTAGCCTTTTGACCAGAGCAGAAATAAGCTAAGGTGCCCAGAGCACTTCTTTTGCTTACCATCAATCTTAGTGGCATTTAAAACTGCTCTTAAATCTTGTCTTTTCCTGGCTGATATGAAAAAGGCAAAGGCCTTTGGTTATTCCTATAGGTCGATCTTAGGTTTGTGTTTGGACATGGGGTCTGTGGTAAGGGGTATACATTTAGGTCTAGAAAGTGCTTGTTCCAGCTGTGTCTTTAAACATTGCCCAACATAGTACTGGGGTTTTGTGGCAATGCCTTTGGAACCATACTGGCAGACAGAGGTGGGGAGGAAAGGAGTTTGAGAGGATGGGCAGCAGGAGAGGGTCTCTGTTTCTGTTTTGCATATTGGCTATTGGTTGGAAAGGAGTTGGGGGTGGAGATCCCATGACTAATAACAGATTGGAAATGATTACGGCAATCAGAATGTTTCTAAAGATAGAAATAGGTTCTGGTGGAGTTTCTAAGAGATCTGGAAACAGGAAGAAGCATTCTGTAAGATGGACAGTAGAATTTCTTTAAGAGAAATGGGGAAATTACTAAATGGGAAACCTGACATATGTGGATCACTGTTTTTCTTCTGACCCTTTCTTTTCTCTCTTTCACTTCTTACCTCAGGACCTTTTCTCTTCTCATTAGCACCTCCACCAGAGTTGGAACTGGGAAAGAGAAAGGAAGTGTTCAGACATGTGCCTATTTGCATAGTCACGTTATTGAGTTAATGCCAGGACAGCACAAACATTCTGTCCAGTTCTATAGAAAAGCCAGTTTCACCCCATCAGTAAGGTATTATTTTCTTTTTTTTATTCGCATAGAACAGTTTATTGCCAGGCTTCTCTTAACTGTACATTATAAATAGTGTCTGATTAAGAATGTTCTGCATGGGTTAATTAGTGTGGTGACTATTATTAAACAAACTGCTTGTTAGTATTATGCCTATTTGATCTTGGTATTGATGTGAAGTAATTGACCATAGAGCTACATTTAGAAAAGCTGAAATAAATTTTTTTTGATTTCTATTATGGCAATAAATTGTTTACATTAAACATGTCTATGAAAATATGAGTTTCGTGGCACAGAGAATCAGAATAGATTGTGTGGGATGGTGGATGTGGTTGGTTTTGTTTTGTTTTTAGAATTATTAATACAGTTGTTCAGCCTAGTTCAAGACTAGGTTTATTGTAACAAAGTAGTAGAAAAATGTTTCAGATTCTGCCTTCATTCTTACCGCAGAGTGTATGAAAACTAAAGTGTTTTTAACTTTCCCCAACTAAAGGAAGTATCCTGTTAGATTTGGCTAATTGCCTAAATACTTCTTTTGGTGACAATTACTATAATGAATAGATTATAAGAAAAATATGAAAAGATATTATAAACAAGGAAAATATAGCTTGTAACTACCTTCTTTCAAGTACCAGATTGTTATCTATATTATTTATTGGTAGGTTGTCCAGTTCTATTATTAAGTTTCCCTAGCTATAGCATTTCCATAGGGAATTGATTCCATGAGCTAATAAATTACACCGTCAGGGAGTTTTTCTTGAAATTGAGCTTAAATTTTCCCATTCTTAATTTCATCTCGTTGCTCCTAGTTACATCCCCTTGTACCAAGCTAAATAATTATTCTTTTTCCTTGGAGACTCTTATTATGTACCCTTCTGGTTGTCACTTAACCAGGCTATTCATATTTAGCTCCTTTAATCTGTCCTCATAAATCATTTTTTCCATTGCCTTAATTATTATTATTGCTCTTCTAAACACTCTCTAATTTTCAAACATATACAGTTCTCAGGTGCCCCAGATGACATCAGCATTTGCAAAGGGTTCTAATCCTGACAGACTTAGTATCTTCCTTCCCTGTGCAACAAGATCCAGAACTAAATGGCATCAGTTCACTGAATCAAATCAACTCTTGCTCATCTTGTCCAATTCAGGATGGTCTAAATGGTGTTTTTTTATGTGCCCTAATTGCATTCAAGGTTTATTTTGATTGTTTTCAATTTTGTGAGATTTGTAAACTGTTTTGGTTACTGCCCCTATTTGTATTCTGCATCTTTCCATGTCCCTATTCACTACCACCTATCAAGTCAGTCATCTGCAACCTGTCTTAATATGGGATTCTATTCATCCTTGAGAACATTTAGGGAACGTTCTCGCAGGCCTCGCACCTTGCCCACAGCTAAATTCCTTGTCAGTTACCAATTGCTGTTGTTTACAGCCCTTTAGCCAATCTCCCATCTCTTTTAATTTGCAATTTTGCTTGCATGCTGGCCAATATAAATGAATTTTATGAGTAAGATGGGTCATGATACTGTTTCCTAAAATGAAGATATGTTGTTTGAATCCCATTGATTTTTTTTTTCTTTTTTTTTTTTTTTTTTTTTTTATGAATCCTTCATAAGCTGAGCTTGTGATTCTGTTAAAATCCTTATTAAGCTTGCCTGGCACTCTTATCTGACATAAATAAATAGGTTACTTCACTTGCTTTATTGTTTTCCAGATATGTACAGATGTTCCTTCTCTTACCATTTGTTCCATTTCTTTAGGAGAATTGAAGATAGTGTCATAGTCATTCTATTTTTTTACCTTTTCTGGTGATCAATGGCAATTTTTTATTGCTGTGTTTTAGTTTCTAGAATCTCTTTAGTATTTTGAATTTGTTTCAGGAAGAAGTTGATTGGTTCCCACAGTAATTTGGGGCCTATGCGGTTTGAAACTATAATCTGTAAATGCCCAGGTTTCTTTCCATTTTAAATCAAGGACTAAATTTACTATTTTATTAGGGCATATTTAAGGAGTTAGCACCACTCTTTGTGTTTTGTCTTTCTATATACAATCATCTAGTTATTACTTGAGGAGTTCTTATGTATTTGTTTGAGTTTCCTCAAGGTATTTGAAATTAGAATAGAAATTTAAATATCTTTATGAAACAAATATAGAAGCCCCCAAAACAAGCTTTCTGGTTCTGGAATGTACATAGTGTCCTACAGCGAAAGACTTTGTTTCTAGCTCCTGTGGCTCCTCCGTTGTTTCTTAGTGTTGCCTATCAGCCCTTGCTTTCAGCCCTTTTTAACGCCCTCTTCCTGTCTCCACGGTGACTGTCCTGAGGCCTCAGTGAGTTTCTGAAAGCCCATCTCCACCTTTGTTCACCTCACTGAAATAGATGAACTGACCTAATGCTTTAATGAGGCAACTCCTTAGATTCTACACTTGCCACCTAAAGCTGTTTTGTTTTTTCAGCTTCATTTTTCTCATCTTCCCTCAGCTGTGTGAGAAAGCTAGGTTCACTATCTTTACAAGACCTTGCTTTTCACCCACACCATGATCACACATGTTATAATGTTTTTCTCCTCCCATCTTATAAGATCTTTCTGTTTCTTCAGGATCCTGCTTCCTCCCCTAGCAAGTATTCCTAAGTGAATAACACTATGCCCATGTGCCTCATTTTTAAGAGTCCAACCTTACCTTCGCCTCCCTTCTCTCTACTCTACCTACTTTTTTCTCTGCCTTTTTTTTTTTTTTTTTTTTTTTGAGACAGATTCTTGCTCTGTCACTCAGGCTGGAGTGCAGTGGTGCGATCTCGGCTCACTGCAAACTCTGCCTCCCGTGTTCACACCATTCTGCTGTCTCAGCCTCCCCAGCAGCTGGGACTACAGACTCACGCTGCCACGCCCGGCTAGTTTTTTTTGTATTTTTAGTGGAGACGGGGTTTCACTGAGTTACCCAGGATGATCTCGATCTCCTCACCTCGTGATCCGCCCACCTCGGCCTCCCAAAGTGCTGGGATTACGGGCGTGAGCCATGGCGCCCAGCCTGCCTCTCTTTCATACACAAACCCTAGCCTCCTGCAGTCTGATTTCTGCCCACACCACTCTTCAAGGTGCACCATCTTCCAGCCGGAGCTGAGAGTGGCCTGTCGGAGTAGCCAGTGACCTATGACGTGACAAGGCCAAAAGCTTCTTCTTTCTGCTCTGTAGCACCTCTGTAGCATTTTATGCCCCATTTTACACATTCTTTGAGGGTTCTTGATTCATTTCAGTAATGTGATATTACTCTCTTGGATTCTCTTTCTACTCTTTCAGATGTTCCCTTGTGCTTTTTCCATGCTTTTTCTTTTTCACCTACCTCCGAAACCCATTTCTTCCCCTACACAACAATTCAGGGAAGGGGCCAAGTTTCTGGATGGGGCTCAGGAACTCTGAGAAAGCACTTGGTAGCCTGGCCTAGTCTACCCCTCTAGACCTTATATCCAGACCTACATCCCAGTCTCTTTGGGTTGCATGTTATTTCCTAAGGAGTTGTATTTCTTCACCCCTTTTTCCTTTGGTCACATGTTCTGTGACTCTAGAGCTTCCCTGACTCTGTCTTGCAAAATCCTTTACCTAAAACCTTTAAGCCTTTCCTGAGCCCCAAATCAGCATTAATCTCTTCTTCCCCTCCATTTAAAAAAAC
Organism: Trachypithecus francoisi; assembly: GCF_009764315.1. Lineage (NCBI taxonomy): Eukaryota > Metazoa > Chordata > Mammalia > Primates > Cercopithecidae > Trachypithecus > Trachypithecus francoisi. Next base: position 99,240,439 of record NW_022681458.1, read on the forward strand.
CGGAATGGCCATTGTATATATAGTATGTTCCAAGGTAGGTTAGTTGGCTGTTCATGTGTCTGTCTCCCACTCTGCTCTAAGCACTACTGGTTTGCTTTCCAATAGACGGTGAGCTCCTTGAGGATAGCCCCTCTATCTGTATATGTGGCTTACAGGATTTAAGCTATACTTTTTTAAGGTTTCGTTTTATTTTGATTCTCTATCAATAAGTAACAGGTACTGAACTCTATGTGATAAAGTGTCATGGAAAGATAGGAAATATACTTCAGGAAACATTAGCCAAGTCAATTTAATACAAAGTATATTCAGGTGCCCAGGAATACAGAACAGTCATGAGCAGAAATGACCAGTGTTAATCAAGGCAGTTTCAAACATTTTTGTAGGTTAATGAACAAGTATGGCCTGAAAATAAGCACTGGGCCATGTGGTGATTGGAAAACACAAAATGGAAATCCAGAAGGATGAGTGAGGGAAGAGTGATAAACCATCCCTCTAATGTTATGTTTTATGGTATGTGCAGTGCAAGTTCTATAGCCATAGAAACTCTTTGGAAACCATTCAAAGACAGCCCAGTCCAATTTCAAACTTTTGAACTTCTCTTAGTGGCTACTACTTTTTGCACTTTTTCTGGAATTTTTGTATAACATCTTTATTTTTTCTCAGTTTTATATATAATCATTATGTCCTTACAGGAAGGTAAAGGACAAATTTTACATATTTTTTGCCACTAAAAGTATGTTGCATTCTTTTTTTGTAACAGATTCATGCCCAAGCACAAAACAACCCATTTAAAGAAGATACTCAGCCTTAAAGGAAATGGCGGTACGGTTCTATCCATGGCCCTTCCTTTTCAGCCGGAGCAGAGAGATTCGGAGGGTTTATTGAAGAATTCTAATTCAGAGTGTGATGCACACTGTGGCCTTGATACTGCACGACGAGAATACTTGGGTAACTCATTAAGACAGGAGTCAGAGTTGAAAAAGTCCACCTCGCCAGAGAATTCAAGCTCTCATTGTGGTGAAAATAAACAAAATCTGACTGTTAATCCCTGTGCCACTTTGGGTGGAGTTGCTAATCAGCAAAGACTGCTGCACATTGTCTGGCCTCACAGGTGGTAAGTCAAGGCATGCCAATTTAGTAAGAGTTGTAGAACTGGTAAAAGAAAATATATTTTGTTGATTGACATAATAATTTACTGTCCTTACTGCTTTAGAAAAAGATTATTTTAATGTAGTGGTATTACTCATGATCTGCCAAGGTGATACTACTAAATATCTTCACATTAATGGTCATGCGCTTAGATTAAATTTGAATTACAGATAACGATTTGCAGTGATCTACTCAACTAACAGTAGTGGGTAGGCACTTCTAGCATATCAAGTCTTGTTCAAAAAGTTTCAAAATATAAGAATCAGATTCCATTTTATGCACACGCACACACACAGTTATCACAAAACTCTTTCATATATATACACTGATAAAGCAATACTAACATTAAAGCTAGAATAATTTCCATTATTTACTACTTTGGCCAGTTTCAACGGGGTGGCTTCATTTTACTTGTCGTAATATGTATATCAGTACATTTGAAACCATTCCCTTCACTCAGATGCCTCTGTATTGTGCTAAGCAAAATACTTTCTAGCTGAGTCTTTTCTAAACAGAGAAAAATCAACTGCAGCATGTAATCTCACCAAATATAAACTCAAACTTAACCCTGGCTCCTATAAATTAGGATTTAAAGAGGTAAAATGTCCTGATAATCTTCTGGTATTAGGCATGAACATTTTAATCTAGTTTTTATTCCTCCCAGTTAGTTTAATCTGCATGTGGCCTGATTAGAGTTCACTTCCCCCACAGATTATGGTCTCTTTATTGCAGAGATGCTAGGCTGATCATTAGGTCCGATTTTCTGAGAGCAACCGTTTGCAGGTGAAGTAATAAGCACACCACACCGGCCGGGCAAAGCGCCTTTGCCGAGGATTTGCCTTCCAGCACATTAAAACTCTAGAAGCTCTCCCAGCTGATCTGCAGCATCTGGTACCTAAAGGGATTTTCATCTTTGATTCTAAATGTATGAACGTAAAATGTAGGGATTGAAAGTTGATGTGTAATGTGTTTTTGAATTTGTTTGTGCAACTTCACACTTCCAGCATAGGCTTTCTAAGGTAGTAACAGGTATATTTAAATCATATTTTACTTCGATTGTGACAGCGTTCAATATTCTTTGATGTGATTTTAAAATGCAGTGGGTCTAGATGAGATTAACCTGTTTCAAGGTAAAATAGATGTCATCATTTACTCCCTTCTGAAAAGCTTTTTCTTTTATTACATTAACCTTTGGTTGTCGCTGAAGTACTCTTTATTGCAAGAAAATCAGTTCTAAAAGTTGGTTCCAGGTTATCATGAAAATGTTAAATTAAATAATTTCTAGTCTGCTTTTACAAAACAGCAATATGGAGGGCAGAGTGAAAACCATGTTATTCAATACTTTGCACAAAATAAGACAGAGCTATGTTAATAAAATTAACAATATTAAATTGAATAATTCCCTCTCTTTCTTTGTATATTTTTGCTTTAATTTAATTTAATTGCCTAAAGTTAGTTGTTTAAAGAGCTGCAGCATTATGTTTGTGCACATTCTTATTGTTAAAGCTAAATTATTTTTAATTTGGAGAAGAGGGAAAAAAGCCGCATCAGCAAGAGTAAATGCCAAAATATAAAAGTAACACATTCATCCTTACGGGTAATATAGTAGAACATTGGAAACTTGGAGGTTGCCAGACACATAGCTAACATTAGGGCTAATTTTGAAAATCTAGCATGCAGTCAATTTTACTGATGCCTGGGGACATACAAGGTAGAAGCTGACAAGAGAACTAATTTTGTTTGGGTTATTTACTGCTATGCATCATCCGCAGGTTCCCGCCTGACACACAGCTATATGAAGGGGGATATTATCACACACTAAAAATTTATGTTGACATTCGATATTTGTTCAATATGTCAGCAGTATTACTTTCATAATCAAAAGAGTAAGAAAAAGAGAAAAGAAAAGCACTTTATGCTCATATAGATATATCTTTTTAATAACAGTCTATAAGGTTAATATAGTTTACCTTTGAGAGTATACAATGAAAACAAGCAGGGTTAGGAGGGGAAATGACAGAAAGCATCAACCCGAGCTGTTTGTTTGCCATTACCTAAGCGAGCCATGTCAGCTCTCTGGCCCGCGTCTGATAGCTATTTGTTGTACAGAGAGCACAGCATAAAAAAAATATCAAACTCTTAATACTATTGTGTGCCCATAACCATCTGTCACTGCTAGCCTGGAGATGAGAGGAAGATTACGAGGAATAAACACTGAGCCGCCGAGCATTGGTAAAGCCTTCGGGCAAAAAACTCTTGTGGGGACATCAAAGACATTCTAATTCCGAGGCAGTCAAGGATTACAGTGTGTAACCTGTGCTGACAACAGATAAATGACTGGCAATATTGTGCCAGAGCTGTTGGGTCCTGCATGGAGTACTGATGATGATGATGATGATGTTATCTTGCAGAATGGACTCTGCTGGGATAATTTTATGATAAAACACTTTTTTCAAATGCCACTGGGTCTAGGCAGACATTTACTAGCTACAGGGGTAGCAATCAGTTTCTTCAAAATTTACTGTTCTAAGCCCATTAGAGTTCCATCGCAGCAAGACTCTTCAATGAAAATCTAAAACGCCTATATTTTCGTTAGGAGAATTTATGCAAATGTTGTGAGCTGAACTCCTACCCTTTAGTGGTAGATGCTTTATCATCTGATTTATGTAAATTTGCTCATAAAAATACAGTTTATTTTTAATTGGTGAATATGAATTAGAAAATTAAGATTCTGGTTCAGCATTCATCAAACATCCCCAGCTACAAGCACACATTTCTTTAGACCCCTGATCGTATGGGTGGAAATCATATAATTGACCAGTCAATATGAATGGTATTCAGAAGGAAACTATGGTTTCTACTACAAATGACCAGGGATGTGTTTCTTATTCATCCCCCTTAGTTTGAGCCTTCCCCATCCTTGTACTTCACATATTCTTGTCAGTATTTTGAGCTGCCTTAACTCCCTGCTTGAAAAGGAGGGTTTTCTTTACAGTAGCCTGCAGGAAGCTCTTTAGAAGCAGCAAGTCTGTTGCATTTTTACCTTGGCCATGTATCTTTACCAGAGAAAATGCATTGATGATTGTTTCCATGTAAGCCTAAAGGAGAAAAGAACACTGGAGAGTGCCGTTGGATTCTTAGATCTTGTCATTACCTTGCCTAACGAAAGAAAAATAAAACCCTCCTCTTTATCATAAAAAAGTATGCCCATGAAATCATGCAGTTGCAGTAGCCAACTCTAAAAATGAAGTGATGCTGACCTCATTGTGTTAGTTCCACACTGGGATCATGAATGGTCTAAAATATAGTGTCAGCCTCTAACATATCTCATACTAAGTCAACCAAATGTAGAGCCTACTTGCTAGAATATGTATCAAAATCAAAAGTGACATTTTCTAGAAGACACATTCTGGCTTTAAATCTGTGTTAAAATGTCTGTGCATGAGAACAGGCCCTTAAATGCAATACTTGCCCCTCTCCTCATTCTTTCTCAAACTGAGCTTGTCAAGGATTATAGTGTGCAACATCTGCTGACAGTAGATAAATAACTGACAGTATTTTAGCAGAGTTGCTGGGTTCTCTGCAGAGTAATTTGTTTTCTCCTTTCTACCCAGCCCTTAATGTTTTGTTATAAACATCTATAGCAAGGCATGGTTAATAGAAGTGACTTATAGAGAAAGACCTGTAAAAAACAGGCTGCAATTGGCACTGCTTTTTTTTTTTTTTAACTATTTTCTTTCCAAATATTATACAAATATTGTAATATTAATCCACGTTCCGGCCTTTAAGCATTCTCTAATAATTATTATGATGGGCATAAAAGACACACTGCTGGAAGGACCAAAAAAAACAAGTTTAGACTATATTGAAAGATCACTCTCTCAAGGCCACAGGTCTCAAACTCTTTGGTCTCAAGACCCCTACATACTCTTAAAAATTACTGGGATACCAAAGAGCTCTTGTTTGTTGGGATTATACCTATCTACATTTACTGTATTAGAAATTAAAACTGAGGAAAAAGTTTTAAAATCTACATTAGAGTGTTTTAAAATAGCAATAAAGAACCAAATATATGTTAACATAAATAATGTGTTTTTATGAAAATTAACTGTATTTTCCAAAAAAAAAAAAAAATCAGTGAGAAGAGCAACATTACATTTTTAAAAATCTATGTCTGTCTAAATAGAAGATATTTGGATTCTTACAACTGCTTCAGTGTTTAATTTGTTGCAATATCTTCTTTTGGTAGAAGTTTATGAAGAAATTCTGCCTCACAAAGAAATATAGCTGGAAAAGTTGAGTGCTTAATGATTTCTTCAGATGACTGTAGATATTCTTCTTTGATACTATACCAAAACTTGACAAGTAGGAGTTTTTGCTGCAATATGGAATATGAAACCACATAAATGATTCCTTCATGCTCCATTGCATGGAGTTTGAATGGATTTTGTAGCATCATGCATTGGTTATTTGGGAAATATAGGTTCACCAAATTGAAGATCTTCTAAATGTTGACACAATTCATTATACAATTTCAAAAAATCATATTTGTTAATATCAGCATTGATCTCTTAAAGAGACATTTTTGAGTAATGGGAAGCTGTCAAGCTAAGAGTGTGAGTGCAGTTTTTTCAAAATTCTAATGTTCCCTTAAAAGCTTAAATTTATCATTGCAACAAGTATTATCACTTGTTTTTCCTTGAGTGACAAGTTCACACGGTTCATGTTTGAGAAAATGTCTGCCAAATAGCAAAGTCTGATTAACTGTGGTTTGTCTATCAGTTGTTCTTTGAAATAAAGTCACTGTTTCATGAAAAGACAACTAGTTTAGCTCACAACTCAAACAAGCATACAAATACTTTTCCTCAGGACAGCTATTGTATCTTGGTATGCATGTGTGTTCCTCATTTTATTACATAGAATATTAAAAAATATCAAGGGGATGAACTTTAATAAAATTAATAAATTTTACTGCTTCTTCAAGGACATGCTTAAGTAAAACAGACTTATTTGTGCCATTGCCTTGAATTGTGCTAAAGCACCAGCAGCTTTATTCACCAGTGTTTTTCACTATGAGGGCCTATGTCAACACAGAGAAAAAGGCAAATTACATCTTTAGTATCCTTATGAAAATGATTTTACTTTGCAGCCTCCTTGAAAAAGTCTTGAATACACCCAATAATTCAGACTACCCTTTGAAAACCACTGTCAAATGGAATCGATGTGATGTATGTAAATATGGCTGCCACCAGCCATTGGAATTGCCTAATTTTTTGTTCTCATAGACTAAATTTTTTTTCCCTGAATATTAACATACTGTATTTTTTTGGTTTAAAACTTGACAGTGAACAAGGGTTTATCTTATAAAAGTCAACTCTCTCAACCAAACACAATTTGTCTCAATGTGGGCTAAGTAGCTAGGAAACCCTAGGATACAGATCTATGATATAAGAAATTCTGCTCAGATCATTAAACCTCTGTGATTGGCCCATAATTGGATGCATTCTTGTTAATAAAAATAAGTGGGCCATGAGGCATGTTAAAAAGTTTGAAATTATTAGAGGAGCCATAGTGATAAGTTCTACCATGAGCTCATCACTTGGGATATAGGGAAATTATCAAAGCTCTTCGCTTAAAGTAGAATGACTTTTTAGGAGCTATATGGTATTTGCAGCATTTTCCATAAAATAATGATAAATCAATTTATGCAAAGTTGATATAAAGAGTGTGAATTCAGAAAGGACAAAGTCCAGTCATTGAGAATGAAAAACAGTTTTGAAACGAACTTAGGTGGGTCGCTGAAGTAAAACATGTACCATAATATTGAATGACTTTGACATCTATATTTTTAGAAACTTTGGCAATTTCTAACACAATATATGATTGATATAAAATGGAAAATTATGCTTTATTACTTGGTACTAAAATAAATTGCTCTGTTTCACTCTTTGACTCTCTGAGGTTTAGAAATATAACTTCAAAAACAAAATCAATGACTAGTCTTCTGAAAGGATGTGTTTTGGATGATTGAATGATATGCTTTTCAGGCCAGAATAAACTTACCTTGGTTTTCTCATTGCTGACATAACTTAGGAAAAGTATGGTGAGTAGGCCATCTTAAATCTTTTAGGCTCTTCTGGTCATTACCTTGTAATAGAATACTTTGAGAAGGACAGAGGATAATGTGGGGTGGAGAATACTTTTGGAAATCAGTCTTCAGGAACCATGCTAGGCTGTGAACAGAAGGGCAAAGTGCTAATTTTTGGACACTAATGTTCTTTGTTCTATTTCAATGTTATGTGTAAATCTGTTTTTCTAAGAGAAGAATGATCCTCACAGAATAATGGTTCCGGAAAAGATGTTCACATGCTCTGGCTCTCTGCTTTTCAGCACACTCCACCAAAACTTCCTCATACCAGTGAGAATCCATCTTACGTGTTCTGATCTCTAAAAAAGATGATTTCATAGATGTTTTCCAGTAGTATTATTCATTTTCACAGTTAAGTAACCCTTGATGTAAGGAATATTTGCTTTATAACTATTTTAAGTAGCTAGTTGTCAGATTGACTAAGAATAATGACCAATAGCTCTTCGAAAGGGATCATCCAGCCAGTTCTGTGTTTTGCCATCAATTAGACAGTCAAAGCTCACGTGAAATAATAAGGTTCTAATTATTTATAGTCATTCTCAATTTGGTGATAAGTTTTCTTTAGTTACCTTTCTCATGCCTAGAGTGTTTTGGGGAATTTATTGGTTAGTTTGTTTGTTTGGTTTTTATCTTTAAAGAATTTTGTCTTTAAAGAGAATGAACTCTGGCATTTAAAAAAACAAAAAGCTCTCTAAAGAATTTTACTAGAATTTTTGGGAAAAATTATAATCAAATATCTGGCTAAAATTACCGTGTTGCTATATGACTTACAGTTTTATTTTATCCTCTAACATAGCACTATTAGATTAATCTATGGGAATCTATTTCAGGATTTTGAATTAGTGGTAAGAAAATAGATACTAAGAAATCCATGGCCAAAGAAAGAACCTCACCAGAATCCCATTTATAATTTCCAAAATCCCATATTTGGTGCCTTGCTGACTATTTTCCAAATCATTGAACATATGGAAAATAAATACAGATTCAACATTTAGTTTCTCATTGCCTCTTGGATTGTTTTTAACATTTTAACACACCATGTCAGCATAAGGACAGTCACTATCTTGGTATTGTTATAATACCAATAGCAGTCACTATCTTGGTATTGCTATAATAGAATATCATAAATGAAAACTCTTGTTACCGTTTTCCTGCCCAATAAGGTTAAAAAGTTCACTAAGCATGATTCATTTTGTAAACATACTAATTGTTGCAAAAGACACTGTTTCATTATGTATGCTTATGACAGTCATCTTCAACTGCTTAAGACCCACATTTGCCTAAAGATCCTCTGTCACCATTCTTTTGATCAAATTCTTACACCAGACTTCACTTAACATCATAGTCAGGGGTGGGTGAGTTGGGAAGTACATAGCTAGATGATATGGATGGATGGATAGATGGACAGATAGGTGGACAGGTGGATTGACAGATAGATCATCTGTTTCTTTGCTGTATATTTTTATGTTATATACATGATTGTGTGTGAATTTAAATATATTTCTCCTTTCCGGTCACTAAGACTTTTTCCACTCCGTCCCAGTAGACCTGACTTCTCTTTAATTAGCTTACTCTTTTCTACTTTTTTTTTTTTGAGACTAATATTCCTCCTGTTTCTCTTAATGTGTGGTGCTACCTGCCTTTCCATGATGGTAGTCATCATTATATTTCTCTAGTGATGCCTTGTAATCCTCTGCTTTCCACAGACATCTTCCCTGATTTAAATTCCAGTGATGTGTTAATCCCCCTGACTGTGAATGTCCACGCACCAAAGGCACTGTGCAGTCCAGTGTACCACATAAACATGTAACAGAACTTTGCACTTTCCACATGCCTCCTAGCCCTACTCATTTCATGTTTTTAATAGTAGCATTTATTTTAGGTTCTAAAGTTTTTCAGGATAGGGACAGAAACCTTTTTTTTGTTTAGGGGGAGTTTTTTCCATGGCATCTAACCAGAGTGCCTGGCAATTAGGGGTACTTAGTCAATGTTACTTAATGTTAATGAATTATAGGGTGACTGTTTGGTAATTGATAATCACCCGCTCAGTAAGTCCAGTTGAGGTTCTGTCTTTCTTTCTGGGAAGAATTCAGTTTATCAAATGACAGATAGACACGGTCATGTGATCAGCATTGCTTTTACAAAGCCTATGGTTTCTTGGTTTGTTTTCTTTTATGAAATGCCTTTATAGGCATTGCAAATACAAATCCTTCAAGATTTTGTTAAAATAGAATAATGCATTTTAACAGAAGAATAGTAATGTTTTGGAGGAAAAGCTCAAACTGGTTAAAACCAAAGTAATTTCTAAGTTATTATGGAACAATAAATCCAGAAGTGAAGATCCCTGTAGATTATTTTTTAACCTACCCTCCACCATAATCCAGATGTTAAGTCATTTTGAAACAATCCATTGAAATAGTTTTTTGTATTTTTTTAGTAGAGACGGGGTTTCACCGTATTAGCCAGGATGGTCTCGATCTCCTGACCTCGTGATCCGCCCGTCTCGGCCTCCCAAAGTGCTGGGATTACAGGCTTGAGCCACCGCGCCCGGCCGCTTTTTAAACTCTTATGTGAAATCCTAAGTGAATGAGCTCCAATAGCTTTTCTAGATTACCCAGGAAGGTTTTCATTTATTTATTTATTTTTTACTCAGTCAATCATACCAAAAAATTCCAAGGTAGCACAGCAATAACTATTACAAATTATGTAAGCTTTTCCCCCCCATCATCTTTATTGGCTATGCAACTAATTAGCTATTTCAGCATTATTTGGCCTAGCATCATTTGTTGGTTAAACAAAAGAAGGTGAAAATTAGAAACAGAGAAATGAAATGTTTAAGGTTTGTTCTTACTAAGACATATACTCATAGTCCCTATGTCCTATTGAAGGAAATAATTTATCATGATCTTCGTCAAAAGCATTTCTCTCTTTGCTGTCCTTTTTTATTAATTTAGATATGTTTCTGAGATGAGAATTGATGTTACTTCTAATTATGGTTGCATGTAGTTAATTTCCTTCTTTTTTCTTAAGCTTGGTGTGAAAGGCAGTTTCCTCTAAAAGAGGCGGTGGGGAGCTGGTTACAGGGAGGGAAGAATACTGATAGAGCTGATCTTCCTGTTGCCTTAGCAACAGATTTATTTATTAGGGGTTGAAATGACATGAGTTAATATACCGCATACCTGCTGATCGGCAGACTCCCCTATTTCAGCTGCAGTTGACAATTAAGTCCTGGACAGCTACAGCCAGGGGTTAATGTTCCTCATTAGGAGAACTAGGTCATTACTGGGAAATCAAGGCACTTAAGGCAGCATGGGTAAAATACAAAATTCAGCATCTAGATGAGTGAGGCTTTTTTATGTTAATTAACCTTATTTTCCTAGGTTTAAAAAAATCTTATATGCACATGACAGTGGATCAATTAATTGAAAAAAGAGCTGGTTTACTTTACTCTCTGAGTTGTCTTCATTTTCTTTGCAAGGATTTCATTATTTTATGGAAAATTCTTATGTCTATATGATGAGTAAAAAGGGTATTAAAATTAAGAAGGGAATCATCATGGAAATCAGCTTTACCACAAGGGAATGAGCAAATAAAAGCCTTGGAAATGAAAATAAATAAGCTTTGCTAATACCTCACCTAAGGAGCAGAATATAAGCCCATCAGAGCTGAGAGACATTTAGAGGTACTTCTTTGCTTCTTTATTAAGCAGTTACATAGTTATTTGACCTTCAGAAACTGAAACTTTGGAAAAGTGATTCCAAGTGATTTGTAAACATGCTATTTGCAGAAAGCTGTATAGCAGTTTAACAAACAATAACTTTCCAGTTCATAATTGGCTTTTAAAAATGCCAATAAAATTAGATACATTCATTGAAAGTTTTTATTAAAATGTCTGAGTGGGTGCTTTTTTTCACTTGATAAGTTCATAAATAATGTATCAAGCCTCTTCTGAAAGCTTTGTTTTCTTACTTCTTTAAAGAACCTTTATGTTGAAAGGGGGGTATTTACAGAGTAGAAAAAGATTTATTCCCCAGAATCCTGTTTTATCTTCATTACTGTACTGCCTCCATTGAAACCACTTCTTACCAGTTTTTTCACTTGTGGTAACTTTGTAAACATGAACAAAAGCAAAAAGATGCTCTTACTATCTTCATCCCCTAAAATACTATGTCTCTTCAACTGAAAAACTAAATCATTAAAATTTTCCTCCCTCCACCCACATGCCATATAAACTGTTCTTATTCATGTAAAATTAATCGATTGACCCCAGAGACTTAGTATGGAACTCTTGACATTTTTTTCCCCATCAAAAGAAAAGTGCAATTCTCCTTTAACCGATTTGCTCTCTGTGGTTCAGTGTATATGTTTGCAACCCCCAAAATTCATTGTCCTGTTATATAAGGGAAACCAGGCCCTCTGATACTTCTTTAGAAAATGCAACTCTAGGCCAGGCGCGGTGGCTCAAGCCTGTAATCCCAGCACTTCGGGAGGCTGAGACGGGCGGATCACGAGGTCAGGAGATCAAGACCATCCTGGCTAACACGGTGAAACCGCGTCTCTACTAAAAAATACAAAAAACTAACCGGGCGTGGTGGCAGCGCCTGTAGTCCCAGCTACTTGGGAGGCTGAGGCAGGAGAATGGTGTAAACCCGGGAGGCGGAGCTTGCAGTGAGCTGAGATCCGGCCACTGCACTCCAGCCTGGGCAACAGAGTGAGACTCCGTCTCAAAAAAAAAAAGAAAATGCAACTCTAGTAAACCTCTGTTAGTATCATGTATATTGCAACTTATCCTCAGACTTGGCAGAAAATTACTGTATTAGGTGGCACCACTCACCTTCTTAGAGAAGCATTTGTTTCCAGTCTAAAATTAGACATGAGCTTTATGCAACTGCCCCTCTTCACCTACCATAGTCAATTCTTGATTTTAACAAGAACACTTTTAATGGAGAAATTGTTTCCCCAATTTGAGAATCGTTGCCCAAGAGCCAGAGTCCTAGCATGAGGAGATATGGAAGAAACTGTTAGCCATCCCCCAAATTTCTCTCTTTTTCTTGGGAATACAGACCACATTTTCCAGCCTCTATTGCCATTTACTTGGGGTGGCTGCATGACTGGTTCTTAGCCAATAAATGTAATAGAAAAAAGTGATGTGGGCCACTTCCAGGCCTGCTCCATAAAAATTTACCACCCACTTTCTCCCATGTTTTTTCTCCCTCCTCGATGGACAGACATAGAAAGCACTTGTTAAAGATGACAGTGTCTCCTTTGGCTTGGAACCTTAAACAGCTGCGTGGAAGACGACTGCCCTTCTGATCTACCCACCTGCCTAGTACTCTTACATGAGCCTTTTACATTTTGTTAATCCATTTAATGCAGTGAACCTACCTTAGTAGATGTGGAAAGCTGCTATTATAATCCACACAATATAGTGGTGGTTTGACTGGGGTAGTAGCAGTGGCGATCATAAGTGTTCAGGATATATTTTGAATATTTTGGCCTGAGTAAGTGGATAAATGAAGGTGCTATTTACTGAGATGGAGAACACTTGGGGAGATCGATTTTTAAAGTTTGCATTTGGACATATTATTAGAGATGTTTTAGACACACGTGGAGATTTAAAGTTGGAAGCTGATACTCAAGTCTGTTATTCAGATGAGCAGTCAACACTAAAGATAGAAATTTGGGAGTAATCAGCGTAAATGTGTACAATTCCCTTAAAACAGGTTTAAAATATATGATTTTAAACATTATATTTCTACTAATTCTGTAGGCAGCAGTTATAGCCTAGTTATAGTTATAGCATAGTAGGTTCTGGGTCTCTATGTAAGTCCTGTCTGTCACAGTTACCAGCCTTGTGCCTTCAGTCAAGTTATCTTCTCTCTAACTTCAGTTTTCTTCTTTATAAGATGGGAATAATGTTAACTACATTACAGAATTGTTCTGAGGATTAAAGAAGATGATATATGTAATTGCGTTAGCACAGTTCCTGGCACAGAGTAAGCACTTACTAAACATTAGCTATTCTTAGTAGTAAATAATATAGAGTACTTCATTAGCTCACATGGGACTCTCACTTATGCCCACTATCTCTTATTGGTTAAAATCAATTTTTTCTTAACTCTCCTAGAAAAAAAGAAAAGAAATAACTAAATAAAGTCATCTTTTTTCATCTTCATTTTCAGCCTACCCAAAACAAGTACATACTGTACAGAAAAATGGAATTAAGCTACAGAGCAAACACTTCTAAGGAGCAGCATCTGCCTTGTAAATGAAGTCTATAAAAGGCTACCAAATGTCCCTTCACATTTTTATGATTGTTAGTTAGAGTATTACTAAACCTGGATGGAATTTTTTTGAGGCTCTTACATCAAGCACCCACACTGTAAATATCACAAATTATTTCCGTTTTTAACAAGATGGCTGCTGTGAGCCTTCGCTGAAGATTTTAGCAGGAATGATATAGTTTTAAAGATATGCTTTGATAAAAAGCACTTTCTGCCTGTATAATTGTCATATTTTTAAGCACATTACGGTTTTTAAAACAGCTTTAATGGGGTATAATTTGTATGTCAAAAAATTTACCCATTTTAAATATACAATTCAGTGATTTTTAGTAAATTTACAGAGTTGCACAACTATCCCACAGTCCAGTTTTAGAACATTTCCATCACCTTAGAAGGAATTCTCCTGCCCCATTAGGGTCAAACCCTGTTTTCACCCCTGATCCAGGAAACCACTAATCTACTTCCTCTCACTATAGATTTGCCTTTTCTGAATATTCATGTAAATTGATTCATACAATATGTGGTCTTTTGCGTCTGGTTTCTATCACTTAGTGTTTTTGAGGATCATCCATGTTGTAGCAGGTATCAGTAGTCCTTTTCTTTCTAATGCTGAATAATATTCCATTATATGGGTATAACACCTATTGCTTATTCATTTGTCATATGATGGACATTTGGATTGTTTTCACTTTTTTAGCTCTTAAGAATAATGCTCTTGGTACATTTGCATAGAAGTCTTTATGTGGATGTATGTTTTCACTTTGAGGGGTTAGATACCTAGCAGTGGAATCATTGAGTTATCTGATAAATGTATGTTTAAGTTTTTTAAAAACAGGCAGATCACATTTTAAATACCTAGTAATTTTTTCTTAGATTCATTCATTCATTTACACATCGGGGCCTATCATGGGGAGGGGGGAGGGGGGAGGGATTGCATTGGGAGTTATACCTGATATAAATGACGAATTGATGGGTGCTGACGAGTTGATGGGTGCAGCACACCAACATGGCACAAGTATACATATGTAACAAACCTGCACATTATGCACATGTACCCAAAATAAAAAAAATAAAAAAATAAAATGTTTATTAAACCACTTCTAAAGCCAGACACCATACTGTGTACTAGATATAGTCAACTCTTGTTTATCTACCATAATAAAAATTAAATGTAGTCTGGATATTTAAAATCTCCTTGTTATCCATAAACCTAATATAGAGCGTTTTTTCAAGTGTCTTCAGCATAAAAAGTCAATCTTAATGGGCCTATTATCCCAAACAAGTATTGAATGGCTGTATGTTAGGGAGCTACCAGAAATTCAAAGATGAAAGGTATAACCTTTAGGAGCCCAAAGTACAGGAAGAGAGATGGGTGTATGGCCTCCATATACTTCCAATGTCCTTGCCATTTTCTAAAATAAAACACATCTAAATTCAAACCCCTGCTCTTTTTCCCCTAAACTCTTTTATACTCCTGTTTATAAATGGTACATTTATTCCCTCGCATTCAGCTCCAAATTATTACCTCTTTTGATTCCTCTTCACTTGAACAGTATATTTGCTTCCTATGGCTACTGTAACAAATTAGCACCAACTTGGCAGCCTAAAACAACAGAAATTTGTTCTCTTACAGTTCTGGAGGTCAGAAGTCAGAATTCAGTATCCCTGGGCTGAAATCAAGGTGTTAGCATGGCCTCATTCCTTCCAGAGGCTCAATTTCTAGTGGCTGCCACCAATCAATCTTCAGTTTGTGGCTGCATCACTCCATTCTCTGCCTCCAGTCACATTGCTTTCTCCTCTTTGGTCTGTGTCAAATCTCGCTGTTCTTCCCTCTTATAAGAATACATGCAGTTACATTGAGGGCCCACTCAGATGTTCAAAGATAATCTCCCTGTGTCAGAATGCTTAATTATATCTGCAAAGTCCTTTTTTTTTTTTTTTTTTTTTCTTTTTTTTTTTTGCCATGTAATAGGTAACATTCATGAGTTCAAAGGATTAAAATGCAGATGTCTTTTGGCAGGCCATTTTTCAAGCTTGTACAAGCACCATGTGCAATCACTATGAAGTAATTCATTTGTTCGTTCATTCATTTTATACTTTTTGAGTATATATTACCATCGGGAAGTGAATCAAGAACTGAAGATGGAATGATGAGGAAAAATCACACAACACAGTCTCTGCTCACTTGGAGTTTACAGTAAATATTAATCAAATAAAAAGTTGTCTGTGATAAATGTTACGAAGGAGAAATAGAAAGACAGAATAAGTAACTTTTCACATAAACATTAATGTTCCTTATAAATGCTTTGAAAAATAGAGAAAAGTTCAAATAAAGAAATTTTTAAAACTCACTGCAGATATCTACCATGCATAAGTAATTACTATTCTGTTGTTGTTGTCTTTTCATTTTTTTTCTTTTTTCCAATTAGGAATTCATAGTGGAAATCATTACTATTCTTGATAAATAATCAACATGTGTTTCATTCCATATTTCTGTTTGGAACTTAAACACTATGTTGATTTTTTTAAGTAATTACCCAAGTGATTTTAATATACAAACTTACCCACATATATTCCTCTTTCTTTGGTTATTATTCCCTCTTACATATTAGACCTTTTCTTTTGCCTGAAGAACATCCTTAAGAATTGCTTTTAGTGAGGGACTGTTGGTGGCAGTCTCATCTGAAAGTATCTTTTATCTCCCAGTTATTCTTTGAGTATATCTTTGCTGAGTGTATAGCTGTAGGTTGAGACTACAGTCTCTCAGCTTTGTTTTGCTATTGAGAAGTTATTTCATCAGGGTTTTCTCTCTAGCTACTTTAAAGATCTTGTCTTTGTCTTTGGTGTTCTTCACCTTTGCTGTGATAATGTCTAGAAATCCACTTCTTTTCATCTTACTTGGAATTCGTCAGACTTCTTAAATGTCAGACTTCTTAAATCTTTTTTTTTTTTTTTTTTTTTAAAGAGACAGAGTCTCGCTCTGTCTCCCAGGCTGGAGTGCAGTGGGGCGATCCCAGCTCACTGCAAGCTCTGCCTCCCGGGTTCACATCATTCTCCCGCCTCAGCCTCTGGAGTAGCTGGGAATACAGGCACCTGCCACCACACCTGGCTAATTTTTGTAATTTTAGTAGAGTCAGGGTTTCACCAACACATGCTAGCCAGGATGGTCTCGATCCCCTGAACTCATGATCCACCCACCTCAGCTTCCCTAAGTGCTGGGATTATAGGCGTGAGCCACCACGCCTGGCCAACTTCTTAAATCTTTAAGTTGGATCTTTCATCCATCCTGGGAAACATTTACCATTATATCTTCAGGTATTTCCTCTGCTTCATTCTCTCTCTTTATTAATAGTGCCTTGCTCTTTACATATTTAAGTCTCTTATTTCTTTAAACACTGAAAACATACTGCTTTTGTATCCATGTTTGATAATTTTGGTGTCCGAGAGCATTGTGGGTCTGCTGCCTTGTTTCTCTTTGCTTATGGGGCTTTGTTTCCTGTGTGTTTTTTAAATGTTGATCATGAACCTATATTTTTTGTAATTTTATCATGGGAAATTCTTTGAGACCTGCCTAAATTGTATCTGGATTTCTCCTGAAGGGATGTGTGTTTGCCTCTGTCGGGTGCTTACGGGAGCTACCAGCCCAATGTGAGATTAGGAAATTACAGGAGAATTTTATTAATCTGTAGCAATAACGTCCATCTTCACATCTCTCCCATGCATTATTTTCTTTCCATCCCACTGATGCCCCATTCTCCTGGTTCCAGTCCTTCTTAATGTAAACCTAAACTACTTAACAGCTTTCTAATTTTCTCTTTTCTGACCTTGGCACCCTCCAATTCATATCTAGGGTAACTATCCCAACCCATTACCTTCTTCATGTCATTTTGTTCAGAGTTCTTCTGTGGCCTTCACTGTCTTTATCAGTGGTCTCAACCCTGGCTGCCCATTAATATGAGGAATTTTTCCCAAATTAAGAATGTCGGCCTGCCGTATACCAATTAAACTAGAACTTCTGAGAGCAGGCTCTTGCATCCTTTTTAAAAAAACATCCTGGACAACTCTACTATGCCGCCAGGATTGAGAACTACTGGTCTGCAGAATAACTTTTTTTTTTTTTTAAAGGAATTACCATAATCTAGCAGATAAGACCTTGTAGGACAGTGGTGCTTAACCCTGGCTGCACATAGTAAATACTCATGTGCAACCCCCCCACACTGAGAGATTCTGATTCATTTGGTCCAAGATGAAACCCAGATATTGATATTTTTAACAGTTCTGTAAGATTTGCAGAATCTTTACACAGGGTTGAGAATAAGGATAATAGATTCAGGGATAATAGATTCACAGGCTTCCAGGAACCAGGCTGGTAGTAGGAGAAGGGGGCTAGGTGGGAACTATGGTAAACTGGAGCGCACCACCACTCCGTAAGGGGCATGCAGCCCTACTGAACTTTTACTGATTACGAAACATGACCATCACTTGGCAACTCCTGCTCTGCAGTATAGCCACATCTCACTCTTCTAGTCAAATCTCAAGAGTTCTTGAAAATTATTAGGCTGGGCACGGTGGCTCACTCCTGTAATCCCAGCATTTTGGAAGGCCGAGGCGGTGGATCACGAGGTCAGGAGATTGAGACCATCCTGGCCAACACGGTGAAACCCTGTCTCTATTAAAAATACAAAAATTAGCCGGGCGTGGCTGCATGCACCTGTAATCCCAGCTACTCGGGAGACTGAGGCAGGAGAATCGCTTGAACCCGGGAGTCGGAGGTTGCAGTGAGCCAAGATCGCCACTGCACTCTAGCCTGGCGACAGAACGAGACTCTGTCTCAAAAAAAAAAGAAAGGCCGGGCGCGGTGGCTCAAGCCTGTAATCCCAGCACTTTGGGAGGCCGAGACGGGCGGATCACGAGGTCAGGAGATCGAGACCATCCTGGCTAATACGGTGAAACCCCGTTTCTACTAAAAAATACAAAAAAACTAGCCGGGCGACGAGGCGGGCGCCTGTAGTCCCAGCTACTCGGGAGGCTGAGACAGGAGAATGGCGTGAACCCGGGAGGCGGAGCTTGCAGTGAGCTGAGAGCCGGCCACTGCACTCCAGCCTGGGCGGCAGAGCAAGACTCCGTCTCAAAAAAAAAAAAAAAAAAAAAAAAAAGAAAAACATTCATATATGTGTACGTGTGTGTATGTGTGTATATACATATTTATATGCTTTCATATATGTGTACGTGTGTGTATATATATGTTTATATGCATGTATATGTGTGTGGGTATCTCCAGCCAGGAAGTATGAGGGTATGTTTACCTTTTTTCTTCCCCACCTCAGTGCGTTTATTCATGCTCCTGGAATGCCATCCTTCCTTCTCCATGTCTGCCTAATCATCATCATTCTTTAAGGACCACTCATGCTTTCTCTGCCATGACATTTGAGGGCTGGTGATTGGAGGAGATGGATTTTGGGAAGGGGACTTACCCTTTATGTCCCTTTCTGTCTTATGTAAACCTGCCTCTTTGAGTCTCTGTTTATCTTGACCATACTTCTTTGGGAATTAAATAAAACAAAGCTTTATATGGTTAAACTTTTTAGTATTTTAGCTTTATAATTATCACCAGTCAGTTCTATGAATGGATTTATTACATTTTTTAAATTATATTACATTAAATTTTTTATATAATATAGGAGATAGAGTAGGAAATAGAAAGTCTTAAGTATGTGGATTATTTAGATATGTAAGGATTAAAAACACCAAGATTGACTAAGATAATTATAGTAAATGATGTAAATAAGAGGTAAAGAAAAATAAAACAGAATATCTCAAAATCAGATTTGGGCTGGGGAAAGGTGAATCAGTAGGAATGTCTTAAGTTAAATTATAGTAAAAGCAAGCCACACTCATTCCCTAACCTAAGATATTTTATATACAAGTCATTTATTTCACAACATATTCAAGTACTATGACCCTAAAAGGGCATCTGAAAGATGAAGGAATTAATATTTTTAATTTAGCATAAGAACCATGGTAAATGAATTTAACTATAGTACCAAATACCAGGAACCCAAGCCATAACCGTTCACTCATTCAGTTGTTCACAACACGTATTTACAAGGGTTAAGGAGGTTAGCATCCCCAGTGCCCACATACGCCAGATTGTAGTGTTTGAGCATATTCTGTGCAGCCGGACTGCCCAGTTTGAATCCCTGTTCTGCCCTTTACCACCGAACACCTTAAGCAATGTGGGCAAGTTGCTCACTCTCACTAAGCTTTAGTTTCTTCTCCTATAAATTAAGTAGAAGAATGATTTACCTACCTCATAGAGTTGTTGTAAAAATTAAATGATTTAATCTAACCACTGGTGTTACAGCAGTTCCTGATTCATATCAGAGCTATCCTGTATACATTTTTGCTGCTATTACTAATCCATGTTCCTCTCTAACTCAAGTACTAAGAATGCTTAGGAGCATCAAGGAAGATATCTTGGTCTCAACGGGCATATGGCCACATTGGCATCTTCTATAAAGAATATTGCCCTGCCTAATTCTTGGTGATCACCTCATAGTGTTGGTGTCTTCTCATAAGTTCCCATCTGCCCACAAGTTGCATGATTCATGCCAGTGTGCACTGCAGGGGCTCCTCAGCATGACACAGCACCACCTATGTCATGCTGGCTGTATCAGGTAACTCCTTTATCTCACCAAGAGCTTGGAAAATGTGGTTCCTCTCCTGTTTCCGTAGACCTGAGAAAACAGCAAGCTTGCTTTTAGTCCTCCCTGACCCAGGCTGTTTATGTTTCTCAATTGTTCCCATGCCTTGGTGGCCACAGGAGTGCCTGCAAAGCTGCTGCCTCCTTGGGTTCTCAAGGAAAAGACACAAGCCATGATCACTCTTCCATCGAACTGCTTCTCTGCCACCGTGTTTTCCCCAGTTGTCAGCCTTGGGTGTCCAATCAAGATATTGATAGCTTCTCCAACTCACCTTTCCCAGCCCACAGACTTTCTGTGTTATGGGGCAATGTGGGAATTTGAGGGGGTTAGAAAGAGTGTTGAGAAAAATCTATTTGGTATTACTCTTCAAAACTGTTGTTTAGAACTCAGCCTCAGGATTTTAAAGTAGAAGAAAATAATTGTCTTCTCCTTGCATTTCTATTTAATAACCCTACCTTAAGGGCAGAGACTATAGAATATCCTTGCCCTTATTGCTGGGAAGCAAGGGAGGAATGGATGTGCAGAGTAGGAAATACCAAGAGAGGAAGCACATTAAACAAATTAATACTTCAAATAGTATCCTTCTACACATATATTGATATAACTTCTTTTGAGACTTCTGCCTCAGAGAACTCCCCAGTCATTGCAGAACAACATAATAAGTGAAAACCCCAAAGAGGAAGCAACTAATTCTGCCTGGAAAAGTCAGGCAACGCTTCACTGAGGAAGTGAGGATAATTGAAAGAGGGATTCCATTAGACATGTTACTTCCCAGTTCCTGAGCCACATATGTTGCAAAGGAGAACAGTGATTTAATCTGAATGTGAACCGGTATTCATGGAGTCTAGAAAGACTCAGCTAGAAATGGAAATAGTGTTTGTCTTCACGTTTCCATTTGCAACTCTAAAATCAAGATGAATACTCTGGTGTACATGATCCCTGGTGTTTGGGGCTGCACTTGGGCTGCAGTGAAGTTGATGGCACCTTGATATCCCCAGCCCCTACCCAAGGTCCTAGAAAGAGCTCTCACCTCCTCTTGTACCAGAGTCCAGGACTCACAACTGCAGGCCATTTTAAATGTGTAACTTGTTACAGATATAATCTTCATTTTTAGAACCAGCCTGACCTGGCGCGGTGGCTCACGCCTGTAATCCCAGCACTTGGGAGGCGGAGGTGGGCAGATCACGAGGTCAAGAGATCAAGACCATTCTGGCGAACACGGTGAAACCCCATCTCTACTAAAAATACAAAAAAATTAGCCCGGCGTGGTGGCGGGCACCTGTAGACCCAGCTTCTCGGGAGGCTGAGGCAGGAGAATGGCGTGAACCCGGGAGGCGGAGCTTGCAGTGAGCCAAGATCGCGCCACTGCACTCCAGCCTGGGCGACAGAGCGAGACTCTGTCTCAAAAAAAAAAAAAGAGAGAACCAGCCTTCAGCAAATGTGAAATGGAAGAAGTTTTTCCATGGCAGGCACTGCACAATTGTACTTTTATTTATTATTTACCCTCTTTTTGGTGTGAGCCTTTTACCTGTAGCCCAGGTGCCCAAAATTTCTTTTTGTTTGATATTTCACACAGTTCTTACCCTCCATATACACTCATTGCATTACAAAATTTTCCCCTCCTGATCTTCCTTTAACCATCTGAACTTACATTCTCTTAGTAGTCTGTTAATTAGTCCCAAAAGAATAGGAGATACACACATACATGTGTATATTTTTAGATTAAAGCACAGTAATGTGTAAATTTTTGCTAATATCTTAATGTGTTATGTCCCCAAGGGTTTATACATTTTGAAAGAGGTCCTGCTTTTCCAAAATGAAACCCAAAAAGGGAATTTTCACTTATCTATCTAACCATCTATCCATCAAATAATATTTAGGATGAACCTGCTTTGAACTAAGTACCTTGCTAAGATGGTACTACTTATACCTAGGAAAGACTCCAGCCTGAAAGAATTTCAGACATTATAAATAGTGATAGATGTGATTTGGTGAACAATTGACTTTCCTTAGCTCTAACATCATAGAAGGTGGTGGAAGAGGGGAGCAGCCTCTCTCCTTTATTAGAATTTAGATTCCTTGAGGGGAGTGTCTCCTGTTCTCATTAATTATGAATGTATTCCAATATCTTGTACAAAGTCTCTCTGGCACATGAAGTGCTCAGCTCTCCTCCATCGAGTGAATTCCTGACTTCAGGTAAGAATTTTTTTTTTTTTTTTGAGGCCAAAAACTCTGATAAGGTAAGAGATTTTGCTGTTGTTCTGCATTTTTACATTTTAAATAATGCATTATAAACAATAATTCCAATTAAATAGACCCTTGAGCTATACCACAATGTTTTGTTAGAGATTGTTTTGAATATAAAGTTGGTCTGCCTGGCATCCTTCCTAAAGGTAATTGATCCTCAAGTAAAGAGGAGACCCCTTAAAACCTCTAGTTGGTGGGGATTTATTGCTGAGAACTCAATTAGCAGGTGAAAACACTCAATAAGAGGCATTTATTACTTACTGGTACTATAAATGCAACAAAGATATTAAATTACGAATTTCTTTAATTTAAATGATTAAAATTGTACCTCATTTAAATACTTCCTAAATCTAAAATGTACTAACATACGCACTAGCTTTTAAGTTTAAATAACTTTTTAAAAATATTGAAACTATAAAGATGTAAAGGAAAAGTAGAATAAATACTGAAGAAACTCTATGCTTAAAAAGTGAACAATTAATTTCTCAGTTCTGCTCCTTAAATACATACAGCTCTCTATAGTATGTGTGAGCATTTTGCTAAAGAAAATAGCATTGTAAATTAATATAATATACACATGATACTGAATCTTGGAATAAAGTTTCTCATTTAGAAAGCATAATACAGCTTCCATTTTTAAAAAAGAAAATATATTGTCATGAAATTTGAGTTAAACCCTTCTGGTTTCTAAAGCTTTTTAAAAGGTTACTTTTAAGATTTATATGGGAAATTCACCTTCCAGTGCCACTTTATTCCATGAGCATGAGTGAACTGCATAGTCCGAAGAAAATTATTTCTTGTACCAGCCAATGTACTTGTGTGTAATCCTCCTGGAAAATATGATGATTACTTCCTGCAAAAAATGACTTCTCTTTCTGATTGTTTCCTTAGTACTTCATGCTCTGTTCCTCAAGACTGAAACAGGTGAAATGGGAGAGTTCCCTTGACCCCTTCGCGGAACTTGCCACAGGGCTGGCTCGTTTACGCAGCCGCTGTGCTCAGTCCCTTATGGGAGGGAGCACACAAGCCAGGGGGTGTGGGAACTGCAGTGAATGAACACTGGAACCAGCCGGTTGCTTCTCTTGGGGAGGCAGGCTCTGTGCAGGCTGCACAGCAGCATCCAAGCACGTTGCAATGCTCTTTTAGCTCTGCTGTCCAGGAGGAGGTGTCTGTGACCCCAAGAGAGCCAGAGGGCGTGTGTTACAATCAATGCTCTTTTAGCATTTGCCATCCGCAGATGGCTAAGGTTAACCAGCTCAGTAGACAGTCAGGGTGACAACCTTTTACACCCTGCCCTCTTGGTACCCAGTTCTTGTCCAGCGTCCAGGAAGAATCAGGTCACATGAATGAATTAAAGGGTAGTAAATGTGGAGGACTTTTTTGAGTTGTGGAAGTGGCTCTCAGTGGGAAGGGAGCTGAAAAGTGGGTGGAGAAGGAAAGTAATCTCCCCCTGGAGTTCAGCCATCCCCAGCCAAACTCTTCTCTGTCCATAGTCTCCAACTTCCAGCTGCTGCTTCTCCTCTTGATGTTCAGACACTTCTCCCTTCTGTGTGTGTGTATCCACTGAGTTTAGGGTCTGGGGTTCTTATGGCACAGGATAGGGAGCAGGGTGAACCAAAAGGCAACATTCAGGTGGGAAAACAGGGATAGTTCTCACTTTGGGCCACAGGTCCAGGCTTGAGGGTGGAGCCCTTGCCAGGGACACCATCCTGTTCTACCCAGTATTTCCCTGCCTCCTGTCCATATCACAGACACAGGAAAACTCTTAGCACCTGCAACCTGCAATCCCTGTTGATTCTCTGCTAAGGAAGAATTTTTGGTCTTGCACTCAAGGAGTACCCTTCCCCTTACAGAACCATCTGCTGGCCTTCTCTGAAAATCTAAGGGTATCCTCTGTCCACTTCCACCTGCACATCTATTTGGTCTTTATTATCTGTCAACTTTTTCACCTCTTGTGTGATTTAGGGTTTTTGATACCTTACTGTTCTTAAAGTTGATGTTGGTACTTGTATTTCTAGTTTTTGTTGCTTGGAGGTAACTCCTAAGAGAAGGGAAAATAACAGTTTACTCCCCCAATTTCAGTTGTTACTTTTCTGTGAAGGTGACTTGGTACAATGTTATAAACATCATGAGAAGGAATGATGAACATCCTTATCAGGAAGAGGGAGACGTATTTGGTGGCAATCAGCGGTTGGGTCAAGGATTGATGATTGATATGAGGGTTAATTGTGGCTTGGTGGCTGGATTAATGGTGGCATTTGACAAGATTAGAGATACAGTCCTGAGAAGAAAAAACTCAGTTATGGATACATGTATCTTTTTACACAAATAAAAGTTTTACTTTAAACCATATTTGTAACTGTGTTATAAATAAAAATGGCCAATTGCTGAGTGCTCACTATGTAATTTGCATATGTAACTCTTGATACTTTAGATGCCACTATGTATAATTCAAGGTAAACATTAAAACCTCAAAAATGATACATTCAGTTTATTATAGATAACTGATTATAAAGTATAGCAAACTTTACTCTTTAACCCAGTTATCGTGGCTATAAAACTCACTAGAAGATTCTTAAATTTCTAGTTCAGTAAATGAAGAATAAAATGATAACAATTATGATAATATTAACAGCCTTTCTTTATTGTGTATTTACTGTTTGCCTGGCACTGCAAATTGTTTCACATACATCATTTCACTTAATCCCCTCAACTGTTCCTTGAAGTGAATGTTATTAGGTTGCTACAGATGAAGAAATTAAGTCTCAGACTGATTTGGTAGTTTGCCCTCGAGTACAGATACTAAATATGAGAACTAGGATTTGAACCCTCTTTTAACTAAGTTTTATTGTTCATGTAAGCTATTTTACTTCAATTATTCTGATTTTAAAATGTACATTTAAAATTGTAGTCTTATGTGAATTTATTATTGGTTTTGAATAGCTTCTTTTCTACCTGTAGATTTACATGCATACATCTCTAAAGCAAGCCAATTTTGTTAAAATGATCTCTCATGAAATACACTATCTAATTGGTTATTCTCTATTATCTTTTTTTTTTTTTTTGAGACAGAGTCTTGCTCAGTCCCACAGGCTGGAGTGTGGTGGCGTGGTCTCAGCTCACTGCAACCTCCGCCGCCCGGGTTCAAGCAATTCGCCTGCGTCAGCCTCCTGAGTAGCTGGGATTACAGGTGCATAACACCATGCCCAGCTAATTTTTGTATTTTTAGAGGAGAGGGCATTTCACCATGTTGGCCAGGCTGATCTCGAACTCGTGACCTCAAGTAATCCACCTGCCTTGGCCTCCTAAAGTACTGGGATTACAGGCATGAGCCACCACACCAAGTCTCTTTTATCTATTCTTTTCTTTGCTATAAATAAATTGTTCTGGTGGCCGGGTGCTCATGCCTGTAATCTCAGCACTTTGAGAGGCCAAGGCAGATGGATCACTGTGGTCAGGAGTTCAAAACTAGCCTGGCCAACATGGTGAAACCCCATCTGTACTAAAAATACAAAAAAATTAGCTGTGCGTGGTGGTGCATGCCTGTAATCCCAGATACTTGGGAGGCTGAGACAGGAGAATTGCTTGAACCTGGGAGGCAGAGGTAGCAGTGAGCTGAGATCACACCATTGCACTCCAGTCTGGGCAACAAGAGTGAAACGTCAAAAAAAAAAAAAAAAAAGAAAGAAATTGTTCTGATACTCACTAGCAGTAAGTATATTTAATTAATTCTTTGTTTCATGAGGCTTCTCATTCTGGAGAACTTTTTCTCGAGCAGTATAGTTAATTTATAGCATGTGATGTTATTAGAATATTCAGAATCCCTTATTCTTTTGCATGTAGGTATTTAGTCTGCCTTCAGAACTTAATGTGATTAGTTTTTTTTTTTTTTTTTTTTTTTTTGAGACGGAGTCTCGCTCTGTCACCCAGGCTGGAGTGCAGTGGCACAATTTCAGCTCACTGCAAGCTCCGCCTCCCAGGTTCACACCATTCTCCTGTCTCAGCCTCCCGAGTAGCTGGGACTACAAGTGCCCACCACCACATCTGGCTAATTTTTTGTATTTTTAGTAGAGACGGGGTTTCACCGTGTTAGCCAGGATGGTCTCAATCTCCTGACCTTGTGATCTGCCCACTTCGGCCTCCCAAAGTGCTGGGATTACAGGTGTGAGCCACCACGCCCAGCCGTGATTAGTTCTTAATAACCTGAAATAATGAGCCACAAAAAAACTGGGGTAACAAGATTTGGGACTGAGCTTTTTAGTATCATGAAAAGGACTAAGTAGAGTAATAGAGATTTATCCCATTTGTAAGAATACAGAAGAGAGGAGATATGTAATTAATTCTGTTTATAAAATGAAAAAAATACAACATATGTAGCAACAAGAACACGTCATTTTTGCAGGTCTTTATAGAACAGACATTCCATATTGTGTTCACCCTTGTCCACAATCATTGCCATAACAATCTGGTATACTTAGCAGTTGCTGCTGAGTAAGGGAGACTGTCTCTTCTATGAGATCTCTGTGTCAGCCAAAAAACACAGCAGTCTCATATGGGTCTAGAAACAAGACATAAAGCATGAAATACACAGAATTTCAGCATTTTTCTTTACATTGGAGGGATTTCTTATTAATCACTCTGTCCATTTCTATTTTAACATTTTTTAAATCAGAAACAAGTTTTGGAATGGGTTTTTCTCCTCGAATTAAGATTCTTTCCCATCTGATTGAAGACCTTGTCATTTCTAGACATGACAAAATGTCTGCAACCGAATATGAAAACCTGTTATTAAGAATTGAAATGCATTTTGATGAACAGCATCTAGTAATTCCAAACCATGTTTAATTCTCCATTTAAGAAAAAAAAAAAAAAACATGGTTCTTCCTGTCATTTCATAGACCTATCCTACCAAAGTTTTAAAAATATGACTCTCTATTCAGCCATCATTCATTCATTCATTCTAAAGCTGTATTTTGAGTACCTGCCAACTTCTGGAGTCAAAGGGTTTCTCTGATATGTCGGGCTTTCAGACTAATTATAAGGAGACAGCATACAAATAAATATGAAATAATATACAAGAACATATTCATGAAATCATCAGTAGTATATGAATGTTAGTGCAGGAGTAAATCAGAGTGATACGGGATTTCTCAGGGATGACTGCAAGTAACAAATTTAAAGTAAGCAGTGGACAAGGAGTGGCAGAGAAGAGAAGAGGATGTGTTTCAAACACAAGAACTATGGGCAAAGGAGCATGGGGTTGCAAACAGCACAGAGGGAGAGGATGAGAATGATGGAAATACTTCAAGTCGGATAGGGCAGCTTAATTTCGCTTTAATGGTTTCTAGTTATTGTATAGTTAAGATATATTAAAGGAAAATCATGTTGGAAATGATAATGTAACAGTCTTTTGGAAGCTGGATTGGCAGAGGGAGTCATAAGCTCAGCAGTGTTAAAGTATGAGGTGAAAACATTGTGCTATAAAAATGAGGTTGAGCAAACAAATCTTAAATTATTTATGAAAGAAGAAATGACTAGGTTGGTGATAAGTTGATTAGGGACAGCAGTTTAGTTTTTAAGTGTTATAAATGAGTTGTGATTGACATCAAGAGAAGATTCTCTATATTCATCTGGTTACATAAATAGCAAAATACACACAGGAGGAAGGAATACAAAGATGAGATTCACAGAGAGTTTATCTAGATTTAGAGTCAATTCAGTTTACTGACTTTTTAGACTATGTGATAGACAGGGGAACCAGAGGTTAAACAACAACATGATCTCTGCCCTGGAGGAACTTAACAATGTAACAAACATGAGTAGGTAAAACTTTAAAAATGGGTTAGTTCCAAGAGATCATGTCCTTTGCACAGACATAGATGGAGCTGGAGGCCATTTTCCTCAGCAAACTAAGGCAGGAACAAAAAAACATACGTTGCATGTTCTCACTTATAAGTGAGAGCTGAACATTGAGAACACCTGGACACATGGGGGAAAACAACACGCACTGGGACCTGTCAGATAGTTGGTGGGGGAGGAGGGAAAGCATCAGGTAGAATAGCTAATGGATGCTGGGATTAATACCTAGGCAATGGGATGATCTGTGCAGCAGAACACCATGGCACACGTTAACCTATGTGACAAACCTGTACATCCTGCACACGTACCCCTGAACTTAAAATTTAAAAAAAAAAAAAACAAAAAAAAAAACCTTGTTTTGCTGAAAAAAAAGAAGAAATAAAATGGATTCATTCCTAAAAGAGGATGAGCATGATAGGAATGGAAAAAAAGAGGCCTTGCTGAGAGATTTGGAATGACTATATTTATTAGGTAACAGGAAAAACAGAAACTCCAGAAAAGAGAAATCTGAATGTTACAAAAAGAGCTAGATGTCACTTTTAGTATTGTTTGAAACATCAAAAAATTGGAAACAATTTAAGTGTCCATTAGTAGGATAATTATATAAAAACTATGAGATGTATTAGAACTATTTTAAAATGAGATATCTATATGTGTTGATGTAGATAGATGTTCTGTTATATATTTGGTGAAAATGCAGTTTACGTGACTGACATTGATCTCGTTTATAAAATAAGGAAGGTATTGTAAAAAATACGCTTATACAAATCTATATGTTTGCATATGCATAGAAATAGGTCTGGAAGCCTACTCACCAAACAGTAGTTGGTAGTGGTTACACTTGAGGAGTGGAATCAGGCAGGGTGAGGAGTGAGAGCTTTGAGTGCTTACTTCCTTTATTTCTCAATTATTTGGATTTTATTACAATGGGCATGCATTTTGTTATAATTGAAATATTTATTAAATAATTATAGATTCACGTGCAGCTTAAAACTAAGAGAGTCCCCTCTGGGACTCTGATAATACGTATGTTGGATCTTCTGTTTTTATCCCATAGGTCCCTGAAGTTTGGTTCTTTTATTTTTTTTTTAAGTCTGTTTTCTTTCTGTTGTTCACATTGTATAAATTCTATTAGTCTCAAGATCACCGATTCTATCCTCTGTAATCCTTTCTCTACCACTGAGCCCATCCAGTGAGGGTTGTTTTCTTTTTGTTTGTTTGTTTTTTTTAATTGTGTTACTGTATTTTTCAGTGCTATGATTTCCATGTAATAGTTGCTGAGACTGAGCGCTTTAGAACATGGTTGTAAGCTCCCTGGTTGTCAGAGTAAAGCAGGAAATAAGAATCATACATTTTCCTATCCAAGAGGTAGAGATACAACAATTCTTGCAAACGTCAAATAGTTTCTTAAACTGGACTTTGGGAGAATTTCTAACTAGAGGAGGTGGACTGGACTACTGGGGCAGCTCTCAGGGTAACTAGCAAGCAGTTTTGAATGTATTTCCTACATGTTTCTTGGAGGAAAACAATGTTAAATCCAAAAGAAAATCTGAATGATTAGTCAGTTTGAATATACAGCCCCAGTTACCACATTTGACAAGGAGAAACTTGATTACAGAAAATGGGAAGACTTAGTAATGAACTGGAGAGAGGAAAGTTTAGTTTCATAGAGTCTCCCCAGTCTGAGAGGAAGTAATTACATACATTGTGCTGTTTTTAAATTATGTGGGATGGTGACTGCTGCCTAAGTAACATCCCAGGAGTAGGGAAGACTCCATTCGCCTTGATTAAGACACTTCATGTCCCTCCAGTTCTTTGAGGCATGGGTTTCTATAGGCTTACTGGCCAGAGTTGCAGAAAAAGGAAATTCATTGGCAAGTTAGACAGCTGAATAAATATGACTGTATACAATATCCAGTGAGATTGGAAATCCTGTTGAAAAGAAACAACCTGAGGAGTCTAAGCTTTTAGCAGTGGAGGGATTTAGAAGAAATCTGTTGTGGGGTGGACCTAGTGGGAAAAATGATTTATTGAAGATGGTTCTCACTGCATGGCCTTCAGGATGGAACGAGTGGCAAGATTTAACTGGGGAGAAGATCGTTAGGTTGTCATTGTAATGCAGTATTTGAAAACCAAGCAAAGATCATTTCTAAGCAAACAGATTACAGTCAATGGTGTCAAAAGTAGGAGAGAGCGTAACAAGCATGAGAATGAAGGAGGGCAAAGGTGGGAATTGGTGTTATTAGAGAGCACTTTCATCCAAGAAAATGAGAATGGGAATAGCAAAGCTGTAGAGAAAACCCAGGAGATGAGGAAAGAGGAACACAGCTAAGGTGAAATGATCTGTGAAAAGTCACCCAAAAACAGTACATTATTGAAAACTTTCTTGTCAATAAGTATTATCAGGTAAAGGGGTATTTTGAAGATGCCAAATATGTGAATGGCGAATCGTGGACTAAGAGTAGGATCACAGACTTCAGGAAGCAAACCGAATATGAGAAAAAAGCGAAATGGAAGATCTTAGATTGCTCATGGACTTTGAATTTTGAAAGACAGACACATCTCCTGCTATTAAAAAGAAAGTTGAGAATATGAATATGTGCAGATGGCATGAAACCCTGATACACATAGAATTTAATTTTTTGGTAACTTAATTTCTGTATGATGGCCCATTTCAATATGATGATAGAAATCTCAAGCAGTTCAAGATTCTCTGTCTTCCATTTTCCCGGTCCCCATTCCTCATGGGCCATTGCTAATGGATCCCTTGCTTCTGTCTATCTGCCTACAGCTCTGTGATCCTTCCATGACACTCACAGAAGCCACACTTCCACTTTTATACCCACTATGGCTCAAGAATCTCTTGAGGCTGTTTCCAGTACTGTCTATGCCTAGTGACATAGACTCAGACATTCACTCTCTACAGTCGTGTTTCTTTCTCTAGAAGCATAGTGCATGGCCTCTGGGACTCTCAGAGCTCTGTTCTCCTCCGCTCCTGTCTATCAGTCCCTTGTGTTTCTTGTCTGGAAGCAGAGTGGAGACACGGTGTAGGAGGGTGCATGCTACACTCTCATAGTATTTTGCCTACTTATTTGTACCTGTTTGAAGGGATTTTAGGTGTTCTGTAAACACCTAAGAAGACTGCTCCTTTTTTTGGTTGAGGGGCTTCCTCTCCCTCTCCTCCATCCCATGTCTTTCCTGAAGCAATGAAAATAAAACATCTTACCATCTTGAATGTCTTTGGATTCAGGGGAGTAGAACTGGAATAAATTGATTAAAATTTATACCGTTAAAATAACTACAAATACAAAAGATGGAGAGAATGAGAGCGTATTGTATTGTATTCTTCAGGGTGCCAGACATTTCTTCATTCCTCACAACAGACTCTTTAAATGTAGCTATTGTTATCCCATCTTAAGGATGAAGAAACAGGTTGCACATGGTTATGTAATGTATCTGCTGGTCTTACCGGCCTGCTGCTAGACAGAGGCAGAGCCGGTTCTTTCTGAACTGTCCTTTCCACCCTCCCTCAAAAAGCAAAGTTAAAGGGTGGAATGCAGTGTGAACATTTGCAGAAAGCCACATGGATATGGTTGGTCTTTGTCAACTCTAAGTAAATGATGGTGAGGAGCACCTGTAGGGTTAAAGAAAACGCTGGTCGTAGCCAAAAGAGAGAAAACGAGCAAGAGCAAACGAGACAGAGAGAAGTTGAGAAATCAGTGGCTAACGAGACTACTGTCTGAATTACATTCAAAGCACTATGACACACCACGTGGGAAGCAGAAGCTGCAGGTGTGGAGGGAAACCAAAACTGATCCCTGCTGCGTCAGGCACGCAGAGAGGAGTGAAGAGTGTGTGGCCCTCGAAAGCATAGTGGAGAAGTCGGTAATTCTAACAGTTAGCACAGGGTGGTAAGTAGAAGCCTCATGTTTCTGAATAAGGAACACGTCGCTGGATTTGGAGGTGAAGTGCTATTTCATAATGGGAAGTAAAGATGAAGTTTAGCAAAATATCAGAAAGGTGAAGAAATTTGATACCATTGTGTTGGAGAGACCATAATTCCATATTGCTTCTCCATATCCTTATTGCCATCTATTATCCAATGAGTTTGAACCTCAAGTAACAAGAAACTAAAGAATGTTTATGATTTAATGATCTGGAAATGTTACTATGGGCTGAAGGCACCAACTCTTGTTTTTCCTCTGATTATATGTGGGAAGGAAAAAAAAGTCAAAAACTGCCTAAAAGAAAATGACTTCATAGTGATTAGATGTAATTTCAGATGCAGACTGAGTCTCTTCTGTGTGATCTTAAATGAAGGAATAGTTATATTTGTATGACCACTTGGTTGAGAGGCTGAAGTAAGATTATGATCAGGTGCTTAACATGGAATCTGGAATGTAACAGGAGCTCTATAAATGTAACTCGCTTTTCCTACACCTTCATTTATTCAACAAATATTTATAGAGGAGCTAATTTTATGCCATGGATAATGTGTTAGGATAGGCCACATTATGCTGCAGTAATGAAGACACTCCCCCACCCCAAATCTCAGTTGCTTAAACCCAACCAAAGTACATTTCTCTCACCTACTCAAAGTCTGCTGCATGTTTAGGTGGCTTTACAGGGCAACTCTCCCCCATGTGGCCACCCAGACTGCATCACTCTTTAAAATTAATCCTCGAAACACGAGACATCTTAAGGTCTACCACAGCAGAGAAATATCTAGCCAGAACTGCTTTTAGATACTTTTGTCTGAAAGTGGCATACATCAACCCATTGGCCAGAAGTAGTCCAATGTCCTTATACTACTGGAAGAAGATGAAGATGGAGTCTTCTGTGTGCTCAGAAAGAGAGAATGAGTGGATATTGATGAACACAAGTAGTATCTACCACTTTTTAGCTAGGTGCTGGGTCCTTAGTAGTAAACAAAACAAGTAACATTTATCCTTTCCTGATGGAGCTCTCATGCCAGAGTGACATGCTCCTGGGAACACTATAGCATTCGTAAAGAACCAGTGTTCTGCCCAAGCAAGGGAAGAAACTAAAGAGATTGTATTCAGTATGTATAAAGTTATGTGAAAAAATAGGAAAGGATAACAGTTCAGTGTAAATGACAAGTATGGAGAACTTAGAAATCCTCAATAAATACTTACTGAATGAATGTTAAGTGATGAATAAGAAGAAATTTAGCTCTAAGAAACTAAACTGGAAAAGCAACAGAGAGAACAGATATAGGAATAAAAAACACATGGAAACAGTTTATGCTTTTCAAATGTTCTGAATAATATTTGGGAATAAAAGCTGTTCTTGCTGCATCTACTGCTTCCAGTAAGCTTGAAATATTTCTGCGCTGGTCTCTTCTGCCATAGTGGTGGTGCGGAGGAATGAATTCCCAGCCAGACTGTTTCATTCTTACCTACTCAAGAGTATGAAAATTGTTGGGAAGCTTGGACTCTGACTTATCCTCTGGAATATTTTGAGAAGACTTAAGTTGTCTTGATTGGCAACTGTCAAATGTATAGGGATTATAGGAAAGGAGGATTTATGCTGATCTAAATATTGAAAATGTTACAGGGCTAAGCAAAAAATCTAGTAATTTTATGGTGTAATATTAGAGATGGATAATTTCTTAAAAGCATTAAAATGATTTCTATAAAGATGTTTATTAAAGAAAAAATGGAAAACATGCAAAAAAAAAAAGAAACATAACAACCCCTAAAGATAATTTCCAATAACTTTTGGTATACCTATGCCAAACTTTCCTAGACATACACATTCATTTATCTTAGAAAAACACATCACACAGATCATGCCGCTCTGTCATCTCCCTTTTACTTTACAGTATTTGTTGAATATTTTTCTACTTCAAGAAGTATATTTATGCAATATTTTTTAATGGCTGCATGGTATTGCATCATATATGTGTGTCAAAATACATTTACTTATCATTCCATTAGATCATTTACAGATGGTTGCTATTATAAACAATACTGTTATGAACATACTCTAACTGAATTTCTGTGCACATCTTTAATTATTTTATAGAATAACTTTCCTAAATTGCAATTACTTGGGGAAAAGTCATGTATATTTTAAGGCTTATTATTTACATTATCAAATTACCCTTTAAAAGATTGTTTCAGTTTACATTCCTACCAGCAGTAGATGAGAATAAGAGTGTTTAGGAGCCCATAAATCTACAAATATGGTTGTAGCGAATTAGGCATACCATTGTACATATGTTTAATATTGATAGCTGTTAGCAGAAAGAGGCATTCAGTATATTATCTTTAAATCCCACATTCTACGTATTGAATGCTGTATTCTAAAATCATATGTATGAGAGTTTCACATTAAGTTTTCTAGAAAGGAATTTAAGACAAATTCACATATTATGCTAAATGGGTTCATTAATGTCATAGGCTCTGGGGTAAAATCTCTGAATGATCCGTTGGATAGCTAGAATGAGTTCTTTACTAAACAAAATATATTGAGCTCTGCCATTGAATATCATCCGTGCCTTGATATATGCCTGTAGCCAAATATTTGTGTGTATATCTTTAATAATTGAATGTTAGGCAATTTCTCATTCTTCTGAAAAGAAAACCCCAAATTTTTTTTCAACTAAATTGATTGTATTAAAGTTTGCATGACATAGATGAAATAAACTTGTATATTTATAATATGTAATTTACTAATTTAGACATAAATAATACTTTAAATGCATACTGTAAGTAATAATTTTTAGAAGTATGGCTCTTTTCCCACCCTTACATTTCATGAAGCAGTTTTGGTCCAATTCCCCCTTCCATGCATTCTTGACTTCATAATGGTGGCACCTCTTCAGGCAACTGGCCTGTTTTTACCACCTGTCATCTGTAAGTAGCTTGGGGTGCAGGACTTTGTGAAACTGTATGATGGAAATCTTTCCCCCAACTATAAAAAAAGAAGAAGAAAAAAACGCACTTATTACTTATCTCCAGTAACCACTTAACTCTGTTACTTTTTTTAGTGATTTTTAAAATGCTTGTTTTCGACAACATCCAGCACTTAGAATTGTTAGGTCATGTCTCCCAAAATAATTACCAACTCAATATTAAATTCCTTTGTTTCTGTTTTTACCGGTCCCATCAAGTCAATGATTGCTAAAACCATCCAAAACTCTCATCAGTTGTTTCAGGCTAATCCATGTTCCCTAAACAGTACTTTGTTTAAAATAAAATAATTGAGAGAGTGCCTGGTATTATGAGAGACTTTATAAGGACTTTAGCTTAATATGCCTCTTTTTCTGAGGGATAACGTTGGGAATGAAAAAATCTCACCTTACATTCAGTCGTATATTACAGTTTAAACAAAAAGAAGGGATTCACTCAAATCTCTTTTGTGTTCTTATGCAAAGTAATTATTGAATATGAAAGCTTTTGTCCACCTATAGGAAATAGCTAAAGAATACAGCAGGATTGTAATACATTTATCTTATATAAAAACACTGAAAATTGAGGTTTATAAAGCCTGCTGCTTTGAAAATATTCACACTGGACTCTTTTAAGAACTACAGCTCTACCCGATTAAACCTCCTCCCAACTCCATACCTCATCTAATTTTACTTTAGTATCAAAAAAAAATTTAAAAAACCCAGCCATATTTAGAATATAAGGTCTCTTAGGTATCCGTAGCCAAAATTTTGAAACTCAAAATGAAAAATTTAGAGAACTGAATGGCTAGATTTCCCTATGGTGATACTCCCGCTTTAAGATATATTATGTTGTTTCCAATATTTTCATCTAAGTATTTCCTAGAGAATCAGACTAAAAGAACATTTTATAGATTAGGTAGGTGGCAGCTATTCGATTGATATGGTTGAAGATGGCATATGGCATATTCTTTACTTTCAGAGTGTTTTGAGTCTTTGTTCTTGCCCATAGCAGTAGTATCTATGAGAACTATCCAGAAACTTCCCAATGGTACATGTATGTAAAACACATCATCTTAAAAAGCAATGAACATTTTACCATTGCATTCTTTATTATTTGAACTAAATCAAACTGAGAGATACAGAACTTAAATGGCTATAGAACTCTAATTGTGTAAGATATTACAATTTCATAAGATTATAAATGCTGTTTTAAAATGTTAATTAGAAGATACATTTGTTTTAATTCATGATACTGAAAATATTGACTGAATTGTGAATTAACACATTTAGGGTTGCAGATGTCATTTTTCATGAGATTTCCTGAATGATGTAATTTTCATATTTCATATAGCAGTTTGATCAATTTACAGATTTATTTTACATAATTAGTAAATGAGAAATTCAATTGCTGATACATAACTATTTTTCCATAATGTAAAAAAGAAGTTAAAATTCTGAATTATAAATAAAAACCAAATATTTTGAAGACATCTGGTCCACATCTGTCTGAAATAAGATAATTTAAAACAGTGTAATTAAATGCAAGAAATACTGAAATATTCACACCTTAGGATGTTAAAAAAAAAAAAAAACTCACTTAATTTTGATGTTATTTGTTGAATTGTAGAATTTTTTAAAATTTTA
The DNA here is from genome assembly GCF_009764315.1 of Trachypithecus francoisi. Classification (NCBI taxonomy): domain Eukaryota; kingdom Metazoa; phylum Chordata; class Mammalia; order Primates; family Cercopithecidae; genus Trachypithecus; species Trachypithecus francoisi. Next base: position 99,277,393 of record NW_022681458.1, read on the forward strand.
GTGTCCTTTAGCCTCTCATTTTGTCATTTACAAAGAAGACTGACAAGCTAAACAAACAAAAAACAATCCATGTGTTCCAAAGCCTCTACTAAATGAAAGAATTATCTTTATTACTATTCTTTTGTATGTGCATAACTCCACTCCTAAGTTAATACTCAGCGGACATAGACCCAGACCTACCTCCTTTTGATATATTTATAATTCTCCATTCAATTATTTAAAATGAGAGATTAGTGAGAGGGTCTCTAATCTCCCTAAATTGTGCGTTCCTTGTGGGCACAAAGGAGCTCAGTAAATGTGAGAGGAAGGTATTCAGACCTATGGAAATGAAAAGCATCATTGGTACATTCTCGTGATCATTGGAGAGTCAGCCTTTGAAGATTGGTCTTTTCTTAAATTAAAAAAAAAAAAAAGTTTATTTTTAACCTTTGTTAAGTAGAAAATTAACCATTTTAGGGAAAAGTAAATACACTATACTTTCTGTAGTCTAGCCTTAAGATGTGAAAAGGCAGATTTCTCCTTTAAGGCTGCAGATCCTTAAAACTTCAGTAGGTCTAGGTTCTGATCATAAGAGACAAGTTTGTGGACATGAAAACACTGCTGATGCTATAGTGTGAAGTTATAGGAAGAAATCTCCGCTTGGATACCAGAGGCTCCCCAACCAGCAATAGACCGTGAAAAAAAGTGATACTGTAGGAAGTGAAACCACTTTTCCTAACACATGCCCTGAGGTAACACAAGTTATATTTTGTGTGTTTATTTCCAGGGAGCATGATAAAGATCCAGAAAGCTTTTTTAAGGTATTAATGCATCTTAAAGACTTAGGACTCAATTTCCACGTATCTATCCTTGGAGAAACCTTCACAGATGTCCCAGGTACCTCTGTTGAATTTTCTAATGTGTATTTTTATAGATGACATAAGCTGTACAACATAAGTATTAATTTCCATGTTTCCCTTTGTTAGAATAATCAAGATGAGCACTGTTAACCAAAAGATTATACGATGGCATTAAAGTCTGATTCAATTAAAAAAATACTTAAGTAAGCATTCTTTGATTTAAGTTGAGAATGTGAAGTCATCTCTTTGATCAAATATAGTTTATACAATGCATCTTGATGTAAATAAAATATATTACTTTAGGCATCTTAACACTTAAAGAAAGTGGGAATTTGTAATTGGATATATAACCTCTCACCTCTGGGGTCACTGGTTTGAATCCTGCTCACATGAGTACTGGCTGAAATACATTAACATCTGTTAGGTGGCCTATGTAAAGCATTTTGGCATCTAACTTGTAATATGGAATGGACTGTAGTCCATGTCATAGTTGTCATTGGTTCATGCCTTGTTTATTGAACTTGAGAAAGACAAAAATCAGAAGCTGATAGTAGCAGATCCTCTCTTTATTAATGGCACATGGAGCCTTTTCAAAGAGCCATTTCCTTCACCCTGCATCCTCACTGGTCACATTTGGGTCAGTAAAATGAGGATTCATAAGCATACAAGTTATACAAGTATTCATATTTTTTAAGCTTTGGGTGTTCAGCATTATTTGAAAAATCAAATGTACAAACAATATTTCAGCAGTAACAAGCCATTGTGCATTATAACTCCTAAGGAACATCTAAAGTTTACTTTCACTTAGCAAGTATTTCTTGATTCTAGTAGTGTCAGGAACTATACCCAGCCTGCATCTCAGTAGCCTTGTCTCATATGGCTCATCGTCTGCCCTCTGCAGCTGTGGATACTGACCTTTTCCCAGTTCCCCTAAGACACCAGGCTTCTTGAGAGCTTTGGACGTTTGCTTGTTCATTTCTATTTCATCCTTTTGATCTCAGCTCAGGGGCATTTTCTTTTGCTGTGAAGCTTTGTCATGATTTCTCAGCACCCCATACTTTGTCTTCATGGTACTTACCTCAGTTATAAATTTATATATGTATAATTTTTTTCATCTCTTTCATGCATAGGCACATAAGCACACATGGCCCATACACACTGGAATGTAAATGCTATGAGGACAGGGACTGTATCTGTCATGTTCATCATTGTACCCCAAAGCCCAGTGCAGTGCTTGACACAATGGTGGAGCTCAGTGAATATTTATTGGATAAATAAGTAAAAATAATGCAAACTCCCTGCTCTCAAGAAATTTATCATTTTTTTTTTTTGAGAAGGGAACACTTGTGCCTACACATAGGCAACAGAGGGTGAAACACAAGGTAATACAATTATACAATTATCTAAGCCACACAGGTGGTTTTGAGTGTTAATTGAAGGGCTGGTACTTGAATAACCAGAAAAGAAGGATTAAGTTATTCCAAAAGGGGAAACAACATGGGCAAAGCACAAGAAGTCAGCATTTTGGAAAAGGTGATTAAATGAGAGAAAAACTTCAATGATGAGTGCTGTGAGGTCATTAAACACAACAGGAGATTCTACATGCAGACCTTAATAAGGAAGTTGGTATGTGCATTACACGGGTAGGGTAGGGCCCACATGTGAAGGAGCTTGATAACCAGAGTAGACTGGGCAAAGGTAAGGAATAAGGGAGCCTAGATCTTGAACAGGGAAGAAATATGATGAAACCTGGATTTTAGGAAGCTGCGTCTTGCAATGATGTGTAGACAGAATCACAGTAAGACCCTCTGCTAGTAATCCCAGTGTGATCCTATAAGGTGCTGGCAGAGAGATCAGTGAGAGGGCTCTATGAGAGGGATGTTCTCAAGGAAAGCACAGAAGAGAATTTGATAGATGGGTGGCTGTAGAGAAGGAAGGAAAGAAAAGATCAGCTCATTTGCAAAGCTCTTAAGTTCAGTTTTGTTTGTACCAGCTTTGAGGTGTTTGTGGATGGACTGAGAAACGATGCTGGAGGAAATTCCCCCCATCAGAAAGCTTCTTAGCCGGTGTTACCACTGGGTACTTTCAGGCCACCGCTACAAAGAAGACTCGGTTTTTACTCAAAAGCCTAAGTTTTGGGATTACATCTCTCCTCTCCCACACATTGACCTTGAGCTATTTAGAGCAATATGGAGGTTGAAAACAGGATGTGGAGCAGTTAGGGGTCCAAGTATTTAGTGCTCAGTAAATACAGGTGACTAATTATTGCTCACTTTGGCTTCGCTTCCACACATACTTACTGAGCACTGTGGAGGGGGTATTCCACAGTGAACAGCGCTCAGTTTCCCCCTCTGGGATCTCTGTCTAACTGGGATGCTGTGAAATACACAGGGAGTACTGTGAAAGCCCACAGGAAGGGATAGCATATTGTCTATACACGTGCTTCTGTTACTCCTAGTAGCAACAGAGATTTTCTTCTGCCTCAGCCACTGGTTCATCTCTACCATTTCAAATGTGTATTGACTCTTCACGACCACGGCACTTCACCTTGCACAGAGAAGGAGCCCGGGTGTGGAATGGATGAAAGAGCTGGTAGCTTTCCAGGTTGTGCCCTTAGAAGGCCGCTTTGCTGCTCTCTACAGCAAAGGCTTCCTAACAGGCCATTCTGTGTCACTTCAGCCATTATTGTCACCCCTCTAGCTTATGTAACAGATTCTTAGATAGCATTTACTGTATTCCACGTGTTGTTCTAAGCTGTTCATGAATATTAACTCTCTAACCCTTTATAACAATCCTGTTCAGTATTGCTATCTCCATTTTTTCCAAGGTGAAGAAACAAATAGGCCACTCAGCTAGGCAGTGTTTTAGCCACTGAGCTATACTGCTTTTTCATGTTCTTTTTTTCTGACCCAACTGTTTCTCTAACTTTAAACATTAGTTTTTCCCCAACTCACCATTCAGCACTCCTAGTCTCTTACCTAGTGCTTCCACAAAAAGAATTACCTAGCTGGCATGCATTTCTTTGTCTGAGGTCTCTTTGGGTACTACATTAGCATTTCTGGCCAGGTGCAGTGGCTCACACCTGTAATCCTGTCACCTTGGGAGGCCAAGGTGGGTGGATCACCTGAGGTCAGGAGTTCAAGACCAGCCTGGCCAACATGGTGAAACCCCATCTCTACTAAAAATACAAAAATTAGCCAGGTATGGTAGTGCACGCGGGTAATCCCAGCTACTCAGGAGGCTGAGGCTGGAGAATCACTTGAACCTGGGAGGCAGAGGTTGCAGTGAGCCAAGATCATTCCATTGCACTGCAGCCTGGGTAACAGAGTGAGACTCTGTCTCAAAAAAAAAAAAAAAAAAAATTATATACTATGTGATACCCAGCCAGAACAATTGCTCTTAACACCGTTAACATTTGTAGGGATATGATTCTCTTGTAAATAATTGCAATTATTATGCTAGTAATAACTTCCATTAATTGAAAATGTGCTTCTTTCTTGGCCATTTGCCTGATTATTTTATGTAATGCTCATGATACTCCCATTGAGGGTAGGTATTACCCTATCCCATTTTATAGGTAGAGAAACAGACTCTGAAAGCTTAAGTCACTTTGATTACATTGCCTATTAGTGAGTCAAGCTTTTCTCTTGTACATACAAGCCAGAAGGATTGGAAAACCAAGAAAGGCTTAGTGTATTACTGCAGGACCATTGATTACTCTGCAGCTTTGTTTTGTTTCCCCCTCTAAAGAGCTCTTGGGGGGAAAGTAGCACACCACTGAGTGATGGCATTAGTGCCAAGTTTTACTGCCCTTTTTGATGAAACAGTCATCACTAAATTTCTTTTGAAAACTGTAATTCAGCAACTTTGTAGAGTCTCTATACTGTTGATTGTTTTTAAGCAAAAATTACATTGTTATGAAGTTTTTGTAATCCTTTTCCTAAAAAGTTTAGTAGAATTAAGAGTGTCAGTTATAATTTATAGCACTACACTTTATAGGTCTTTTGCATCATCTCTTCATTCTGCAGGAGATGAGAGATCTAGAATCAGTGACTTTTCCAAGGTGTGTGAGATGGGCAGTAGATAGTTGCAGGGTTTGGAGTGGAAACTGGGAGTCAGTTTTCCTCAGCCCTAGTCACTGCTATATTTTTTCAATCAATGTTTTTAAAGTACGTTCTTTGTGCCAGGCACTGTTCGACATTTAGGATGCAATGGTGGTGAATGATGTAGACATGTTTTGTGACATTTGAAACTTGTAGTCCCACTCCAGTGCTTTGTTCATCACTTACAAGAACATTCCTTAAAAATGATAGAACTGACATTTCTTGAGCACGTAGCATGTGCTAGACACTGTTCTCAGCCCTTTACACATAGTCTTCACAATAGCCCTGTGAATTAGGCACTGTTGGAATTACCATTTACAGCTGAAAAAAGTAAGGCACAGGGAGGTTAAGTCACTCGCCGGAAACCACCCAGTCAGTGTACCTCAAAGGCAAATGCTCAACCTGTGCTCTACAAAGAAATTCACAAAATCATCCCTGTTTTACAGGTAAGAAAGCAGGAGTTGATAATGGTGAGAAATTCCTGGCCACTCATGTGAAATGTGTAGGGAAAAAAAACATAGTATACATAGGGTTCAGTACTACCTACAGTTTCAGGCACGCAATAGAGGTCTTGCAATTCATCCCCTGTGGATAAGGGACAGCTATTTCATTGCCTGTAATACTCTTGCTGGAAACAACCCAGCTGGTATCTGAAGACACATCTAGCAACGATGTCCTGGAAAGCACAGCAGATATGAAGTGGAGGTAGTCTCTGTGGAAATGGAGTTACTTATCACTTACAGGTGACTTGGCATTTTGAAAAGCTTTTAGTGGTTTTCAACCAGAGATTCCCACCTCTACTTCCAGGGACATTTGGCAATGTCTGAGACATTTTTGGCTGTCACAACTGTTGCGCAGTGGGATGGTGCTCCTGGCATCTAGTAGGTAGAGGCCAGAGGTGCTGCTAAACATTCTGTGGTACACCAGACAACCCCCATGGCAAACAGTTATCCAACCTAAAATGTCAGTAGTGCCTGGATTGAGAAACTGATTTGTGGGAATTGAACTCAGCAAACCAGGCTTGGGACTGGGTCTCTTGAAGCTTTCTAAGTTAACCCATGTTCATCCATCTGTGCAATAAAAAGGAGGAGATGGGAAAGGGAAATAATAATAAAATCACCTGCCCTATCAGCTTCAGTGAGTTATAATGAGGATTTCAGCACAATTAGATAATTTGAGGGAAAGTGCTTTCTAAACTACTATGTGGATTTTATTATAGAATTCATGGACTTGCCTCCAGAGTTTGTACATGGAATGAGTTTTTAATGCATTTTGGATCCATAGGAGACATGAATGATCCTGTACCTTAAAAGTTCATTTTGTTTTTATTCAGAAAATTGGAAAGGTCATTCTGCTACATAAAGCATCTGCATCAGACTCCATATTACAAATGAACCAAAAATCCTAGAAGCTCCTCAATGCAAATATTTGAGTTTTGGCCAGTTCTCATAATAAGGTCACATTGTTAGCCCTTGAGATTATTTAAAAAAAAAAAAAAAAAAGAAGAAGAACAAAATGCTTAAGATATCAAATAAGTGGAATGTGTTTGTATACTTAATAGTTTCCCACAAATGGTAATTCTAAACAAAATATTTTTTTCTGTGAACTGCCAAAGCCTTAAACAAGCGTTCTTCTTTCCATGCTGCAGACATGGTGGGAAAAGGAGTTTTAGCTTTAGACATTAGGGCAGCCAGAAAGGTTACAAGGAAACCAAAAACCTGAACTATGGTTTTGGCAGACAGAAGTCGTTCTGTTTCACCTTTAATTTGAGGTTAAAAACAGTATATGGAAAGCTTCTGGTTAGTATCTGGTATGACAATGGTTATTACTATGATCTTGGCATATTTCTGGTTCTTGGCTCTGGAGTCAAATGTTGGATAATTATATAACATTTCCCTCCACTTCCATCTTCTCCTTCACTCAGCTCCTAGCTCCTGTCTCATTTTCAGCAGAGCAACTATACTAAGGGGGAAATACTAGAAAGGTTCCAGGACACAAATAACATACATCACACTAATATGAAGTTTTAAAATTTTGTCACAAGGAGAGCCTAGCAAAAGGAAAGTTACTAATGTATTGATAAATGCTGAATTATAAGAAGATTAGGCCAGGCACAGTGGCAGAGAGAGACCTTGTTGTCTCAAAACAACAACAACAAAAATACATTGAGATGAAGTTAATGTACTAGTAAGATTGAATAAACTGATTTTTCTCCAGACCATACCATTCCCTAAACCTTTTCCTTTTCCTTATGATTTTTTTATCATTATTCATTTCCTAACATATAATTACTTACTGAGTTCCTGTTATGGTCTAGCACCACGTAAAGTATTGTGGATACCAAGAGATGAAGACATGGTTCCCCCCGCTCTGGAATCTTACTGGCTCATTAGAAAACAAAAATATTTATATAATTACATTTTATTATATCACACTCTTGTTTATATTGTAACATTTTAATAATTTTGAATACATTATTTACAATGTTTATGGGCAAACCTTATAGCAGTCTAGTGATTTAACAAGTATTAACCTCCCCAAATTATAGCTGAGGAAATGACGCAGATTAGCTCCATTTTAGTAGCATGGACTTGAAGTAGATTCTCAGTAGACAGAGCCACCTTCACATGATTCTTAGAAATGGACACATAGTTACTTTCCCGAGAACATGATTGAGAAAGTCGGTTTTCAAGAATCTGAAATTCAAACTGAAGTCTTCTGTCTCCCAGTCCTTTGCTGAAATAAAGAAATCAACAAAACATAATGAGAGAAGTAAGGAAGATTCAATTAAAGGTAGGCGTATAAGCTCCTGACAGAAAAAAGAATACATGCTAAATAGAAATGATGGTATCCCTTAAGATAATTTATGAAGGTAACAAGGCTCCAATTAGGGTGCCAGAATATTACTTTACATATCCTCACAAAGTGGTTCTAAAATCCGAACAAAATAAATAAATGAAAGGGCAAACTAGCAAAGGAATCATGAAGGAAAACATGTCCTACCAAATTCAGAACATGTATGAAGTGAGAACTTTTCAAAGAGTACCATACAGATTTAAAATATGAAAGTAAAAAATAAAAATTTAAAAAAAAAAAAAAACCTAGGCAGAAATGGAGAAGCAGAAATACAACTTGTATATACATTTAAGAGCCAACAAACTTTACTAATACAAAATTTACTAATACACTTATCCCAGCTCAAAAACAGAGTATTTTTTCTTAGTGAAATCAGTTAATTGAATAAAATAAATAATGTTTATATGATAAAACAACAAATTATACATTTATAAGTAAAGGTTTGCAGTAGCATCAACACATTATTATAAGTATAGTAATCTACTGAATTCTTACTCTGTACTAAGCCAGGGCTAGGCTTTTACTCTGATAATCTCATTTTGCATGACAGCAATCCCCTCAATAAGTATAATTACTCTCCCCTATGTATGGGTGAGGACACTAAGGCTTTAGTTGAATAACTTGCCTGAGGTCAGTTAATAATAAACAAAAGAGATGATAATATCAGAAGAAATAAATACTAAATCAACTTTTAGGGGTGAAGTCTCTCTAATTTTACCAGTAATGAAATACATGTAAATACAAAAAAAAAAAAAAAAAAATATGAGCGAGCAGTTGCATTGAACAAAACAATAAAAGTAAAGACTTGTAACTAAGACTAGCCCACTTGTGGAGCAACCTCTGCATGTATGGTGATGATGATGTACATTATTTTTCCTGAACTGTATTACTCTACCTTTTGTTTGACTTAGTCATTTCACCAGGGAATGTATCCCACGGAAATAATTCCAAGAAGGAAAAAAACAGATGACAAAAGTTGTTCTTGCCTCGTTCTCTTCTCTACTGTCCCATAGTGAACAGGTGACTAAGATCTTATTCTTTCTTGATCGCATGCCTCATTCTGATTCTGTTGCCTCTTTTCTAGTTCTTGCCCTTTTCTTCTGGGCCCTTGACGCCTACAGAAGCTTCAGATTAGTCTCCCAGACTCTAGATACCTTGACACTGAGTTCATCCACTTGCTATCGTTAGTGTTCCTTCTAAACCTACAACGTCCAAGAAGATAATCATAATAGTATAACAATATTAAGTATTTGTGTCAGATTTTCTGCAGGATGAACTTAATTTCCTTTATAGCGGAGGAGGTTCTTCAAAATCTCACCCCAGACTAGCTCCTCATGAATTCCAGTTATCTTTGCCATTTCCGGAATACATCTGTGCCCTTACCCACCTCCATGTCTTGTGTTATTTGTTGCTTAAATTCCTTTCTTCCTCCCCATGTAGACACACTCAAACCCTTTCTCCACCTGGTAAAATCCCAACTCTATAACTCTTCTCTTTCCTTCCTGTTGCTTCATGGCATCTGTACTCATTCCATCAGTTGCAAAGCATGTATCACGCTGCACTATAGTCACTTGGCTGCCATAATAGGGCCGTGGTATAACTGACCGGAAGGCACTTTGTAGGTGAAGAGTAGAACTTTTGAAACAGCCTCACAGAAGAGGAGTCTGCAGCACTCCTGGTGGGAGCACTACCCTGGCCCAGCTTTTATTGATACCCTAACAAGGGCGAGGTTCCCATTCAGTACCTGTGAAGCTATCTTTTCCTTTCTCAGGAAAGGCTTGTTAACTAGGCTGATACCCTTCCCTCCCAAATGCTCAGAACATTCACCAGCTGCAAATAACTGGTGGTAACTCACTCTCATTCCTCAATGTGTCCTGTGAGAATCGTTCTTTTTTCTAGGATCACTCCCAGGCATGCCATCCCTGGGCTTAAAGTCTACTCCTGCAGCTTCTGCAAGTGGAATAATATTTTCTACTGAAACGAGAAGATTCATTGCAACTCTTAAGGCAAGATCATTTATCCATCCTACCAGGGAAGGCCATGAAAATGAGTTCTGCAATACAGCTTCCAAAACATCTCTCAAGAAATTGTTCTCCAAAATTATAAGTATGAAAACATCACTGAGGGAAAGTGCTCTGTCATTTTCATAAACTGTCCTCAAAGTTTGAGAAATGTGCACTTGGAAAAGACCCAGGAAAATAAATTAATTAATGGAAAAGATCGACATTAATAGACAAATAGGAAATTGTCTTCGTTTTGAAAGCCTATAAATGTATATGAGATTTAGGGTTGATGGGAGATCTTAGGATGTAGTTGCTGTACTTGGTTTCGAGTTCCTATAGTTGTATACTGGTCATGATTTGGAGTGTGGTATGGTCAAAATAATATTTCCCCAAAAAAAGACTATGGGGGAAGGCCTGCCTGTTTTAATATTCCTGTTTCCTGCAATGCCTGTCAGAACAGGAGTCTCTGACAGAAAGCAGTACAACAGGGAATTAATATGAATATCTGGATCCGACTAGTGAGTTTTTCCAGCTATCTTTCTCCTTGGCTAAATCGTTACATTTCTGAAATGGAAACCATCAGATATATGCTGCCGTGCAATGAACACTGTCCTGGAATTTTTTATTTTTATTTTATTTTTATTTTTTTTTTTTGAGACGGAGTCTTGCTCTGTCACCCAGGCTGGAGTGCAGTGGCCGGATCTCAGCTCACTGCAAGCTCCGCCTCCTGGGTTTACGCCGTTCTCCTGCCTCAGCCTCCGGAGTAGCTGGGACTACAGGCGCCCGCCACCTCGCCTGGCTAGTTTTTTGTATTTCTTAGTAGAGACGGGGTTTCACCGTGTTAGCCGGGATGGTCTCGATCTCCTGACCTCGTGATCCGCCCGTCTCGGCCTCCCAAAATGCTGGGATTACAGGCTTGAACCACCGCGCCCGGCCTGTCCTGGAATTTATAAGGCTCAGGGTCTAGTTCCGGCTCTGCCACTGATTGGCCATGTCACCTCTTTCAGCCTTACTTTACTCATCTGTAAAATAAAGTCATTCCAAAGAAGTTAGAACTAGAAGGGACCTTGGAGATTAGGGTTTCTGAGCTTTTAAAATGCAGACTTAAAATCCCCACCCCCAAGGGGATTTTACTTAGTGACACTTTCTGAAGTGTTTATTATGAAAGACATAAGCATAATAATTGCACTTTTTTAATACACTTTGTGTTCTACCTGTATTTTTTTTCACTTTTATTATAGGTTCAGGGGGTTACATGTGCAGATTTATTACAAAGGTATATTGAAAACACTTTTTATTCCTCATCATTCTGATATCTACCTGTGCTGCCAGTCACAATTGTTCCAGCTACCCTGGTGTATAGTTTTGATCCTGTCATATCCTCTTACTCGTTCTTCACCTTCAACTATCCTATGGGAGCTTTTATTCTTTCTTGTTGAGTTTATCTTTAGGTCTTTGTGGGGCTAACTAAAAACACTCCTAAAGATGACCCCATGTATCTCACCTTCTCTTCTGATCTTAACACATTAAGTACAGCCTCAGTGTTCTGACCATCCTGGTATGGTTTCAGCTACCTTCCTAGCCTTACTTCAATCCTTAAACATGTATATCCTGCACTGTAGCCTAGATTAGTCAGTGTTCCCTGAAGATAGCTCATATGTCACCACCAGTGCCCCTCCCTCCTCCTTTATTTGTCAAAGCTCAACCTGTCTTCTAAGAGTCATCTCACCCACTTTCCCAGGTCTTTCAAACACGTGTGCTACCTCCTTTCTTTGAATGTCCATGGGATTTTGTTTGCATTTTGCAGTGTATTTATCATACATACTTCGATAACAGAAGGCTCTTGAGAATAATGGCAGTTGTATCTGACACAACCTCATATGACCCAAAGATCCTAGTACAGCTGTGTTTTCAAACTTTTGACCGTGATCCACATCAAGATATATATTTACATTGTGGCTCAGTATACCTATTAATGTAGATATATTTATAATTGAAACAAGGCATTTATAATACACATTCTTATTTGACGCACTGATGTTTTCTTTTTCTGATTTATTTAATTTCTTTTTATGCTGTTCTAAATTGATTTCACAACCATGAGCCACAGTTGTAAACAACACCATGTACATAGTAGGTATACTGTTGTACATGTTTAATTAAATTGACTCGGCTTTTTCCAAAATCATTATGGAAATATCACTGATTTGTGAATATACAAAATATATCCATTTTGATATATTTAGTTAGATTTTAACTTTACCAAAAAAAAACTTTATAT